>NW_023270426.1:53848256-54448256 GCF_011800145.1 Mirounga leonina | reverse complement strand
GGTCAGAGGGAGAAGCAGACTCCCCACCGAGCAGGGAGCCCGATGCGGGACTCGATCCAGGGACTCCAGGATCATGACCTGAGCCGAAGGCAGTCGCTTAAACAACTGAGCCACCCAGGCGCCCCTGGAATTCTTTTTAATAAATGGATTCAGTAAGCTGAAAAACTGGGGTAGACATAATTAAAAAGGCATTTGAGGAACAAGAAAAGATATCTAAAGAAATCATCTGCATTGAAGAGCAGAGAGAGCATGAGATAAAAAAAAAAACTCAACAGAAGTTAGGAAGGAAGGATAAACAAGTCCTGACATATGTCTATTGACTTGAAGATGGAGAAAATATAGAAAATGGTGAAGAAACAATACTGAAGATAAAAGTAACCAAAATACTTTCCAGAAATTATGGAAGATTTGGGAGGCACAGGAAACAAAAGCAAAACAGGAGAAAAAAAGAGGAGATAAAGGAGAAGGAGGAAGAGGAAGGGGAAAGAAGGAGGAAAATTATTCACATTTAAATACAGCATAATGAAACTATAAAATACTTAAGACAAAGAGATCTTATAGGTAGCCAGAGAGAAAATAAAACTGAACAACAAAGGAATAAAGATTAGATTTACTTCTAAGTTTTTAATAGCAACAATTAAAGAGAGAAGATATTGAATCATATTTTCTAAAAGCTAAGAGGACTTGTAACTTAGAATTATATCCTGCAAACTTAACATTCAAAAATGAGTGAAAAATATATTTTTAGAAAAACAAAAACAAGAGAATTCAGCACCAGCAAATAGACCCTAAAGGAACTTCTAAGTTATATATTTCCAGAAGAAAGAACGTACTCATGTTAGAAAAGTCTACACAAAGGAATAGTGAGCAAATAAACATGGAGGAAAATCTAACCAAATATTGATTGTATAAAATCATAACAAAAATTTCCAATCTCTTTCAAGTTAGAAAAATCAAATTACATACAAAGCCCTGGAATGCAATTGCATTAAGTCTAGAGATGGACGATCATATGTAAAAGAGTAAGTAAAGGTTAATTTATAGCTTTTTTTTAAAGATTTTTTTAATTCATTTGACAGAGAGACACAGCAAGAGAGGGAACACAAGCAGGGGGAGTGGGAGAGGGAGAAGCAGGCTGCCCACCGAGCAGGGAGACTGATGGGCGGGGGGGACTTGATCCCAGGACCCCGGGATCATGACCTGAGCCAAAGGCAGACGCTTAATGACTAAGCCACCCAGGCACCCCTAATTTATAGCTTTTAGAGAAATCAGACTAAAAGAGAAATAGAAAATCCTTCATTTTATTTTTTGAGTCTTTTATAGTTTTGATCCCCAGATCTGACAAGAATACTTGGAGAAGAAAAAAAAATTACAGTTTCACTCACAAAACTAAATGCAAAAATCCTAAACAAAATTTTAGTAAAAGTTAAAGCAATGAGGAAAAAAAAGATAACATAGCATAACCAAACTTAAATTTATCTCATGAATATAATCTGGCATATGCTTTTAAAATCTGTTCACCATATTAACATGTTAAAAAGAAAAAAAAACCCATCTAAATAGTTGCAGAAGATAATTTAGTCACATTCAAAATCACTTATGACAAAAATTCTCCAGGGAAATAGGAGAGAAGGGAATTCCCTTCTTGATAAGGATTCTCCGACTGAAAACTTCAGCAAACCTGCTATTTACAAGAAATGGTGTAGTCACATCTGTATCCTGCCTTAGCTTTTGTTGTTCGCAATCCTGTGTGGGAGAAACCTTGACCGAAGTTCATTTTTTTCTTCTATGTTTGGTGTAGGATGGCTTGGGATCAGGGCATTTGTAGCAGGCTGTGGCTCAGATTGCTTTCCCTGCTTCTGCTATCAGTAAGGAGGGCTGGATCTGCTTAGAGGCAGTTGGTATGCACAGGACTTAAAGGATGATACAGTAGCAAGAGACTTCTAATTTAGCCTCACATTAGCTATGAGAGCTTCATAAAGTCCACAGGCCTTAGCTTCCATTTCCTCCAGTTCCTCCTGCTGACTAGATTGTATTTTCTGTTCCTTTCCCTAGATGAGACCAGAGCTGGCTGCCATAATTTCCAAACTTTAGTGGACATAGAAGTTCCCAGGGCTCTCCTTAAAATGCAGATATCTATTAACTGGATTGGGGTGGGCCTGAGCTTCTGCCTTTGTAACACACTTTTCGTGATGCCAGTTGCTGCTCCACATTTTTAAGTAATGCATTTTAGATAGCAAAGTATAAAAGAAATTCTTAGAATAATCCTTTCAATCAGTATACTTAATTTAATGAACTTAAAAAGAGACTCAATTGCAAGAAAATTATACACATTTTTAGAAGTTTTAGTTACATGAAATTTCTTTAATAAGCTGCTTGATATTATTCATATCATAGATACATTGAAATCAGTAAAGTATTTTATCTTTTAAAAAAAAAATGTAGCATGAAAGGAAATATCCTGGTTTAACCAAATAAACAAATGAAAAACTCTGGATTTGGTAATTATGAGACTAATCTCACTTTACAACGTATTAGTTATGATTTAAGTTCTCTAAATCTCAGTTTCTTCATCTGAAAAATTAAGAGTTGAATGAGCTGCATGATTTGTCTGAATTGCTGCAGATCTAAATGGATATGATTATAAAACTTTCATAATTACAGGAGTTTGGGGATAGCTCACATACGAAATTTCAAATCATTTGTATATAAACTAAGCAGCAAAGTGCAGAGTTGAGTCCAAGGCAATTATTTCAGTCACTAAAATCATAATGAGTATTTTCAGTTGGGTCATTGATTTTAGGTGATCAAATTCACTGAAAATAGATCAGTTCACCTCTTATCTTTGTAGTCATAGCCATAAATTCTGTTGAACCAGAAGTAAGGGTAAAAAAAAATAAAAAATTGTAATAGAAAAACATTCATGTATTGTGAACAATTAGTAACATCACATCACGTTCCTCATTATCCAGTTTCTACAACTGCCATAAAAGGAATAAAATTCAAAAGATATTTATATTTTAAGTTGTTTGAACTACTTGAAATAATGGAGTTAGCATAATAATTTTCTTAAGATTTCTTTGATTCTTGAGGCTTATTCATTTAGAAAATTAAGTATGCATATATGTTTATTAAATTAGGAGTAGATTTTAAAGTTTATTTTCTTGAAGACTTTTCAAAAATTTATGTTTTATAATGTCTCATTTGCAGCATTATAGAAAAAATATATTTTATATATTTTAAATATTTCACATTATGGAGCAGGAGAGATAAAATGGAAAAGATTAAATGATGACATTTTATCTTCAAAGTGTTTCAGAAGGAAGATTGATGTTCTTTCCTGCAAAGGTAAATTGGCCTAATAATTTTAGCATGGTGAAATTTATGAAATCTAAGAAGCCTTTTAGCTTATATTTCTGTACATCTGTATTAATAAAAGATCCTCCATAACCTGAAATAGATTTTCCTTTGCATGCATTTATTATGTGAAACTCAAACGCTAAATTAAAAAGGAAAAGGAGTAAAGCAAATTGGGCATGAAGATAAAGCAGATATTTCTGATACTGTAAAGACCTAGCAGAGCGAGTCGCAGTTATGATGGCAGAAATTTGCCATTGGAGTCACTGCCCTACCTCCTTCCACATGTTCTGCACATCTCAGATTGCTTTGTCCTAATGTTGACTCCTTTCTGGTTCCCACTTGTGGTCTTCCATTCCCTTCTCAACTACAAATGATACCTGCCCTGTGTTCTCTATACCTTTAGTGTATGGATCTTTTCTAAATATTTACAATTTGGTTACAAATTTGGAATCACCTGGAAGCTTAAAAAATACTGGTGCATGGGTCCTACCCCCAGAGATTCTGACTTAATTGGTCTGAGGTGTGGCCTGGGCATTGGGATTTTTTTTTTTTTTTAAGTTTTCCAGAGACTAATGTGTAATTTGAGAACCACTGAAATGTACCAGGAAGTCTACCTGTCTATTTGGAATCACCATCTATCTCCTTAATATTCAAAATACCCTCCGAGGTAGATATTATATACCTTGTAGAAAAAGGAAACAGAATATCCAAAAGGTTAAATGACTAGTGTAGGTAAGGAAAAATAATTTTCCTTGAGTTCTTAGCTGAGACCCCTGTAATAAAAGACAGATTAGCAAGAGAAAAACAAAGAGAAGTTTACTAATGTGCATAACTCACATATATATGAGAGATACTAAAAAAAAAAAATATCTCAGGGGCGCCTGGGTGGCTCAGTCGTTAAGCGTCTGCCTTCGGCTCAGGTCATGATCCCAGGGTCCTGGGATCGAGTCCCACATCGGGCTCCCTGCTCCGCGGGAGGCCTGCTTCTCCCTCTCCCACTCCCCCTGCTTGTGTTTCTTCTCTCGCTATCTCTCTTTCTATCAAATAAATAAATAAAATCTTAAAAAAAAAAAAAAAGAATATCTCAAAGAGGTAGATCTAGAATTCAGGCTTAACTACTATCTTACTGGAGAAATTGGGAGGAGGAGGTGGAATGTTGGCCTCTTAGGGGACAGTAAATGGTTTTCAGGAAAGATGAATGCACACTTAGTAGGATCCAGGGGAGGTATGATGGTTTGGGACAGTTCCTCTGGGTGTGATATCAAATTGTAGTCTCTCTTGTGATGAAGCTCACAGGAAGGGGATTTATAATTATGTGCCTTTTGGACGATCTGTCTTTAGATAGGTAAGGTGGCTCAGAGAAAGCCTCTCTCTATATTTTCTGTTTTCCAAGTGTCTTCAGCTTAAAAAATAATATAACAAAGTGGCATATTTTGGCGTGGCATGCCCTGAACTCCCATAACCATATTTTATGATAGCATCTTCTGCTACTCTTCACTGGTCTAAGGTTAATATCACTAGTACATGGTAGCTATAGGATTCTCTCCATGTTTTCCATGATTGTAGGCTTGATCCTTTCCATTACTTTAGAAATAGGCCTAATTTTGTGGTGTGTGACCCATGTTCATAGCAAAGCCATGGTCTCTTTTCTTAGTGTCCTAAGATATTGTTAGTCAACAGTCTTCATAAAAAATGAAAGAAAAAATTTTTACTTAGAAATGAACTCTCGGGAGCCTGGGTGGCTCAGTCGGTTAAGCGACTGCCTTCGGCTCAGGTCATGATCCTGGAGTCCCGGGATCGAGTCCCGCATCGGGCTCCCTGCTCAGCAGGGAGTCTGCTTCTCCCTCTGACCCTCCTCCCTCTCATGCTCTCTCTATCTCATTCTTTCTGTCTCAAATAAATAAATAAAATCTTTAAAAAAAAAAAAGTACAAAAAAAAAAAAAAAGAAATGAACTCTCTGCATTTATAATGGTAGAACAATTTAAATTGTTTTTTCTCCTTAATATAATATGGAGCTACAGTGGCCCATTTGAATTTAAATTATATTATGTCTTTTAACCTGACCAGTGCCAAGATAGCTATTTGATATTTGCTATATTTTATCTAGTGACAAAAATTCTAATTTTCCCTTATTTAATTTTAGTTATGCACTTAAATATATGAATGCATTTTCAACAATATGGATAAATATCACAGGTATAATGTTGTGTAAAAGAAACTAGAGGGGGGCCTGGGTGGCTCAGTCATTAAGCATCTGCCTTTGGCTCAGGTCATGATCCCAGGGTCCTGGGATCTAGCCCCGCATTGGGCTTCCTGCTCGGCAGAGAGTCTGCTTCTCCCTCTCCGACTCCCCCTGCTTGTGTTCCCTCTCTTGCTGTGTATCTCTCTGTCAAATAAATAAATAAAATCTTGAAAAAAAATACATGTATAAGAATACAAAAAGAATACATTCCTGGGATGCCTCGGTGGCTCAGTTTGTTAAGTGGCCAACTCTAGTTTTCAGCTCAGGTCATGATCTCAGTGTTGCGTGATCGATCCCTGGTTGTGTGATTGGGCTCTGTGCTGGGTGTGGAACCTGCTTGAGATTCTCTCTCTCTCTCTCTCTCTCTCCCCCCTCTCTCCCCCTCTCCCCGACCCCGCCCCTCCACCCCATACACACACACTCTCTTTCTCTCTCAAAAAAAAAAGAATACATTCCATATATAGGAGCTCCAGGGGCAGGCAAAACTAATCTATGATAAAGGTGGTCAAAGGAATGGTTACCTTTAGAGATGACTGTTGACTGGGTAAGAGCACAAGAGGGTATGCTGGGTTGTTCAAAAAATATTTTTATCTGGGAGGTTATAAGGGAGTATACCTGGTAAACATGGAGCTGCACACTCATGATATGTGCACTTTATTATATGCAAGTTATAACTGCATCAAAATACACTTGGTATATGTATGCAAGTATGTGTGTGCATCTGTTTCTTTATAAGTTTTGATTTAAAAGGACAGCAAATATTTGTATAAGCATAAAGAAATATTATGATCTTAAAAGATTTGGAATTAGCCATCTGGATGGCTGTGTCAGTCACCTTAGTACTTATGTAAGTAATGTATTTTTCACCATTTGCCTGTCTCCTTGGGTGCAATAGAGTTATTTTTTTTTCTCATCAAATAACTGGAAATTGCAGTCCTAACATAAATGAAATGAGCATACAAGTCTCAGAATACATGGTTTTTATGTAATAATAGCAGAGAGTCTGCTACTTACACTTCCCTAATGTAACCCTCATATTAAAAAATATATTTTTTTCTCTCATACTTACTTTGGATAAATTACTCACCACCATTAACCTGAAGATTTCTAATATGACCTCATCATCACCAGTAACATGCTGCATGACATTAACTATGTAAGTGCTACTCTGGGCTAAGAAGTGTTTTCTGAAAGAATGTCTTGATTTTCAGGTTCAGTTATCTTCTTTGTCAAGAGACTGATTTAGAGTATTATTTTAAAGTGTGTGATCTCAGTGTCAGAATTCAGTTACTTGTTTTCCATGAAAATCTTTCTCTCAACATATCATTACCTGAGTTTGAGTTAAGGTAAAATTGTATTCTTGATACGTATCACCAGTCACATAGCTCATGAAAGGAAATGTAAACATGTTATATTAAATCCTATATCTTTATATAAACTATGAAAAAAATTTACTTGACAAAAGTATAAATATAATATCTCCTTTTGTATGTCCTACAAAAATCATTCAGTCTGCATAAATGATTGTTAGCTAATTCTCATGGGTCCAAGTGAAACAACTGAATGATTGATGATAGAGTTTTGCCCACTTTCAAGATCAAAAGGTTGAAATGCGTCTCCTGAGGAATCTTTATCTGAAAAATATGATACACTCCTGGAAAAATAAGTGTCAATTTGATTTTTAAAAATCACTATCAAATATATATATCAGACCACTAGATTGATCTCTTAAAACAGATGCTTATTTTTTAGAAGATGTGTTTCTAGTCCTGCATCTGATACTGTGAATATTGCCGATAGAACATAAAATATTTGTTTTATGGAAGTTGAATTCAAAATTTACTTACCTTTTTTCAACATTTCTAAAATTTGCTGGCCAGAAATGAGTATTAGATTTATTTTGATACATAGCCAAGGAAATAACAATTCTTCTGAATGAAATTGAATTAACTCAGAATACAATGGAGGGCATGCAAATATCATATAAAAAGCAATTGCATTTAAGGTGTCACTAGCTGAGACTGCTCAGCAGATGAATAGGAGCTTATTTTACCTGGGGAGGTAGCACAGAAACATTAGGCAATATTCATATATATGAATCACCCTAAGCTTTACAGTCCTATATATAGTCAGTGCTGGCTCTTTTCCACATTCCAGATACACGTTCCTATCTGCCTGGTGGACATCCTATGAGAACTTTCACACTCAGCATTTCCAAAACATACTTTGCCGTTTCTCCTCTGTGTGCCCAAACTGGATAATTTATTAGTAATAAAGGTTAGAAAGTTAGGAGGCCACTAAGTCATATTGATTCAACATCCCATGGTCTCCTAATTTCCTCTCCTCTTCCTTCCTATGTCTGTTCCTCCTGCACTGAGTATTCTAGGAGACCCCTAAATCGCCTCCCTGCCTTCAACGCTTCTGCCCTCCAGTATTTTCTTTACACTGTTGGCCAGAACTATTGTTCTAAAATATAGATCTAATCATGGTTGTTTCAAGTCTTTTCGTGGGTGAAAGGATAATGCAAGAATCCTACAAAGCTCTGGCCTCAAACTACCTTTCTGGTTTCACTCTCTACCCTAGCCATTCTTTTCAAACCCAAATTTGTCTCTCCTTTCCCCTCTCCTAATTCATATTCTCCTCTGCCTTGTCACTGCCTTGTCCACTAGAGACCAAACTGTTTTCTATACTGTAGCTTCTCGTTTCTTTTCCTATATTTTCTCTCTCTCTCTCCCCTTTACAGGCTCTAGCTAATTGTGGACTTCCGTCAAGTTCAGCCTTGCCCTCTGCTTTTCTCCCTCTAATAACTCCCTCAGAGAGCGTGTATTTGCTCTCCAAGCTTCATCTATGCTTGCGGTGTTTCCTCAGCCCAGGGCGTGCGGCCTACAGCTGCTGGCATAACCTTTCTAAAACATAATTTTTGACAAGTTATTTTCTTCTTCAAGAATGTATAGTGATTTTTGTTATTGCTCATGTCTCTAAATTGATGAGGCTAAACACTTTTTTATAGCTGTAGCTTATATAACATTCCATATAAAATGTTTTGTGAGGCTTCTTTATTTTTCCTTATCCAAATTACTTCAGCACCAACCTTGCCCATACCATGTTGTTAATTTTCTTTTCTGTGATTTTTCTTATTGATCTCTCTTCCTAGAACATCGTTCCCAATTTTCCATGAATCTGAGGACATCATTTAACTTGCAGACTGTGTTTAGTTCTTCCACGAAACCTTCTTTGACTAACCCTCTATCTCTCTCCTGTCACTCATTTTGGAATGGCTTTGTATCTTTTGTTCTTTTAAATGTGTTCTTGTACTTCTTTCTGTTATTTCATGGTACCTCCCTAGCTAGATTGTGTATCTGCTAGTTGTGTCTTTTGTATCTCTAGCACTTAATACACAAGAAATGAATACTTAGTTGATACTTACTGGAAGAATATGTGAATAACAACTAACTCTTACTAAGAACTCACTAAGTGTCCAGTATTGTATAAAGCATGAATCATCTCACACACTTTATTTTATAAAGCTTTTCGGAACTGGTACTATTACTACTTTCATTTTGCCAGTAGGGATACTTAAGGCACAGGGAGATAAAATGGTTTCTCTAAGGTCACACGGCTGGCTAGTAGTGACGCTAGGATTTGGAACATGTGTACACACATAATCACTAACTCGGTTTGGAAAATATGACTTGAAAGGGTTGCGTAAGCTACCGCTAATGATCAAATCTTCTCAAGAAATGACTTGTTCAGGGAACATGCTTTACCACCCTAAAAGTTTTGCCACCAACTTTGACACCACAAAATAATAAAAAAGAAGCCCTGGGAAAGAATTGTTTTCACTAGAAATTGATTTGTATTTAACACTTGGCTAAGGATTTTGACTAACATACTCACCAAGCTCTAAAATTTCTCTGATGCCATCTGAGCAGTGTTGGTTAAGAGAGTTCTAGATTATTTGAGGGTTGAATAGAATTTACACATGTGCCATATTCCACACCTCAAGGAAGATTCGTTTAGTTTATAAAAGGTGAGATGAGAGTAAAATTGTTATAATAATAATATACGCCAGTATTATCAGTAAGGTATGCTCTAGTTTTAGAAAATATTATGAGCATTAGCCTTCAGTTAGTTCATATGTTACTGTTTCTAGTATTAACCAAACTTTGTGACTTTAAAGGAATACAATCCCAAATGCTTCTGGCTGGTTGCTGTTGTGATTGGTCTTCCTCCAGTATTTCAAGCAAGTGCTCAACCTAAGCCAATGACCTTTTTTACATGGCAGTAGAACCCTAATACTTTTCTGCCAACAGTGAAAGAAATATAGGACTTACTTGTGCCTGATGACTACTTCTAGGATAATTTCTAAAAAAGTAGTAAGTCAAAAAGCAGCAACCCTCATCACAAATGAGAAGGATATTCTATTCCTTAATCAGGAGAGGATGTATTCAAATTAACAGGTAGAAGAACTTGGAAGACATGAGATGAAAATAAAGAAAACATGTACATAGTATATCTTGATGTTATTTTTTAATGAATGAGTAGTAGAACTCACAGCTTGAAATTGTACAGCATAGCACCAAATCAAACTCTGCTGAGAGCTTTAGAGAAGACTTCGCTTCATTTAGCTAGTGGATTACAGCCTATATCTAAAAAGGCTGCCGGGACCAAGGGCACCAGAGCTAATATGAGTCTTTGGGAGTGATTATACAACAACTGCTAAGAACTAAATTTTGTAGAACAAATTATATAGAAGGTAGGCACAGAAAATAGTTGCAAGGTGGTCCAAAGAAACAGTTTACCATATGAGAGGGAGGAGATAGTTAATGTAATTGTTCACATATGCAGCCATGGAGAAATCACTGGAATTAAAAAAAAAAAATGTTAATAGCATTTAAATGCACCTTTTCTATTCTTAAAGAACGATGAAGTCAGGATTACTTAGTTACTGCTTAAGTCCTAGTTTTGTTAATTCTGGATTTATTTTATATTAGCTTAATTTTACCCACCTTTGTAAATATCAAGTATTGTTTAATTTTGTTAACTTATCCAAAATGTTCCAAGCCACTATATAGTGCAGTGTTTTGCCCTCCTAAGAGCCTTACATTTATTTTTAGCTATATTAAAGTTACACTTTAAAAAAACACATTTTTCCATCTCTGGAATTATATTGATGAGGACTTTTTTATTTATTTACTTTTTAATGAAAGAGACCCTTCTAATACATTTCTAAAATGTGTCACTACAAAGTGAAGCCTTTATTTTTGTATTTTAAAATGTGATCATTTTTATCATCCTTAAGATTCCTTGGCTGGTATCCATTGGTTGTATTTTTTCAGTGCTTAGATTTGTTTATGTCGAAATGACTTTGCAAAGTTTTAGTCATAAACATGTAAAACTAATTAATGGATTTCAATGAGGCTTATCCCAAGACAATATGTGTCATTCATCAGAACCTCAATATACTCTTCAGAACATAATTTCACCTTGCACACTTAATTGATCTTTATAACAATATCTTCTAAGGTTTGGCTTTAAATTCTCATTTAGAATATATAAGAATTTCTTTCTATGACATTCTTGTGTCAACCCCATTAAAGCAAGAAGAGTGGAATAGAGAGGCTGCCTATTCAAAACTACAAAATGCAAGCTGGCGTTCATCATTTGTGGTCTGTCGTGCATGTCAGTTAAATGACAGAAATGCCTCAGATGTTCTATAACACATTGAGAAAGCTCCATAGTCCAACTAACACAATTTTGGTGCACCCTGGGTGACTTTGAGCTGAAAACCCTAAGTTTGACATTCTTGTCAGTCCGCTGACATATACCAACAAATGTAGTCAGGTTTACTGCATTATGTTAAAAGCACATATTCTGTTACCAATTCAGTTTTACCTAGAAAACATCCCTGCTACTCAATGGTGAAGCATTAAGAATGAGCTATATTGTTTACTGAACCATCTACTTTTGTGTATCTTCATATGTTTACTATTATTGTAGAGTTTTCTAAAATCATTTAGAGTTGGGGCGCTTGGGTGGCTCAGTCATTAAGCATCTGCCTTCGGCTCAGGTCATGATCCCATGATCCCTGGGATTGAGGGTCCTGGGATCGAGCCCCGCATCGGGCTCCCTGCTCCACAGGAAGCCTGCTTCTCCCTCTCCCACTCCCCCTGCATGTGTTCCCTCTCTCGCTGTCTCTCTCTCTGTCAAATGAATAAATAAAATCTTAAAATAAAATAAAATAAAATAAAATAAAATAATTTAGAGTCACAGATTATTTAAATAAATTATTATTTGTCCTTACCAATGAATTCATTATTCTGCACCCATTAAAAATAAAGTGATAGGTTTATATGGGTTGCCATGAAAAGATGCCCATGATAGATGTTGAGTGGAAAAGCTAGTTGCAAACCGTATGGATGTCATGATCCACTTTATCCCAAACACACACACACACACACACACACACACCTGTTCAAGTGGTTGCCTCAGGGAAGTTGGATGTAAGAGCTGGAAGAATAGAGGAGGGAATTTAAAATTGTCGTTTTATACTTTTCTATACTATAAAAAATTAACTGTAACCATTAAAAATAGTTTAACTATACCTATTAAAAATTGAACTGTATTTAACTATTAACTTTAGGAATAAAATCTACCCAATATAGTATATAAAATAATTAAAATATTGACTGTTTATTATGTACCCACGTGGGTGTTAATCACTAAACTAGTCAAGGAGAACAAAGTAGCACAGATGAAATGAGATTAGTAGTTAGAATGTTAGTAGATTAGCAAGTCAGAACAATGCAGAGAACAGAGAAGTCTGGGGTACTTCAAAAGTTGTGATCACTGTGTTTGTGGATGGCTATGAGGCAGGTTCAGACAGCAAAGTTAGGGCAAGTAGTGTGGTCAGCTTGAAGGTGGTTCTTGGTTCTCTAGTTCTCTTAGTGTTTCACAGGCAAGTGGGATGCAATGTCTGTGAAATCAGGACAGAAGCAGCAGAAAGGACATTCCAAATATTACTGCAGCCATTCTTTAGATATACATAATGAAAAGACACAGGGCTGGAGAGGATTCTGGCCAAACAGTTAAGAAAGGAAACAGAGTGTGGATACCAGAAAGGAAATGGAAAATGAAACCTTGGACAGAGCACAAGTACACAGGCTCACCCTGATGTTATACAAAAGGTCTAGTCAATCACTCAAAGATGGGTGCTAGATGACATGTTTTGTTATTCAGCTATTTGTAAAGGAACAGGATTATGTGGATACTGAGGGAGAGACACAGCTTTCCTAACACAGACAGGCCAGTCCGAGAAGGACCATGAAAGACAGAGGAAGAATTTACATGGCACAGGTGGAAGATGAGGAGACTGGGGCCACTACATTTTACAGCTGCAACTGGCACCATTCACATCCTTACACACAGCAGCCCTGGAGCTGTGCCATGCACAGTTGCCCAGCAGTCCACTGTCCTAACAGAGATCATGATTTTGTCAGAGAACTGCTTCGAGGAAGAGTATCAGTGTTTTTAGAGACACTTGCTTTTAGAGACACTGTGGCTCATACAAGAAACTATGATGGAGATAGCCCTAATAATAATGAGCTCAAGGTCTAGCCTATTCATTGGCTATGGTAAATTAATAGATGATTAAATTATTTTGCTTCACTCAAAGGACTTGAGATGGGGCATCGAAGTGGAGACTATGGAAATCTCTGTTTTGAACGTAGTAACAGAGAAACTGGATGAGCAATGAGGTGTAAGTGAAGTACTTCATTTTTAAAAAGATTTTATTTATTTATTTGAGAGAGAGAGCACAGCAGGGGGGAATGACAGAGAGAGAAGCAGGCTCCCCACTGAGCAGAGAGCGTGACATGGGGCTCAATCCCAGGACTCTGGGATGACCTGAGCTGAAGGCAGATGCCCAATTGACTGAGCCACCCAAGTGCCCTGAAGTGCTTCATTTTTTTTATTAAAGATTTTTATTTAGCATTTAAATGCATCTTTATTTATTTATATATTTGAGAGAGAGGGAGAACATAGAGGGAGAGTGAGAGGGAGAAGCAGACTCCCTGCTGAGCAGGGAGCCTGATGTGGGGCTCCATCCCAGGACCCTGAGATCATGACCTGAGGAGCCGAAGCCAGATGCCTAACCAACTGAGCCACCCAGGTGCCCCTGAAATACTTCATTTTTAAGGTGAGGAAAAACATGGACACAAATGAAATCTCCAAAGAAAAAGCTCATGATCAAAGAATAATTAAAGGTGCTGGAGGAGGTGATGACTGCAGAAATAAAAGTCTGGCAAGTATGGCCCGTGTAGGTAGAGGAATTCTCTGTAGAGAAGAAATCACTTAACTCTCTAAGATGGTTCACGTAGGAGCTTCTTAACTATGTTGTGGGTATCATGATGGCACAGTGCAACATAGGAGACATTGAATAAAACATTTTTACCCTGAGTAAAAATAAATGCTGCTCATTGGATTTTTGGCAGCCATCTCAGTCTTCCCCATAAATTTTGGGGGTTATCCACCTTCTACTTTGATTAAACTAGTTTTTGCTGTTGTCCCCATGGGCTCAAAATCACTAGCAGGTGAGATGTGATATTGCTTAAAATACAAGCCATGTAATGGAGATAGGTAACACAGGAAAGACTTTGGAAAATGACATTTCATGGGTATTTTTGAGAAATGAAGAAAATATATCCATACTGAACCTTCTACAGGATACAAATATTCCTTTTAAAATAAAGTACTTGAGATTCCAAGTATTCGTAAAACTCATGTGCTAATATAAGTTGCAGAAAAAAAAACAGTAAAACATTAAAATGAAACTGATAAAAGAATAAAATGAAGGCTCTGTGATTAATATTAAATCTCCCCAGAAGCTACAAATCAAATTAATAATTGCACTAAAATACTAACTTTTGAGAGAGGCATTACACAAATATATTCTCTACATAGTCCAAACCCTTTATAGAGAAAATATTTGTACCAATTAGAAAAATTATTTTAATGTTGGCTTCTGCAGCATAAGATGGATCTTAACCTTCTGTGTCTCACACTACTTTCATAATATGATGAGAACTGTGAAATCTCTAGTCAGGGGAGAAAAAAATCACATAAAAACATGCACATCTGGACCCGAGGTGAAGAAATACTTAGAATTCCTGTTTCTTTTTCATCTTCATATCTTCTTTATCTGCTTTGGACCAAGTAATACTAAAGAAATACTGAGACACTCCTTGAAAGGGTCAGCAAAGATCATCACAAGAAGAATTTGGTCGTGTTGATTTTTTAAGATGTAGAATTTATTTGATTAATGACTGCTTCACAAAGTTGTAAGTCACAGTGGCCTGCAACTTGATGATTTATAATCATAGTTTCATTCTTTACTACAAGTATGACAGGCTTTTGTTAAAATAATTATAATTGTGATTTATGGGATAGGAAAGAGGCTGACATATTTTAGCAGGGAAGAATCTGACCATTCTATTTCTGTATTTGGCTCACTACAGCTAATACTAAGTCTTACAAGAATAAGAGTCTACTATATTACTTATGACTTGATTTAACTGGCTTATTTTGAGATTGGCAAGTCTAAAATTTGCCCTGTCATAATAACTATCTTTTATAGTTCATGCTGTTGGATTCATTTTACTTCATGAGTTTGCATTCGACTTTTTCTTCTGATTCCCTGTAATTCTGTAAAATTTCTAAAATATTTTATGAGATGTGTGTGTGTGTGTTCATGTGCACATGTGCACCGTGAGCAGGTATGATTGGATTCTAGTCAGCATACCTGCATTCTAGTTCTGGTCTGGGTTCTATCACTTCTTGATGGCACAAAAATATTGCAATCTAGTAATTGTATGATTATAGGTATGTTACATAACCTTTGCCTCTTTCCCTGTCTACTAAAGGATATATAACAGTTTACCTGAGAATGTAGTTTTGTTTGAGGTAACACATAAAATTGCTTTGTAAATAGATATATTATGGAATTCAGTTATTATTTATATCTATTCTTAATAAGTATTAAGAATGGATTTCTCTCAATGCTATTAGAATATACATTTTGTTTTCTATAAAATCATAAGTAACCATATATTATAGACATTCAACTCAGGAAATAAAGTGATTTGCTTAGATCATACAACATACCCATTGTTAAGAGTTTTTATTGATAAGATTGCATCAGTAATACTGGGTGTGGTAGGCAGAATAATGGCCTCCCAAAGAAGTTAACATCCTTCCTAATCCATGGGACCTGTGAATATGTTACCTTCCGTGGCACTTTGCAGATGTGATTAAGGTTAAGGACCTTGCAAATGAGGAGACTGTCTTGGAATATCCAAGTGGACCCAACCTAATCACATGGGCCCTTAAAATCAGAGAACCTTTTGTAGCTGAGTTCAGAAGAGAGGAAGATGTAAAACCACAAAATGGTCAGAAAGGTGCAGTGTTGCTGACTTTGAAGATAGAGGAAGGGGGTCAAGAACCAAAAAATGCAGGCAGCCTATAGAAACTGGGAAAGGTGTCCCAAATGGATTCTTCCCTTTAGCATCCAGAAGGGAATGAAATCCTGCTGGCACCTTGATTTTAATCCAGTGATAACGAGGTCAAACTTCTAACCTATACAACTATAACGTAATGAATTTGGGTTGTTTTGAGCCACAAAGTTTGCGGTAATTTGTTATGGCAACAGTGGAAGCTAGTATATGGGAAATGTTGATAAATTCAGACCAAAAAGGGTAGATTTAAAATATATTTACATATATATATTATGTGTAACATAAAATTTCCAATATGTTATGATATGCAGAATGTTCTAGATTTATTGATTAATAGGGATTGCCCTATAGATAAATAAAAATATAAGTGCCTTGGAGTCAAGGTGGTTAACTGATCATACATATTCACCTCCTATCCATTCTGAGATGTAATTGAAATAGAGATACACATACAAAGATCAGTATGCACATGAAAAGAAAAAAAAGTCACTCTAAGAACAACTGAACTTTGTATGTAAAAAGAAATGTAATCAGTTGAGACATACTTAGGACAACAGAAAACAATAATTGTGGTCATAAAATTTAAACAATTCCATATAAATTTGTATTGGGAGAATGGAGGATACATCTAAAAGATAGAGAAAAGACTTGCTGTTATAAGAAAAAAATATCAATTTAAGAGTTAGAATTATTGGGACAGCCTTAATGATAACATACATTTTTGTAGGGATATATAGAGAATGGGGATCTCAAAGAAACAGCATCTTCAAAGAGTACTATACTTGCATTAAATAGTTTTCCCATATATATGTATATGTATATGTATATGAAATATATATATAATTAATAATGCATATTGCTTTTAAGGTGTATCAAATAATGCCAAGAGTCCTAATAGAGGCAGTTCCCTGGCACCCAGCCTTACCCTGCTGCTCTAGGCATGTGTTTCATCTGCTTTAGCTCCTCCTGGTATTAGCCTATATGCTATTACAAAATGTGTGTCTACCACCATCTCTTAGTTCAACAACGTTGGACACTGGAGTTCTACTACATGTGTCAAGGATTGTACCTGCCTTTCTACCTACCACCTGTTAGTGGATTCCAGAAGCAGAGCCACCCTACCTCTACTGCAGCTGGTTAACAGAATGTTCTGAGCTAAGTTGTCCTTCTCAGTATTCAGTTCCTCAGCACAAGCTCATTAGGTTTCCCAGACATTTGTTAAATATTTTATCTGGTGATAATGACTCTCCTCTTTGCACATTTAGATGTTATAGTGACTAGTTGACAGCTTGCAAATGAAGTTATCTGAGGTGGCCTAGCAAGAATGTACTATATGGTTGAAGAAACACCCACAGGGTGCCACCCTGTGATGCCCCAACCATAAAGCCTGAGAACCAATATTCAGTGAGATAAGAGAAGAACCAGTAATGGTAGCAACAATGAGAGGAGAGTGGTTTTAAGAATGATGGACAGGTCAATTATATTCAATTTAAGGGGAAGAAAATGGTGTGACCATTGCTTTCACGATGCAGAGATTATATATGAGCTTGGCCAGTGCAGTTTCTGCAGTCATGTAGCCAGTTACCCCAGTTGAGTGAATTTGGGTAGGCATCACATGGTAGTGACAAGTTTCCTTTAGGTGCCTTGATACAAAACATCAACCTAAACTTCACTTTTGTTTTGAATTTAGGTGACATAAAAAATTAACTTGTGGGCGCCTGGGTGGCTCAGTCGTTAAGCGTCTGCCTTCGGCTCAGGTCATGATCCCAGGGTCCTGGGATCAAGTCCCACATCGGGCTTCCAGCTCTGCGGGAAGCCTGCTTCTCCCTCTCCCACTCCCCCTGCTTGTGTTCCTGCTCTCGCTATGTCTCTCTCTGTTAAATAAATAAATAAAATCTTTAAAAAAAAATTAACTTGTATTATTATCTTTATCAATTTAAAATCACATTAAGTTTCTCAAAATGAGAAATAAATACCTTGTGCTCTTCAGATACAGGTGGAGTTTCATTTTAATTTCAAAATATGTATTTAATGTTCATTGAGTATGTGTCCCTCTCCTAGATCCTGTGGGAAATTCAAAATAGAACAAACTTATTCTGGAATATAAATTTTATCCATAAAAATCACTAAAATCCCTAAGTAGAGGGAACACTGATAGTAATAAGGTGCTTGCTGAGCTAGTCTGAACTTCACTGCCTGAAGCTTCAAGTCTGTAGAGAGCTGGAAAGGAAGAGAATGCCCTTGGGTAAGGAAAGGGGGGAGGAGTTTAATATCTTTTCTATAACTACCTAATCCTAGTTAAAGTTGGAAAAAAGAAAGTAACTACTGGGTATAAATTGCCTACTATGTGTCAGATACAAAGTTTGTTGCTTTTTGTGTAGTCTAAATTTATCCTTATAATAAACTGAGGTAATAACTCCTATTATCCTCACTTTACAAATGAGGAAACCAAGACTAAAATAGATAAAATAGCTGTAAATGTGGCCCAGGTAGAAAGTGGTGAAACCCAACTCTCTAGCAAAGATACACTAACTTCTGTCACATGGCTATAACAATTGTTCCCTTGCCATTTGATTTTTGACAATTTAAGTCAGTGTTCACACGGAGATGGGCTTTGAAAATATTTCTTTTACAATATAGTAAATGGTGTCTGTGTAACAATTAAGAAACATAGAGGAATAATTTAAAGCAAATTTTTGTGTAACAATCAGTGGCAGAATATGGTATGCTTTACTGTGTTTTCAGTAATTTAGGAACATTTTGTAGTTGTGTCTTTTAAGAGTAATATATTTAAATTAAAGAGCTCTTGTTAATATTACTCTTATTGATATTTTTAAAATGAAAAAATGCACTCTGAATTTAGCTTTCAGATGTTAGTCATTAAATTTAGGAAAAGTTGGGCGCCTGGGTGGCTCAGTTGGTTAAGCAACTGCCTTCGGCTCAGGTCAGGATCCTGGAGTCCCGGGATTGAGTCCCACATCGGGCTCCCTGCTCAGCAGGGAGTCTGCTTCTCCCTCTGACCCTCCCCCCTCTCATGTGCTCTCTCTCTCATTCTCTCTCTGTCAAATAAATAAATAAAATCTTAAAAAAAAAAATTTAGGAAAAGTTAATAGGTCTGCCTTTTTTCCACTTCACACATGAAATCTTTGTTGAATATCCAAAAGAATATTTACAGTCTTAACAATTTGATTTAGTTAATCTTTATGATAGGTATGCTTTAATACCCCACTGTTAAAATGACAGACTTTCCTGTTGCTTTAGTAATGATTGCAAAATTTGTTATTATGCATAAATACTCGTCTGAATTACTTTAGATAATTTCCTTTGGGTTCGTATTCTTAGAGCAGGAATGAGATCTCACATTATTTTAGGGTAGGGTAACAGCCTTCCTTCACGACATACTTATCTATGAGTTAAAACAGACACACCTACATATTCACACTTACAGAGCTGTTGTTTTTGGAAGTAATATATGCAACAATATTTTCCTGTAATTTCCTTTATGTTATTATGTGTGGCAAAGGAAGGAAAAAATACTAAAAATTTCCATTTTCTCATGACTTTGAGTCTTCTGCCTTTTTCTTCTCTGGCCACTATTCTTGTACTGAATTCCTTGTACAACATCTGTGGAAACTGGATAAATGCTCCAGATAAACTTACACTTTTCAAAATGTATAAATATTAAAATATGCCATAATGTGCATTGTAATCAATTTAGTGACACACTTCAATTTTGCCTTTGCTTCTGTGTAGTGACATGATGCCTTGAAAGTAGGACTTTTTCCATATAGATCCTAGAGTCAACATGTACTTGCAGTATAACATGGGCATGCTATCAACCTCTCAATTCTGTAAGATGAGGATAATGGTGCTTAATTCATTGCTGGGGTTTAGGGAGGTAAGGCACAACTGTATTACCACAGCATCTAATATGCAGTAATTGCTCAATAAAGATTAGCCGCTAAATGTTGACTAATATATTTCCTAACTGGAAAATCCATGTGCCTGTTTAAAATGCTTTCAGATTGGAGCACCTGGGTGGCTCAGTTGGTTAAGCATCTGCCTTTGGCTCAGGTCATGATCCCAGGGTCCTGGGATCAAGCCCCACATCGGGCTCTCTGCGTAGTGGGGAGCCTGCTTCTCCCTCTCCCTCTGCCTGCCACTCCCTCTGCTTATTCTCTCTCTCTGTGCGTCAAATAAATAAATAAATAAATCTTAAAAAAACCTTAAAAATAAAATAAGTAAAATGCTGGCTTGGAGGTTTTTTTTTTAAAGATTTTATTTATTTATTTGAGAGAGAGAATGAGAGAGAGAGAGCATGAGAGTGGGGAGGGTCAGGGGGAGAAGCAGACTCCCTGCTGAGCAGGGAGCCCGATGTGGGACTCGATCCAGGGACTCCAGGATCATGACCTGAGCCGAAGGCAGTCGCTTAACCAACTGAGCCACCCAGGCGCCTGAGGTTTTCTTTTAATATAGAAATCTCTTTAATTGGTATAGTACTTGAGTGAGATATGCGTATATGTATATATGTATGTGTACATCTGCCAAAAGACTAAACTCTGATGATAAATTAGTTTCAAAATATTTTATTTTTTTATTTTATTTTATTTTTTTTAAAGATTTTATTTATTTATTTGAGACAGAGAGAATGAGAGACAGAGAGCATGAGAGGGAAGAGGGTCAGAGGGAGAAGCAGAGTCCCTGCCGAACAGGGAGCCCGATGCGGGACTCAATCCCGGGACTCCAGGATCATGACCTGAGCCGAAGGCAGTCGCTTAACCAACTGAGCCACCCAGGCGCCCCCAAATATTTTATTTTTTAATAATAATTGTGGAGTACACATGACAGCTAAAATTTCTCACAGCTTTGTCATCTGGATGATGACTTACTTTATGGTTAGTATGGTACATGCAATTTTTAAAAAGAATCTGTGATTTCACAGTATGTGATTTTGACTTACATTTTAGATGCTGCTTTATTTCATATAAACACTTGCAGATGGGGTATACAACATTCTTCTGTTTCCAGAAAATCCAAAAGAAGATGTATTTGTATGTGTAGATTTTGTTGTGAAAAATTACATACAAACAGAAAAATGAATAAAAACAAGTATGCATTGGAATGAATGAATTATTTAAAAGAGAGAATTCTTGTAACTATCACCTGGCCTATAAAGCTCCAGCCCAGATGCCTTATCTCCAGTTGCTCTTTTCTAACCGCAGCCCTCCCATCCCTCTTCCTTTTCACAATTGGCAAAGGAAACATTATATTCATTTGTATGATAATCACTTCCTTGAATGTTTTACCACATTACAACCTGAAAATTGTATCCCTAAAGACTACAGATTTGCCAGATATAAAAGTTTTTCCTTTATATAAAGATTTAACTAGGATGCATGTGGATTGAACTTGATATGATTCCTTTTCCCCTATACATGGGTAAGATTATGCTTGTAAAGAAATGTTAGCAGAACCACTTGCAAATGAAATTATAGCACAGTGGTCAGGAGCGCACACTCTACAGCTAGAGAACCTGGGTTCAAATGCTGACTCTGCTTCAGTAACCTTGAGAAAATTTTTCAACCTCTCTGTACCTTAGGTTCCTCAACTGTAAAATTGGGTGATAATAGTGTTAGCTCATAGTGTTAGGAAAATTAAAAATTAAAGTATTGACTTTGTGAAGTGCTATGTGTTTGTTAAGTAAATATAACAACAGTTGTAATTATGTTGTTAGCAATAACCCTTGGTTTACTCAATGTACCCATGACTTTCTGCTATCTGATTTATTCATCAGTCTGTAAAATCACTGAGTATATAGTCTGAGAGCCAAATATTTTAATGGTAAGATATTTTCAAAAATTATTTTAAAATAGCGAGGATGCAATTGTAGCATTGTTTTTTATCTTTTTATCTTCAACCATTAATGACAAACACAGATAGCAGCTCCTTTGCCTTGGAGAGTTTGTATCATTGCTATCGGCTTGACATTATGCTGTGAAAATCTGTACCATGCTTTCGTCCCATTTCTTCTGTACACAGCAGAGAGAGCTAAACAAAAAAGCATTAATAAAGACTGAATGCTTTCCTGGCTCCAGAACACTGTATCCTATTCAGCATGAAATGGATTCTGAAATTCTGAGAGCCTTTTGATATTTTATTCTAAAAACAAGGGCGCCTGGGTGGCTCAGATGGTTAGGCGTCTGCCTTCGGCTCGGGTCATGATCCTGGGGTCCTGGGATCGAGTCCTGCATCGGGCTCCCTGCTCGGCGGGGAGCCTGCTTCTCCCTCTGCCTCTGCCTTTCTCTCTCTCTGACTCTCATGAATAAATAAATAAAACATTTAAAAAATAATAAAAAATAAAAAAAATAAAAACAAGCTCTGAATTTCAAATGTTATAATTTTGAGGGTTTTTTTTTTTTTCTAAATAATATGAGCAGCACATTGATATGCACAACCATTGTTGATTAGATAGGTATTAGAAGGAGCATGGTGTGACAGAAAGATGTCAAGTCTGATGCATGAGTTTGTTAGGACTGCCCTAACAAAGTACCACAGATCAGGTGGCTTAAACAATAAGAATTTATTTTCTCACAGTTCTGGATGGTAGAAATCGGAGGTCAGGATTATGAGGTCTCATTCCTTGGCTGGTGGATGGCCATCTTTTCCCTGTTATCTTCACATGGTCTTCTCTCTGTACACTTTTGTGTCCAAAATTTTCTCTTCTTATGAGAGAGTCATATTGGATTAGGGTCTACCCTAATGACCTCATGTTAAGTTATTTTCCTCTTTAGAGACCCTAGCTCCAAATATAATCACTTTCTGAGGTACTGGGGGTTAGGACTTCAACATATGAATTTGGGGAGATACAATTTGGCCCTAAACATCTGGGTATCAGGATACAATGTTTCCAATTCAGTTGTCCTATGACAATAAGAGTTTATTTTTTTCTTTTAAATCATAGATAATGTTTAATGCTACCTAGCAGGTGTATATCAGTAAACAAAAAGAAACTACTTAAGTCTTTCTCTTGAATAAAAATATGTGGTTTGAAAAATCAAATATAAAAAGGAGCTTCTTATTCTAGTTTTCAATAGATAGCTGGTATTTCGTATTCGTTGTGAGCTTACTTAATGTGTCCACACCCCCACTGAAGTGCTCCTTCTTTTTTTTTAATTTAAATAATTTTATTATGTTATGTTAGTCACCATACAATACATCATTAGTTTTTGATGTAGTTTTCCTTGATTCATTGTTTTCATATAACACCCAGTGCTCCATGCAGTACATGCCCTCCTTAATACCCATCACTGGGCTATCCCATCCCCTCACCCCCCTGCCCTCTAAAACTCTCAGTTTGTTTCTCAGAGTCCATAGTCTCTCATGGTTCATCTCCCCCTCCAATTCCCCCCCCTTCATTTTTCCCTTCCTTCTCCTAATGTCCTCCATGCTATTCCTTATGTTCCACAAATAAGTGAAACCATATAATAATTGACTCTCTCTGCTTGACTTATTTCACTTAGCATAATCCCCTCCAGTTCCATCCATGTCAATGCAAATGGTAGGTATTCATCCTTTCTGATGGCTGAGTAATATTCCATTGTATGTATAGGCCACATCTTCTTTATCCATTCATCTGTTGAAGGGCATCTTGGCTCTTTCCACAGTTTGGCTATTGAGGACATTGCTGCTATGAATATTGGGGTGCATATGGCCCTTCTTTTCACTACATCTGTGACAATAAGAGTTTAGTAAGACACTTAACTGGTCTGGTCTGAATAAGTTTTCTTCCAGCTATAATCTATCATGATTCAGGCCAAAATTAATGTAAATATATATATATATCCAAGAAGTTAGCATGCATACAATCATTTATTAAAATGATCAGTTCTGTGATAATGCTAATTCCTTTTTAAAAGAAATTTTAACTATACATTTAATCCATGAATTCTGTTCTTTTTTTAAAAAACATCAAGTAATAGTGAGTGGAACACATCTTTGTCTTTAATGACTACCCCAAATCCTTGTTTCTTCTCTGTTAAAAGTTTGGCTTATACTCTGGAAGAACACTGTCAAATACAACTTTCTGTGATGATGAAAATGTTCTGTAGCCTATGCATATAACAAGGTAGCCATCAATAGCCTCTCAATAGTCCTATGGCTAATGGAGCATTTAAATGTGGTTAGTGTGACTGAAGAATTGAATTTGTACTTGTAATTTTATTTTTAAATTTAAATTTATACAGTCATTATGGCTAGTGCCATTATATTGGACAATAAAGTTCTAGTACATTTTCTGAGTTTTTTTGGTTAAACTCTATCTGGGTAAACCAATGGGATATGTGTTATTTATTTATTTATTTATTTATTTATTTATTTATTTATTTAATGTGCAGGAGGGGACCATAAAAATTTAACCAAGTTTTCTACATATTTTGTGCTATACATTTTTTCAGTTATTGTTTTCTATACATCTGGGCTTTGTGTTATGTGTATACATGATAATGAATGTGTACTTCTTGGTTGATTGTCATTATAACCATTGTGTAGATTTTTGGCTAAAATTCAGTTTGTTTGATATTTATATTTATTTTGCTTTTCTTTAAGTAGAATATCTTTGGTATATATACCCCATCACACCGTTTTCTACCTTTCAGAGTTGTTTTGCTTTAAATAAACCTTTTGAAAACAGGGCATATAGATGGATTTTCAAAAATTCAATCTGATAACCTCTGTTTTAAGAAATTAAATTATCCCTTTGTTCAAGTATTCTTTAACAATATTTGAGCAAACCAGTTGTGTGTGTTTGTATGTATGTGTGAATATAACTAAAATATAATTAAATGTCTCAATATCATTTGGATAACATTTTGGTGCAGATAATGAAAATCAATTTAGTAAGGAAAAACAGTAGCTCTTAATTGATTTAGCTGAATATAAAGCTATGAGCTGTTTTCTCTCTTTAGCTCTGTTCAATTCTTCAAGCAGCTACTGAGTAACTTGTATGGTTCTAAATGTCACATATTCTCATTGTTGGATGGACAATACCTTGCAGGTTTTTTGTTTTGTTTTGTTTTTTGTTTTTTGTTTTTTTTCTTGTTTGATTTGGTTCCGTATGTTGAAATTAAAAATTGGGTTATCAAGCAGATTATAATATAAGCAAGCTCTTTTGCTATAATGTTCCACTGTGGAGAACATTTTAGTTTAAATACTACAGTCAGAGTAAAGCCAAAATAGCAAGTGTTCAGTGAGCGGTCTGTTCCAGGATTGAAACTGAGCTACTTGAAATAGCATAGATATTCAAAATCTTAAGTATTACAGATGCTGTATGTCCAGATAAGACTGCCAGACACCAGACTCTAAAATGGAGATTTGCATGTAAGAAGAACACTTGCAGGGAGTAAGAAAAGAAGAAATAGGCAGAAAGAGAGGTTGACCATAATGAGGTTGTAAAAGATGCCTCGGACATGGGTAGCTCTGAAGCTGGGATGGTCCATCCAAGTTGTGTGGCATTGAAGCCAGCTTCTATGCTTTTGCATTCCAGCATCAATCATGCAGGCTTTCCCAAGTACAATCTCAAATGAGTCAGCTCCCTCATCCAGGAGAGTTACTGGGGAGGAATTAACTTTTGAGCTTTCTGGAGCTTTCTGGAGCCAACATTCCCAGCTGGGGAAGAATGAATGCTTTGTTCCTGAAGAGAGATTTGAGTGGCCTACTAATATATCTTCTAGAATATATTAATTAGAAGGCAAGAAGAGTCTGTTTTTAATTCTTCTTATAAGGAACTGGGTTATTAAAATGACATTACTTATGATGGACAGTCTTCTATGGAAGAGTATACAATTCATGTATTAAGGTTTTTATTTCTTCAATATATTTAAGTGCTTAAGCAATTTCTTAACCTATAAGTTGGAGGTGTCTGGAATTATTAATACTAACTTCAGTAAACTGTTTCTGATAAAGGAATAATGTCAGAAAGAATACCTAGAGAGATTAGTCAGAGGGATGGAAAGATAAAAAAGGAACAAATGCTATTTGGGGGCCGGAAATTTTTTTTGTACTCTTTAAGGTTCTTCTCACTGGTCTGAGAATTAAATTGACATGAGGCTGATTAATAGGAGTAAATCAAAATTAATTATGTGCCTACAGGGAATCTACATAAACCATAGAGATTCCAAAGACAGACAAAATGAAGTATATATTCTAGAGTAAGGAGGAGGGGGTAGGAGTCTGGGACTTCAAAGGGAAGGAAGGCAATTCATAGGAAGAATGGAAAGAGTAAATGTTTGGTAAACAAATGTTTGCTAAGCTGTTGAGAAACAATGGGAAATAGGGAGAACTTTGATCAAACAGACCTTGCTGGATTCTTCCCTGTCTACTACACCTTTTTCCTATTATACTATAGTTACCTAAGGTGATAGTGTCTTTCCTGGGACAGGTCCTCTAAATTTTTTTAGGCAGTTGAGGGGAGGCCAAAAAACAAAACAAAAATAAACAAAAACAAAACAAAAACCTTTTGGAGTCTCTGTTTCTTAAAAATAATCAGCCTAAAATAATCCTAAAGAAGATACTTTTTGAACTGGCAAATTTTGCTGTCCTACGCTAAGAAGAAAGTGTTCTAAGAATCAGAGAGCAACCTTGTCAGTTGCTGACAGAAAGTCAGGTGTGCTAAGGAGTGTGGAATAATACTCACTAGATTTACAACCAAGTGACCCTTGGTTCCTTTTTAGATGAGGAACTGGGAACAGACAACAGCTTGCATGGAGTAAAAAAGTGACTGAATGAATCATAGGGAGGAAATGTATTTGACATAAGCATGTGTCAGCATGTACTGGCCAGAAAGAGCTTATGAAGAGAAAATTGAAAAATAAGGAATTAGAGGATGTCATCTCTCACCATTGAGGAGGTAGGAAAGGGTATGTTCTGGAAAGAAGACAGTGTAGAAAACTCAAGCAGCAATTTGTTTATTTAATTAAGCTCTTTTGTTAATTTAAAGGAAGAAAAATTTAATGAAACCCTCTATTATTGTTAATGGTTAAGTTTAAGTAAATTTATTTAGATAAAGTAATAGAATGTTAAGTGTATATACAACCAAAATCCAAGCTTACATTATAGAACATTTTCTATGTTTGTTTGTTTGTTTGTTTTTATATGCCCAGCTCCATTTAAAAATATAGAAAGTGTAAAATGTTGAATTTAGCAGTTTTCCTGGAAAAAACAAAACCAGAAACATTATAAAATGTGACATTTCAGGATAGGGCAGGGATGTTTTGGTCACAGTCCATAAGCCTTGATCTGCATTTTTTATTTTAGCTCTATAATATATATTTCACTCATCCATTCAACTTTAATTAAAAAATTAAATAATATTCTGGAGTACATATTATATGTAGACTCTGTTCTAACTAATGGGTCTAGCAGAAAACAAAAACAAAAGATCTGCCTTTGTTCTAGTGGAAAAGAAAGACAATAAACAAGGTATTTAAGTAAAATTTGTACCATGATAGTTGATAATGATAAGTATTATGAAGGAAGTGCCTTGGGAGCAAGGAGACTTACAATTCAATTTGAATTTACCAGAGGCTTTTCTGAGAAGGTATCATCTGAGTAAAGACCTATTGAATACGGTAAGGATACAGGCCTTATTATGCTTGGAGCAAGAGCATTCCAAACAGAGCAAGGTGTTTTAGATGCAAAGATGGTAAATGCATGGCTGAAATATTTGAGAAATAGTAAGGGGGCCTATGGGTGGAGCAGACTGAGCAATGGAGGTGAGATCAGAAATAAATGGAAGCTGGGAAACCGTTGGAGTATGGTTGATATTTAGTTGGTAGGTGTGTTACTGTGATTTATAATAAATACACATTTGGTTTTTGTTTTGTGTCTGGTACAGAGCTCCTAAAACTCTTGAAATTTCCTGTGTTAAGAGCAATATAGGTTACGTTTGTTATGTTAATGAGTGACTTTTGTAAAGCCCTTAAGTAACCTAAGAATGGTACTGGTGTCAGGGTAACCAAGCATGTGATTGGAGAGTTGGAACTTTCAGTCCGCTCCCCCCTCCCCCCACCCCGCCCCAGTTTCTGGGGAGAGGCAAGGGGCTGGAGGTTGAATTGGTGGCTCATCCCAGTGATTTAGTCAATTATGCCTATCCTGTGTAATGAAACCTTCATAAAAACCAAGAAGTTTGGACAGCTTCCAGCTTGGTGAATACATGGAGATTTGGGGACCATGTCTCACTTGGAGAGGGCATGGAAGCTGCATGCCCTTTCCCCATACCTTGCCCTATGTGTTTCTTCTACCCAGTTGTTCCTGAGTTATATCCTTAGCAAGTTAAATGTCTCTGAGTTGTATGAGCTACTCTAGCAAATTAATCAAACCTAAGGAGAGGGTGCTTGGAACCTCTGATCTGTAACCAGTCAGTCAGAAGCACAGGGGACAATAGGTCTGAAGTGTGTGTGGAGGAGAGGTCTGATAGGACTGAACCCTTCATCTGTTGGATCTGATCCTGTGTCTGGGTATGCAGTATCAGAATTATAGTGACTTGAATTAGGACACCTAGCTGGTGTCAGGAATTGCTTATTGGTATTGGGAAAACTCCCTTTCCCCCAATTCTCCCATGTCAGAATTGGGTGTCAGAATCATTTCATTGGGTACTTATCCGGTTGATGCGGGCATCCATTTCAACCCAACAGGACCACATTATATACTCCCTGCTAAAGTTTTCAAATATCATCCTGACACTGAGAATTTTGAACAGAGGGATAACATGATCTGACATGTTTTAACAAAATCACTCTTGCTGACATGTGAAAAAGTACTGCAAGGGGCAAAGGTGAAAGGAAAGACACCAGTTAGGAGGTTATTGCAATAATCCAGGCAAAAGATGATTATGGATTGAATTTGAGTGTTAGCAGTGGATAGGTGAGACACAGATTCTGGATGTAATTTGAAGAGAGAGCCAACAGGAACTGCTGACAGAGAGGGTGTGCGTATGAAAGAATGTAATGAGTCATGAATGCCTCTAAGGCTTTTGGCCAGAGCAACTGGGAGAATGAAGTTGACATTAACTGAGGTCAGAAAGACATCAAGAAAGGGAGAGGATCAGGTGCTTGGACATGTTAAATTTAAGTCATCCAAGTGAGTTTGTAATTAAAAGTCTGGAGTTTAAGGGGGTATATCAGGCTGGAGGTAAAAATGTTAAGAGTCATCAGTCTCCAGGTTGTGTTTAAAGCCACGAGACTGGATAAAATCACAAAGGGAGTGAGTATAGATAGAAAAAACTAGTCCAAGGGCTGAGCCCAGAAACTTTCTAAAATTAAGAGTTGGAGAGGAAGAGGATGCGCCTGCAGTGAAGGAATGGCCAAAGAAGTAGGAGGGAAACCAGAGGAAAGAACGGTATTGGAAGCTAAGTGAAGAAAATGGTTTAGAGAGGAGGCAGTGCTGAGCTGTGTCAAATGCTTTCCATCAAGTAGGGTGAGGACTAAGAAATGACAAGTTGCATTAAGCAGTGTTTTCAGTTTCAAAGGTTTTACTTCACTTTCCCATGACCATGTAAAAACCAGGCCTCTGTGTGGGTCCTGCTAGACAAAGAAATTCTTGCATTTTAATCCCCATTTATTAAGCCTGCGTATTTTTATTGATTAATTTCAAAACTTAGGCTGAATTCCAAACAGCATTGGAAATCATTTGACAAACATTTACATGGCAATCTGACCTCAAAACTTAATATCACAATGATTCAGAATCTGAAGAGCATTATTGTTGTTTTCCTTCATTTTTCTTCAATTCATTTCTGATAACAATGATCTAAAGGTACGCCACAGAGAAGACCAACACCTTTGGAAACCAAATACCAACATCTTACATTCTTAATAATAAGTTTTCCTTTTAAAATAATCTCACATATCATATTACATCCAAAACTAAGCTCTCATTCTTGTATAAAGGATCAAAATAGCTCATCTTTCTTTGGAAAGTAGATTACTTATGTATACCTTAGAAAAAAGGCAAGTGATAAACACAGGCTTAAATCAGTGGAACTCTACAATTTATAAAACATAAGCATGTTATATCATTTAACAGCATTATGTAAGTCATCACCAACCAAAAATCTGCATCTCCTATGGTATGGCTGCCTTCCTTTCTCATTTTGTCTCATATTCATGAGACAAATTCATTCTCAATTCTCATATTGTCTTGATTCCTTTCTCATCTCAATCAAGAGTCCCTTATATAAGGAATCCAACTAAATGTATAATGTTGTGGATCTCTGGCTTAAGTTTATCAAAGTAAAACAAGCATACCAAGAATAGAGGCTAAATATATTGTCTTGATTCCTTTCTCATTACCAGGAATAATCTTTGGTCAAAGACATCTTAGGTAGGGGGTTCTTTTCAGAACAGCACTAATAAAATGTTAACTATAATCCTCTCTAGCTCTATGTACAAGCATGTCTGAGACACTGTGAGTGGCCTAAAAGGTGGGTAGAGTTCCCAAAGTCCATCCTAAAACCCCAGTGGGGAGAGCACAGATATATAGGCTGCCCCACTGGGAACCCTGAACACTCAACAGCTGAGGTTCAGCCTAATTGATTCTAACCTGTAGTGCAGGGCCCTGTTTTATGAAGGCAGGAGAAAAAACCATGAATAGAGAAAGCATGGTATCTGGAATCATCAGAAAGAACAAATAGGTTTTACATTGTTCTGTGTATTCTGTTACCCTATTTAACCTAATAAGTTATAAAATCTACAAGAAGGGCAATCAAGAGTCCCTTATATAAGGAATCCAACTAAATGTATAATGTTGTGGATCTCTGGCTTAAGTTTATCAAAGTAAAACAAGCATACCAAGAATAGAGGCTAAATATATTGTCTTGATTCATAGTGCGGCTAACTGCTGAATTCTTTTGGTATAGACTTGATAAGACCTTAAGCACTTCATATCAGCCTGTACTGCAAGATTTATTACTGAGTAGTCTTTTCCATACTTTAAGGAATATTTTATTTATTCTATTTTCCATTAATAAATCTTCTGTTCTTTCATGTGGATATTTATGTCTTTTTTTTTTTTAATTAGGGGTAAACTATTACTCCTTTTTAGCCCTTCCTTCTAAAAATATAGCATAGAGAGAGTGTAGCAAGTGAAAACACACATCGGTTTTTATGAAAATACATGATATCACAGAATTAAAGACATTTTTAATGTCCTAAGCTGCAATCTACTGCCTGTGCTATTCTCAGGAGAGCTTGGCACAAAAAGCAAAGCTCAAGAATATTTATGCAGTCTGACTATAGAGTTCACAGTAAGCCTAAAGCTAAAGCAAGAATTTAAAGACCCAGGACAAGAGTTTCATTTTAGGGAAATCCATGGGAAAAATTCCCATGGAATCATATAGTTAGAGATTCCAGCCACCAGTAATTACGTTGAAACAGGTTAAAAAAAAACACAAAACTTCATATATAATATATTTTCAATTTGTGCTCTCCCCGTTTCCATATAAAGTACTGGCACTGAAATTAATCAGCGCCACTGGATCCCTCATGCCGCTGACAGAACAGTCACCCTGACACTTTTCCTGCAAAGGCTTTCTATCTGAGTCCTCCCACAGTCCATCATTTCCCTTCATTAAATCCATGGCGAAAGCAGTGACTATCATTGAAAGTGCAGGAATGCATACCACGTGGGTCCAAACATCTTTGAAGCTAATATGGAATTTATTTCCAGCAACCTAGAAGCCTCAGTCTAACCTAAGATTATCTTTCCATTATAGTTTCCTTGTATGAATGCATTTTGTCTCGGGTAATCTGAACGACATTAATTTTTTAATGTTGTAAAGACAAAGTGTTTTTGTTCATTCAACTGGCTAGTTATTGCACACCTACTGTATGCCAGACACTATGTGAGGCACAAGGATGCAGAGCCCCCAAGACGTGGTCGCTGCTTTATAACCAGAAATGCTTCTTGTATATGAGGTTATCATTGGCTCTCAGTTGGCTTCAAATTAGCAAATCTATATGCAGGCAAAGTAGCATTTGAAGGCTAAATAAATGTAGTTCACTCTTTCTCTCTCTCTCTCTCACACACACAATTTTTTGAAAGGTATGTGGGTGCTATTGGTTAGAAAACTTTAAGTTAAGTTAATGGTAGTATATTGTCATTAAGCTTCTTCTTAATCAGCGAACATTAAAGTGCAACTCAGAAGAGCCTGGTGGCTCAGTTAGTTGAGGCTCCTGATTCTTGGTTTTGGCTCAGGTCTGATCTCATGGGTCATGGTATGGAGCCCATGTCTGGCTCTGTGCTCAGTGGGGATTCTCTCCCTCTGTCCTTCCCCCAATTCTTATGCTCATGCACAAGTGCTCCCTCTCTCTCTCTAAAATAAATAAATACATCTTTAAAAAAAAAAAAAGTGCAACTCAATATGTGAATGTTTGTTTTTTGACGTTTAAAAGGGGCCCACTTATTCAGATATGTTCAAATTTACTGTTATTCAGATTTGTGTATATAGTTTAACTATACTCTTACCATAGTGCTGTTTAACACATATTCCCTTACATGTGCCTTTAGAAACATTCTTGTAGATAGCAACTCCTTGTGACAGTTGTTTGGTTTGTTTGTTAAACTAAATTCCAACCCATCACGGAGCTTTCTCTCATACACTGAATGTCACTGAAAATAATAGTTTTTATAGACTTTTTTTCCTGTTGTCTTCTGGATGGTAACTGATACTTAGCTACAAATCAAAAAAATATATCTTTCAGGAATGAACGGGACAACGTTTTCTTTGTTATACTGGTAATAAAGGTTGCATTACAGCAGTAAGCTGTGACATCTATCTCCAGTTATGCTCTTTGGTCTGAATTGTTCAAGACTTTTGTTTTTATTGCATTGCTGTTGATTGTAATGTTAGGACAAAACTATTTAAAAACTTTTAGAAGTTAGAATTATTGTTCTGTCAGGCAGAAACATTTCTTAGTCAAAGCAAGAATAGAGGAAAAGCAACCAAACAGCCCTAAGACTTTCCTTAATAATGTCCATCTCATTAGGTTTATTATAATCAGTTCTTATAGCAAGTTGTTTCTGAACATGATTATGATACCTTATACCATTCTAGGTGCTGGCAATAAAGTGATGAAGGATAGGCCTTTGTCCTCAAAGATTTTGTGGCCCAGTGAGGAAGGAACAGTAAACAGAATGAGTGCATGGTTATGGTAGCAATGCCATAGGGTTTCTGGGAGGAGTTACTTTACCAGAATTGGAGGTGGGGAAGGCAACTGGGACTTGGGAAGTACAGGTCATGGGTGAGAAATAAAGACTGAAAAGGAGGAGTGTGGGGATTCTTGGCAAAGAGAGTGTCAACGGTACAGAAGGTTGATGATGATGTTGGGAGTGGGGATGGAGGGAAGGGAGGAGATTCTAGGGTAATTTAAGAGGTAGAATACAAAAAGGATTTGGTGATCACGGACTGAATGCTGGGGATGAGGGATGAGCACACTCCTCTCCTGCCTTGTGCAAGTGGGTGAGTGGTTGTGCTCTTCATTGAAGAACCAGGTTTTAGGGGGTAGAGGGAGTGTACATTCAATTTTTTAAAAAAGATTTTATTTATTAATTTGAGAGAGAGAGGGAGAGTGAGCACACAAAAGTGGGGTACAGGGCAGAGGGAGAAGCAGACTCCCTGCTGAGCAGGGAGCCCTGCATAGGGGGCTGGATCTCAGGACTCCAGGATCATGACCTGAGCTGAAGGCAGATGCCCAACTGACTGAGCCACAGGTACCCTGTATGTTCCGTTTTGAAGATAACCAACCTGTGGTGCCATAGCCATGTATGAACTGAGATAACCAGTTGGCAAAGAAGGCAAAGAAAAAACAGCCGGAGAGAAGTCGGAAGAAAACGAGAAATATATGCTAGGAAACTAAGAATATATATAAAAGGTGTTTCCTGAAGAGAGAATGCTCCATGTTGCTGAATGATGAGGAGACATTCAGAAAGATTAGTGAACTACAAGTAGTAGTTCAGTATGGCCAGAAATGTGAACAAGAATTTGTGTGTAATTCTAAATAATTGAGATTTTTCTTTTAAAGTAAATGGTGTACCTTGACAGCTTTTAAGCTGTAACCTGATTTAGTTTAACATGGCCTTTGAAGGAAAACCTGGGGTCATACTTAGCTTTAAAATTAGGAAACCCTAAGGATATCCCATCAAAAGCAGGATTATCTTAGTTTGTTCTTATGGAATAGAGTTAGGATGAAGAAAATTGTTTATTTAAAAAGAGAGCAGTCAACCATAATCACAGCAGTTTCTAATTCTTACAACATAAACATGAATAGTTAACTGATCTTATGATTATTAGATCTTATAATGATTAGAATGATTATTGCCATGATGTTATAATTATCATATCATCAGTAGCCATTTATTAAATACCCATATGAGATGGCTTAATTAGAAGAAACTGTAGCCTTGCTTAACAGACATTTATAGTCAGTTTTTTTTTTTTTAATTTTATTTATTTGAGAGAGAGAGAGCACATGAGTGGGCCCAGGGACAGAGGGGGAAGGAGAAGCAGACTCCCTACTGAGCAGGGAGCCCTATACGGGGCTCCATCCCAGGACCCTGAAATCACGACCAGAGCTGAAGTCAGATGCTTAACTTACTGAGCCACTCAGGTGCCCCTAGTCAGTTTTAAGTATGATTTTTATACTTTATATTTGCTCTAATGGATGAATATTGAACATACCAGCCTAATGCAGACTTTTACCAGCTTCTATTCTCTCTCAGTGACATGTTGGTTTACAAAAAGGGAAAAGAAATAGTTCATTTGTATCCATTTGTTTCTGGCATGACATATGATTAGGTAATCTCAAGAACAAATTCATTGATAAAATATAATTGATATGTACTAGGTTTTTAACACATATATGAAACTGACTGAAAAATAACATAATGGAGAGTTAGTCATTGAATATCAATCTTGGATGCTTAACTACAGATACCAATTTCCTCAATTTAAATAGAAGAAAATTTAAGAGTAATCAGGGAAATGCAAAGTAAAATAAAGTGATATGAAATTTTATCTATCGATTTGCGAGAATAAAAAGCCCAACAGCACTAAGTGTTGTGAGAATGTGGAGTAGAGGAGACCACATATTGGGGATATAAGCAGATACCACTGCTTTGAAGAATGATCTGAAAATAGTTTAGTAAATGCATATCATTTGACCCAATAACTCTACTTGTAGAGCTATATCTTAAGGACAGTTTTGCATAGTTTATCAGGAGAAAAATACTAAAATGCAATAGCAAAAAAAAAAACACACACAAAAAGCAACACAGGACAGACTTAAGTCCCACATATCCATATACAGAACAACAGGTAAATAAATTATGCTGTATTTATACAATAGATTGTTATAAAGCAATTAAAATGTATGAATTGGACCATTGTGGGTAGATATATATAAACTTCAAAAACAGTTTCTAAGAAAGAAGAAAAATATGGAAGGATACATTCAGTATAATACTATATATAAAAGTTAGAGGGTACAATAAAACTTTAGATTTATATGGATCTATATTTATGTAGTAAATGCATAAATTGTGTATTAAAATGATAGATATTAAAATTATTTAGTAGTTTCCTCTGCAGAATGAGCAAGGGAAAGGAATGGAATTAGGAGGGGTGAAGACAGACTTACAGCCATGCTTTTAACGCTCTGCTTAAAAAAAAAGGCGAAAGAAGAAAATGCTAAAAATTTGGCAGTTATGTGTTAATACATGGGTATTTATTGTATTAATCTTCATACTTCTTTGTTTTCTTGAAATATTTCATAATTTGAAAAAAGTACTTGAATTGCCTGAGGTTACAGTTTATTAGCAGAGCCAGCCTTAGAGAGTCTGGTTATAATGAGCAGAAGAGAACAAACTGGAGTCAAGTGTGTACATACAACTGCCCATGCAGAAAAAGACCAAGTGTGCATTTGCCATTTCCACACTGTGATCACAGATGTTACCCACAAATCATATTAACAGCTAACATTTTTTAAGCACTGATTAGATACTTTGCTGAGTGTTTTATGTGGATTATGGCATTAGGATAAGATGAAAACAAGAGTCATATTGAAGTGAGATCTAAAATGCTTTATAATGGGCTGCCCATTACTGAAAGGGAATATGGGTTACAAAAGACATTCAAAAAACAAATGAATAATGTGTTGGGGGATGAGATTATATCAGTCAGGGTACACTGCACCCTCCTCTATTTGTAGTCAAATTCTTTTCCACTTTAAAGTGATTAGATGGTAACCTATGCATGAACTATCTGAACTCTTGAAAGTCAGATTTGAATTCTGTTGATCACAGCAAAGGTAAGAAATAGAATTGAGTGAGGATAAACTGGTAAGAAAAAAGTAAAATATGACACTTTGAAAAAGCAAACCAAATCCCTTCAATAGATCATGAAAAGTTAGTAGTTGGTGATGATAGTGGTCATTTATTCAACACTAACTATGTGCCAGTCACTCTTAAGGGCTTTGCATGCATTAACTAATTTGTCTCTCACAATGACCCAGAAAAGAGCACCAAAGCATAAATTTTAAGTGGTTTTCCCAAGTTCACAAAACTAGTCTGTAACGAGGACAGAATTCCAGGGCTCACGTTCTTAACCACGATGCAGTGCTGACAGTCACAGTGTGAAAAAGTGAGAGAAAAAATGTATTTGCAGATAATAGCTCACAAGTGAAGAAGAGATATCATCATTTGATAGGCATAAGAATACAGTCTACTAAGAGAAACTTATACAGACAAGTAGGATGACAATAGAAAACATTGTAGAGAAGCTGGGCCATTAGAACATATTAGTAAAAGAGCAGCCACCATTGAATGAATGCTCATTAATTTAATGGTGGACCCCAGATCCATGGTGGACTGTCTTTGCTAGGCATTTTGTGAAGAATGAAAACACAAAAAACACATTTTGCCTCTCCCTCGCTCAGCCACTGTCCTTCAGTGATACAAGTCACGTGGGAAGAATGAAAAGCATTGTGGCCAAAGCGTCAAGCACCATAAAGCAATAGAAATGTGCAGCTTTCAGGCTTGTGTGCAAACTGGACAGCATCGATTTTCTTGAGCAGTGGTACATTAAATAGCAGGAAGGAAACCCCAGGGATTAAGTACTGGCGTGTGTCAGTTCACTGGCAATAAAGGAATGCTTATTTTAGTATGGAATTCCTGAGTAGTAGGGGATATTGTGCAGCACTAGAGTATTCAAACAGTTTTGGAATGGGAGCTGGAAAAGAGCAGGCAGGAGAAATATCTGAAAGCAGCTTCAGCCCTGTGATTTTGCTGTGGGCAGCAGGTCACAAGAGTAATAAGGAGAGCAAGGTAGAGCAATAGGGAAGGGCGAAGCTCTTTTCAGACCAAAGCATCGTCCAAATTAAACCTAAGAGGCAGTGTTACAAACAGGAAAGTGCTCTGCAAATAGTAGCTTTGACTACAAAAAAAAAAAAAAAGAAAAGAAAAGAAAGGAACAGTTTTAAGATATGCACAGTATAGCATAATCTGTTCATAAAGCATCAACCATTGTAGGTTTAGCAGTACATGGTGATAGTAATCTCTGTAAATACAATTGAATACAAAGAAAGAATGCACATGTAGAATGCAGATTACATTCTTTGTGCTAATCTATGTGGCAGGATTTTTAAAGAAAATATGAGAAAACAATTTTTAGCATGTTGGTGGGATGCTGAGAGAACTTCTCCTGGGAAAGTATAGGTTTTCCTTTATTGATAGGGTTTACAAATAGTTAAGACAGTATTTTGATGTGATTACTTCACATATATTTAAATTATTTCCTCTCGCTGGGGGGAGTTGGACTTAATAACCTTTATTCTAACACAGAATTTGAATAATTTTTCTTTCACGCAAGGGAAGGGAAAAAGGGAACTTATAGCCATTGAATACCTATTACGCACCAGGCATTGTTCCAGTTGCTTTACATACCTTATTCTGATACCCTAGTTAAGCTTCCTAAATTAAGAGTGAAAAAGAAACTGAGGCAAATAGGGTCTTCCCAAGGTGACAAGGCTAGAAGTAGTAGAAATGGAATGTGAAGAGGTTGAACTGGTTCCGATAGCCCATAGCCCTTGAATTGCACAATACTGTCCTTTGCATGCTCTCCAAAACAACAAGGAACCCAGGTAGGACAGTAATTAGCCACTTTCTGTCAGAGATGTTAAGGAGAGCACTAGGGGAAGAATGGGGAATCCCTGCTCCTCCAGGAGAGGAGTCAGCAGATCTGCATTTATTTATGCAAAGTCACTTGAGCAAGGCAAATATGTTATGCACTGACAGTCCACACTGTTTTTTTATTCTTTCGTTTTTTAAAGATTTTATTTATTTTAGAGAGAGAAAGCACAAGTGTGAGTCGGGGGAGGGGCAGAGGGAGAGACTCTTCAAGCAGATTCCTCCCTGAGCCAGGAGCCCAATGTGGGGCTTGATCTCAAGACCCATGAGATCATGACCTGAGCTGAAACCAAGAGCCTGGCACTCTATCTGCTGAGCCACCCAGGTGCCCCTGTTTTTTTTCATTCTGTGAAGAATTTCGTTCTCTTTAAGATAAGGTTAGAATCTAAGAAGTAACAGTGGACTCACAGATAGGTTAATGGTTCCTTTTCCACTAGTGGGGACATCAGGCAGTCTTTCTTGTCCTCTATACCAGACATAATTTGGGACACATGGTAGATGCTCAGTAGGCTGATGTGTGTTGAAAGGATGAAAACAAGATCAATTTTCAGGCATTACTGTGTAAGTTTGTGATACTGAGTAAGTAATTTTACCCATCTGATTCTGTAGAAGTCCAGATCATTTTTGAGTTCCTATTTTGTGCCAAGATTGATGCCAGAAACACAAATTGACTCAATCCGTATGCTCAATTTTGTACCAGAGGCAGCGGTTTAAATGGATGAAATGCACTGAGGGACACATACCCTCTTATATTGTGCTTCCACTCTCTTGCACTTGTTGCTCAGAATCCTCTTCTTTCAGTCTACTCTTGTTTCATAAACTCTATTCATCCTTAAGTTCATTTGCAGACATTTGCTTTTATGTGTATTTGCATACAGCTTTTCTATCTATATAATAGAAACAGCAATCTAGACTCTGTGATTGATATAGGCTATTAAGGGAAAATGACATTTATTAACTGCTTTAAGTTATTTGGGGAAATATGCTACACACAAACAGGTATTATTAGGATTCTAGTCACACCAATGAAGACATTAAAAGGTTGAGTCTTCAGGGATGGTACTTCAGAGGAAGAGTACTAATAGAAGGGTATACAACTAATTATAATGTGAATTAACTTCCAAAGGAAGGGGTTCAATTTCATGCATTAAAACTGATTTTTACATTAGAAGAATCAGTTTTAATTTATTCTGTTAGCTCAGTGTTTTTAGAAATAAAAGATATTACAAGGCCCCCATGTAAATGGTAGAAACAACACTTATGATGTTATAAATTGCTATTTCACTGTGTAAGGCACTTATGAATATATATGTTGAATGAATTAATGATGAAAAATTATGGCAAGCATACTGAACGGTGTTTTATGAAATGTTAAGAAGTACATATATGAGATATTTCAAACTGCAGTCTTTTTTTTAAATTTTTTATTCTTATGTTAATCCCTATACATTACATCATTAGTTTTAGATGTAGTGTTCCATGATTCATTGTTTGTGCATAACACCCAGTGCTCCATGCAGAATGTGTCCTCCTCAATACCCATCACCAGGCTAACCCATCCTCCCACCCCCCTCCCCTCTAGAACCCTCAGTTTGTTTTTCAGAGTCCATCCTCTCTCATGGTTCGTCTACCCCTCCGATTTCCCCCCCTTCATTCTTCCCCTCCTGCTACCTTCTTCTTCTTCTTCTTCTTCCTCTTCTTCTTCTTCTTCTTCTTCTTCTTCTTCTTCTTCTTCTTCTTCTTCTTCTTCTTCTTCTTCTTCTTTTCTTTTTCTTAACATATATTGCATTATTTGTTTCAGAGGTACAGATCTGAGATTCAACAGTCTTGCACAATTCACAGCACTTACCAGAGCACATACCCTCCCCAGTGTCTATCACCCAGTCACCCCATCCCTCCCACCCCACCCTCAAACTGCAGTCTTAATAACTTTAGTAGCTACATATTCGAAGATGAAGGTAAATGAATAGTAACATTTTTATAAATAAAAGTAATTCTTTAACATAAAATAGCACATAATAAAATTTTAATTAAGCAAAAATTGACATCAGCTAGTTTTAAAAATTATATTAAAAATTATTTTATACAATAGGTTTACTTTATATAATATAATAACTTTTATATAACTTTATATTATATAATAGCATAAGACTACTGGTGTTAATGGACCAAGGTTAGAGAATAACAAAGTTGTAAGTTTTATAGGCAACATGTTTAAAAAGTTTAAATGGTTAAAAGGTGCCTGATTCAGTTCATTTATTCTAGAATGTGCTATGTAAAACCAATACTACTTACTTTTACATAAAGTCAAGAGGTGTATCAGCCAAGTAATGCCAAGGAGGAAATGAAGATATTGGTAAACAAAACAAAGAGGTCAAAAAGCAAATAAATTAGTATTGACAGATTATGAGGAAAAGGGTTAAATAATGACAGGAAAGTAATTAAAGCACAGCGAGAGATTAAGTAAATGCAGAGAATTAAAAACCAGAGCTGAGAATTCTGAGGACAAGTCTTGAATTTGTGTTGAAAATGTATAAGCAAGAGAATGTAAATACTTTCTAGAATTCATCTGACTATAAATTTAGTCATACCTTCACACTCTAGTCTTCTAAAACTGAATTGGAACTAGGGAGTCCTATTTCCTCTTTTGGGATTCCCTGGCTAACTTTACACACACTGGAAGTTCTACACACAGATGCATATGAATAAGCACCCAACAAAGGAGATGATGTACAATAGGATGAGGTGGCAAAGGACCAGCCTGGAGGGGCCCAGACATGTACTTAAAGGGAAAACAGCAGATGAGTTGTGGCTGGCTTGAAAAGACTCAGGGCAGTAAGAAAGTGAGAGCCCACTGATATAAGGGGAAAACTTACCAAATATTCATGCATGAAAAATGTAAACTAGGAAAACTCCCTGCAGCAAATAAATAAATCCAATGAATAAAAAGCAGTTCGGTCTTGCCATAATGAGGCCCTGAGCTAGTATTAATAGTCCTATTTGACAAGAAAAATGTTGATGCTTCAGGTTTACTTTTACATTTTACCTATCAGATCTTTGGTTTTGAAAATGCATTTGTCAAAATCATTCACTACCTCCCTCTAGGGACTCAGTTAATATATTTGCCTAGTTGTTGCAATTCTCCCATATCCACTGTCTGTGAATAATGATGCTTCTTTAATCACTTATTAGAGCTGCAAGTAGTCTAGATTATCACCTCTACAATTTGTTAAATTGCCTTAGAAATAAAAATAGAAAACTTTCAGCATGTTCTTTTAATATCTAACAGATATTACATACTAAAATCAAATTCAGTTGGGGATAAGAGAAAAAACATTCAATAGGAATTCAATTTGTAAATGAAACCAACAAATTATAAGTTACACACAACTGAGAGTGATTGCTAAGAGCATGTTAATAAATTCTCTATAGATCCTTTAGATTCCTTTCTTGTGCCACTAAATGAACAGACTATACTTTAAATGAGTGGTTAAGATGGGAAATCAAAACAGGTGGGAGACTTTTGTGACCATCAGTTATTTTGCACAGTTGACCAAAAGAAAGCTCTACTGAAAGAAAGCAAAGTGGATTTTCTTGTACTCTCAACTGAGTGGCTAAGCAGAGTAGAGACAGCATAGGGCTTGCTTGACTCACTGAAATTGGATTTCCTCGTCACTCATTAGCATAGAGTCTCAGTTTTCCACCCTTAAAAGAAGAATAACTATGGAGTAGGTGATGTAGTATGGCTAAAACAAACAAACAAAACACACACACACACACAGACAAAACCAAAACCAAAACCAAAACCAGAAACACTGCTGAGGGGATGAGGAGAATAAGATTCCAATCGAAAATGTGCTACCAGTTGGCTGGGCATGTCACTGCATTTCTAGATCTCCCTTTACTCATTTAAAGAACATGGAAGGGGTATACCTGGGTGGCTCAGTCAGTTAAGTGACCGACTCTTGGTTTCAGCTCAGATCATGATTTTATGGGTCCTGGGATCCAGCCCTGGCATGGGGCTCCATGCTCAGTGGGGAGTCTGCTTGAAGATTCTCTCCCTCTGCCCCTCCCCCCACTTGTGTTCCTGTGCTCACTCTCTCCAAAATAAATAAATAAATAAATATTTTTTTTTAATTAAAAAAATAAAGAATATGGGAGGTGGATTATACATTCTCTAGGTTCCTCTTTATCTCTGAAATTCTATGGATATGGGCTATACTAAATCAAAGGATTATTTTGTGAGATTGAAAAGAAATATACACTTGTGAGCATATGCTAAAAGAATTAAGTTGCTATGAAATTCAATGAGTTCTTTGTTATTACCACTCTGATGACTATTGTGCTTGAAGGTCTTCCTCTTTGTGTGTGTGTTTATGTGTGTTCCTGTGGTTGCTCCTGATGATGTTGCTTTTCATTGCTATATCCAGAAATCAGTCATTTGTTATGATAGTCCAGATTCTTACTGTACCTGTTTATCACCATTTTTATGCAAAAATGGTTTAATATTTTCTTTAAATCATCTCACATTTCCTCAAAGCAAGTTAGCAGTAATATCCATAATGTGGATTTCATATGCTGTTTTTATTTTTTCTAATGCATATTGAAATACATATGTAATATATTCTTTTACGTACTACTTAAAGTCATCTCTCAATATTTGTGAAAATTGGGCTAGAATGTTGGAAAATGGTAAGTGCAGAGAGGTTAAATGTTAGATAGTAAAAATAATTATAAAATATTTTAGGATATTCAGATTCAAATAACACATTTTAAATCAGAAATACAGCATTCTAAAGAAAAGCAGATGTGCATCAAAAACAAAAAATCTACAAAAACTGGAAAAATAGGTCAGTTCATCTCCACCTGTTGTCAAGCTCTTGGCCTTATTTTGGCCCTAAGGCATACTTGTGCATACTGGGAAGAATATTAAGTAGTACTAAGATCATAATCAAGGAATAATTGTACAGGTATGAAACAAGGTGGCCTAACCTCTTCTCACATGATAAAGACCTGGAAATACAAGGAGATGGGTGTGTCGAAGCATGCAAGAAGGCAGTGCCGTGAGACTGCTCCCATGGGAAACCACTGGCTGTAAGGATTGCGATAAACACCTCGATGAAGTAAAAGTAGAAATTAAAGAAAGGCAAGGCTTGGACTTTGCATTAGTAGGTAACTGTAAAACAAAGAATGTGTGGTGGAGAACTTTGAGGGTACTGTGGCAGTGTTGTGTCCCTTACTATTCGAGTAGATTTTATGAGTCTATTTAACACTTAAGTATTACTTATTATGTGCTAGATATTTTTCTCAGCATTTTATGAATACTAACTCATTTATTTCTTACCACAACCTGAGCAGATAGGTACCATTATTATCTTCCCTTTACGTATGTGGAAGCAGAAACACTGGGAGGTTAAGTGACTTGCCTAAGAATGCGGGAAAATTAGATGTGAACCCAGGAGTTTGGCTGATTCATCACTGGCAGATTCATCTGGTTCTGCCTGTCCCCAGGTGGGCCTAATTGTTTTAAAAGGAGACCCCCATCCCATGAACTCAGGCTTAAGGTGTCAGCACAAGGCATTTCCCTTAAGACAGGAATTGAAACAGAAATGTACAGTGTGACACACATTTAAGACCAATAAGTAGTGGAGAAAATCCCCAGGTCTTCTGGGAAAGAGATTCTCTTGCTCTTATAAAAGAATGTTTATGAGAGACTCTCTCTTCTGCATATCCTACTGTGTAGTTTCAAATCTTATTACTGCTTTGGTCTCTTTGGCACTTCTGAGAAACCTTCTGATATGAGAAACCCTTCTGATAGCTAATCAGATACTGGAGACTAGCAAAACCAAAAGAACTGTAGAGAAACAGAGGTAGAGCTACTGGCCTCTCTGAAGCTACCCCGTGAAGTGTTATGACTGCCACAGGCTTGCGTACTTCTTGAACTTTTAATTCCATGCCTTTACAGAATATGAATTGTAGGTAGTTATAAATTTTCTTTCTTCCTTTCTCACTTCCTTCCTTCCTTCCTTCCTTCCTTCCGTCCGTCCTTCCTTCCTTCCTTCCTTCCTTCCTTCCGTCCGTCCTTCCTTCCTTCCTTCCTTCCTTCCTTCCTTCCGTCCTTCCTCCCTCCCTCCCTTCTTTCCTTCCCCCCTTCCTTCCTTCCTTCCTTCCTTCCTTCCTTCCGTCCTTCCTTCCTTCCGTCCTTCCTTCCTTCCTTCCATCCTTCCTCCCTCCCTCCCTTCTTTCCTTCCCCCCTTCCCTCCTTCCTTCCTTCCTTCCTTCCTTCCTTCCTTCCTTCCTTCCTTCGCTGTTAAAGAACAAACCACAATTTAACAATTTAAATCAAGAAGAAAAGCTCCAGAGAAAATAGTGGTAGCAGAGTATCCAAATCTGAATCATTCCCCAACTGATGCTGTGGTGTGCAGTTCCTTTGACTGCTGTGAATTATGTCATCCTGCCTAAACAATTTCTATATTGACCCTGAAACTGCTCCTACATTTTATCATGCCAATAAAGTTACTAAAGTTGAATTCTGTTCCCCATAGTATTAGAATGTAGCTGATTTAGTAATTAAGTAATTACTTTAAAAAGTATGAGACATAATTTTATTAATCAAAGTGAAAAACTAGATAAGGGATTTGAAATGAACATAAAATAGATTCTTTCTCCACAGGTAAACTAAATCTCAGTGGCTGACAAGCTTAAAACCTATCAGTAACTAGTGGCTTCATGGGAAAATCAAAGGTGCATAAATCATTCATGAGGGATCCTCTGAACATCAGCATTAGTTTTCTTTCTATCATAAACCAAGTCCCCTTTTTTAAGCAACAGTTAAAGGGGCATTATAATTCCACATTAAAGTTCATACTAATAATGTGATATCTTCAAATAGCGTCATTTTTGTCTATTTCTCTTCTTTTGGAAAAACCCAGAAAAGATGAATTTTAAGTTGTCTAGATAAAATTTGAAAAATAAATTAAGTAGGCTAGGACTGTGTTGTAAGTTTGGAATATAACTCACACTAATTAACCCTGTGCCTTGAATCTAATAGGAGCACAATAAATTATTTTTGAATGAATCAAGGATTGGATGAATGAGTGAGACTTTTCTTCGTGATTGGGCTGTGTTAGTGATCCAGACTTGTTACTTATATTTCTGTAATATTTTCATTTTTGCCTATTCTATGGGTATGACTTCATTCATTCTCTCAGATTCTAGGTCAGAGAATAAGAAATTAGATTGTATGGGATTTAATATAGACGACACTACTCATTAAATGTGGAGTCTTGAGTGAATTATATAAACTTATTTCTTATTAACTCTTTTTTTATCACCAAAATGGAGATAATATCATATGGTTATTATAAAGTTTATATGAGATCATATATATAAATTACTTAGAACAATGCTTGGCATATAATTAGTGCTTAAGAGTTAGCTTTTATAGTTGTTGTTGTTATTAATTTTGAAAATTAAATAAAATAAAAATTTTTAACTTCTCAGGAAACATATCCACCAAATTAAGAAATGAATTGGACTTGAATTATGCATTGATTTTATCAAAGAGATGTTGTATATTGACAAAGAATACCACATAAAGTAAGCAAACAATGTCAACATAAACTGACAAGTACCTACTATCTTCAAGCTCAGGAGTGTAACAACTATAATAAACCCTGAAAGTTCACAGCTGCGATGTGTCTATGATGAACACAGGCTGGATTCCCAAAATCACATTTTTAGTATTCCCTGCATTAAGTAAACATTAAACATTCATGGCCCATCATAATGCTCACCAACCTCTGTTTCTTTCAATTCAACCTTGGTATTTATCGTTTCTGCTTCTACCTAGCTGCTAATTGGATTTTTAAATGTTGTGAGTTTTTTAATTACGTTTTTTCTTATTACAAAAAAGCAGGGCATATAATTCTAGAAAACATTACAAAATAAACACAACGAAGAATATTTAAATACTCCCTTAACCTCCCAATCTAGAGATAGGCACTGTTGATCTCTTTGCCTATATCTTTCTAGATCTTTTTCCCTCTTTCTTTGACTCTAGAGAGATCATAGAGTACATCCTGGTTTTTGTTTTGTTTTTTTCCCCATTTAACAAAGGATTTTGACAAGATCCAGTAGCATTTGCGTACTGACTTCATGCTTGCAAATTCTAATGATCTCCTGTAAGAGTATTCCAAGCTTGAGGTGTGGGAGAAGGGGGCAGGATGGCAGGCAGGTCCTCTGGAGACCATTTAGTGTCTACTGATATGTCTCTTGAGTTTCCTAACCCCAGATCTGGGAAAGTTGCCAACCATCACACTAACTTTCAGAATAGAATTAAAGCTTTAAGAGCCTTCAAATTTGTACATCTTTTGGATTAGTTATGCAGTTAAGCAGATCATCCTTTATCTTTCTTCCCAGGTGAGAAGAACTCAGAGTTCTTTTGCTTCTTGGAACCAACATTGTAAACTGCTCTTATTAAAGAGGAACAAAAATCATGTGTGCATATTGCTTACAAATATGTAAGTTAATTAGGAAACAGTCCTGGCCAAATGCCACCAACCATAAAGAAAAGCAATATACTATTAGGGGTATTCAAAATTGACTATTTTGACTATTTTGACTATTAGGCATTATTAATAAATTTTTTGATGAATATGCCCATTTCTAGGGTTTTATTTCCAGTACGAGTAAAAGTTCACAAAGATGTTGGTACAGTAGCGATCAATTCATAATTGTAACAGGAAAACATTTGAAACCTCCTAAATGTCCAGTGGTATGGAACTGCATATAAAATTTGGATACCATATATTTGCCAAACAGAATGAAGTGTCTTTATGCTGACAGTCTCTGAAATACACTGTAAAGCAATACAAACGAGTTATGGAAAAACATGCCATTTCTGTCAATTTGTGTAAAACAAATATCAAAGAAGTATTTATAAATTTCAGAAAGGATAAAAAAAGAGCTAACAGGGGCTACTTCTAGGGTTTGAGAATGAAAATCAAAGAATGTGGGTATTTTAAATCCATGTAATGAATTTCTAACTTCTTTAAAAAAGATATGCCTTCATTTCTTTTATAGTTAAAAAATATTAGATTAAAATGAGTAGAGTTAAACAGAGAAGTTTTGTGGGATGTATTCAGATTAGTAATGGTTATAGCTTAGGGATGGGAGTGTAAGAGAATGATGCTTTTTGCTTTCTCTACTACTGTATTATCTGAAATGTTTACAATGAACAAAATTTTTATTTTTCCAGGCTCATTGAGATATAATTGACATATAACACTGAGTAAATTTAAGATGTGTGGCATGCTGATTTGATACACTTATATATTGCAAAATGATACCTCTATAGCTTTAGCTAACACCTGCATCATGTCACATAATTTGCATTTCTTTTTTGTGGTGAGAGCATTCAAAATTTAGTTTCTTAGCAACTTAGAAATGTATAATATAGTATTATTAACCGTGATCACTATGTTGTACATTAGATCCTCAGAATTTATTTGTCTCTTAACTGGAAGCTTATACTCTTTGACCAGTATCTCTTCATATCCTCCACCCCCTTGCCCAGCCCCTGGTAACCACCATTGTAGTCTCTGTTTCTATGCATTTGGCTTTTTAAGATTCCATATATTAAGTGATGATACATAGTATTTGTCTTTCTCTGTCTGACTTATTTCACTTAGCATAGTGCCTTCAAGGTCCATTCATGTTGTCACAAAAAGCAGAATATTCTTTCTCATGGTTGAATAAGATTCCATTTTATATAATACACCACATATTTTTGATCCACTTATTCATTGACAGACATTTGGGTTGTTCCCATGTCTTGGATACTGTGAATAATGCTGCAGTGAACACAGGAATGCAGATGTCTCTTTGAGATACTGTTTTCATTTCCTTTGGGTATATACCTAGAAGTGGAATTTGTGGGTCATATGGTAGTTCTATTTTTGATTTTTTGAAGAACCTCCATACTGTTTTTCACAGTGGCTGGAACACCATTCCCACCAACATCCTCACCAGCACGTTTTATCTTGTCTTTTGGTAATAGCCATTCTAACAGGTATGAAGTGATATTTCATTTTTGGCTTTGTTTGCATTTTCCTGATTATTAGGAATGTTGAGCATCTTTATATGTACCTATTGGCAAGTTGTATATCTTCTTTGGAAAAATGTCTATTCGGATCCTCTACCTATTTTTAATCAGATTATATGTTTGCTATTGAGTCATGTGAGTTCTTTATACATTTTGGATGGTAACCTCCTGTCAGATTTTTGATCTGCAAATATTTTCTCCTATTTAGTAGGTTGCCTTTTTACGTTGTTGATGGTTTCCTTTGCCATGCAGAAGCTTTTTTAATTTGATGTAGTGCCACTTGTTTACTTTTGCTTTTGTTGCCTTTGCTTTTGGTATGAAATCCAAAAAACCATTGCCAGGACTGATGTCAAGGAGATTTACCCTCTCTGTTTTCTCCTAGGAGTTTTATGGCTTTAGGTCTTACACACAAGTCTTTAATTCATTTTGAGTTGATTTTTGTGTATAGGAGTTCAGTTTTATTCTCTTTCATATGGCTATCTAGTTTTCTCAACTAGAGGCAATTGATTTTTTTCTAACAATAAAAGTGTTTGGATCATAGTACATGCTCAATAAAACAGAGGTTTTGTCATTATCATTATCTTAAACCCTAAGAGGAAAAGGAAAAAAAAAAAAAACAACTTTAGGTTCAGAGTAGCTTTTGTGCAATACAGACCACATAATTAGGATGATAGTGATATCAATTTCTGAATTGTTCACCATGTTACTTTAAATCTGCATGTTACACTTAAGTTTTCAATAATGAGTCATTTTGCTCTTTTATGTAAGTTGGTTATAATCTTATCTTTGTCAGCATAACATGGTTTCAAAGAGGATTAGTGTTCATACAGAGAAAATGCACACCTCACTCTGTTGCTTAAAGTATTCTTCACAACTGAAAAAAGGCAGTAATTAGCCACTTAGTCCAGAAGTCATTCCTTATTCCTAAAACTCTGTTTTAGTGATTTATTGTTCTACAGGTGCCAGATGCCATTCAATAGGAGGGACAGTAAACTCTTTCTAATTCAATTTTTACAGAGATGTGCTACCTTAAGCTGTATTTCTATCACAGGTATTTTGTTATTTTCATGTGATTGTCGTCATTGCATTTTTTTATAAGAGAACATATATATATATATATATTCATTTAAATATATGTCTGAGATTATTTCCCCAGATATATATTGAGTCTACTATGGATCAGATCTTATTCTAGGATTTGCTGTCCTTGACTCAGTGATTCATATGCTGTGGTCATCTACATAATTTTCCAAATAAGGTTGGGTGTAATAGATGAATTTCTTTTATAATACTCAGGCTCTAGAGATTTATCTAATTAATAATTTATATATTAGGGAATAAATATATCATCAAGGAATCAATAGATCACCATAGGATATTTTTGCAACATGGTCTATTCCAGTATCTGACCTGATATCAAAGGCCTACCATTGCTTTCAGTTGTAGTAAGCATTGTCCACAGCGGAGAGAAAGTTCATTCTAAGGGACATAGCCATGTTAACTGCAAGCTGGAACCTAGAATTGTTCCCCTTAAGCAAAAGGAAGATCAGATATATAAGTGATGGGAGGATTATACCAAAAGGCTGAAGTTATCCATAGGATGAAATGTAGGCAACATACAACAATAGTAAATAATTGGCTGCTAGTCAGAGAATGAAAAGAACTTGAAGAAATGAAGATCTTGAAGAGGTGAAGAGAGAAGGTGAAGGAGAGAATAGGGCCAAGGGAAACCATCCAAACATGCATGGTTTCTTGTTTCTGAAGCCATGATGCCCATGTGTAAATCTCACTTTGCCATTGTTATTCTATGTCTTTTGGTAAATTCTGCAACTTTAGTAAATTTCCATTTTTTCATATGTAAAATGAGTCTTATTAATATCAACAAAGTTTCTGATAGTATTATAAAGATTAAATGAGATTAATACTCATAAAGCACTTAGTATAATGTTTGGCACATAGTTAAGCCACAAAAATATTAACTAATATTACTATAAAATAATAAAATGTTCTAACAGTTCAGCTAAGTGATGGAGTAGAAGAATTCAAGAGTATATGAAATTTGAGGGGCTCCTGGGTGGCTCAGTTGGTTGAGCGACTGCCTTCGGCTCGGGTCATGATCCTGGAGTCCCAGGATCGAGTCCCGCATTGGGCTCCCTGCTCGGCGGGGAGTCTGCTTCTCCCTCTGACCCTCCCCCCTCTCATGTGCTCTCTCTCTATCTCATTCTCTCTCAAATAAATAAATAAAATCTTTAAAAAAAAAAAAAAGAGTATATGAAATTTGGAAATTTGAGCAAGCACATAATTTGTATCAGAGGAATTTTTTCAGGAACAGGGTACATGATTTCAGTCCTATGGATAGTTATGTCACCAAAACAGGTATGTCAAAAGGAGGCTGTATGGGGGGCTTGGGGCAGGGGATTTCCCAATGGTTTATGTACCTTGAAGCATTTTATCCAAGATTATTCTAAACTGCACTGATACTACCCATATTTGAGTCATTAACAAAATTGCATATAAGGTAATTAAACCAATGAAAAAAGGGAAAGACAAATAAGGTCAGAACCTCACTAATATCAGTGATATACTTACGCTGGGTTCTGAGAATTAGGCTAAAGGTCCAGAAAATCCTTCCTTTCCAATCAATGCTGGTTCAGGGACTGGGAAGGAGCTGGTGGGTATCAAATGATCACAAAAACGAGGACAGAAGGGATAGAGATTGAATACCCGGTAAGGACTCACCGTGTGTGACCCAATGCAGCATGGAGACCACTGATAGAATAGAGGCAATGGGTTTTTTAATGTGTTTAAGTTCTCTCAGTTGTCCATTTCTGTGCTTAATGGCTTCCTTTTAGCAAGTCACATTTCTATTTGGTAGGCCAGAAGAGTAACATAGCTAGCTTCCTAAGTATTTCCCTGTTCTTTTCAGTATAAAAGCACTAATATTCTGAATGGAGTTCCATTAAGATGGCTGAAACTCCTAAAGAAAGGGCACTTTGTTTCCCTCCTTACAATCAGGCTGCTCCCTATAAAGATGCAAATTGGAGTGCTAACAGCAAAACCCAATACCTGTTGAAAAACAAGAAGATAGCAAGAACACCCATAATTTCTGACTTCCACTGAGTTAACTGCTCAGCCATCTTTCCTTGTCAGGAACTTCCTGGCTTTAGGAAAACACAATGGCCATATAGTCATTAAATCTGAATAAGATATGCCATGTTTGTTAAAAGAATTAAAGAGCTAGTATGTTCTCATGTTTATTAGTAAGCATGTCTACAGACAGTGGCCTATCCAAATCATTTATGTTTCTGCTCCCTAAGACTGTTGGCTGTGAATAAAAAGATTTAAATTCTGAAAATTTATACATTATATGGAATTAGAGCATTCAGCAACTATTTTATAAAGTGTTGCTTTCATGTGAAAATATTAAATATAAAAGGTGAATATGAAATCATTTATTTTATACAATTAATCAAGATCTAAATCTGACTTTTAAAATATGACTTCCATTCCATAAATTAGATAAGTGTCTATTGGTTATTTTTAGTTGGAAGAGGACAAGTTTTAATTTTTGTGATTTTTTTTTTTTTCTCCAGTCTCCAAATGGGTAAACATCATGCAGCCAGGTTTGGTGCGCAGTTTATAAACATGTTATGTAATGACATGATTGACTACTTTAAACATCTGGCAATAAATAGTTGGGGCTGCACTTAAAACAGTGAAAAATATTCCTTCAAATTTCACATGCTATAGTTTGAAATTGTCATTCTACTGCTGTCTTAAATTGTAACTTTTTCAAACAAGGTTCTAAATAAAACACACAATTAGACTTTACAATTTTTTTCTATAATTTTAACATGACATAATCCCTTCTGCCTGAAAAAAAAAAAGAAAAAATGGGTTATCCAATGATTAACAAAATGTCCTTTTCTTTCTTTGGGTACCCATGTTTCATAAGTAATCAAGTTAGCCAACTTGTTGCAGGCTGGCTTTCCTTGGAGGTTATTTTTATACTGTAGCCGAGTAGCTTTACATTTAGAAGAGGCAGAATTGACAATTTAAGATCTAAATAAGAAGGCGATGTGAAACTTCCACAGTTGGACATGGCACTAAATTTTATCTTCTTTGTATCACCTGATTGTTTTTATAGTCAATGTGAGTTTGTATTCTTGACAAGGATTGATGAACTAAGTGTTGCCATCATGATGTACTGCATTATTTATATACAGCAGCCAAATTCTATCTTTTCATCTGTCCTTTGCTGTCAACTGAAAAACTGAAATATTCTCTGAAAGAACAATCGACTGGGTTTCTAATTTTTTTCATAATTTTAAATATATATAATCTTAGAGCATAAAATTCAATAAACTATCTTGTGCATTTTTCAAAATAATCAGAAGCAGCCAGGTGTCACTCTTTTGCTCTGTTGATTGTCGCTACACCTATCTGACGAAACCACATGCCTGTCTTGGTCCTCTACTTCTAGCACACATCCAGGTGTTGGCTTCTAAGCAGATACCTAGTTGGGTATTTGTCACCACTATCAATTGTTTTCAAACTCAACTGAGCCCTCAGTGTTTTCTGTCCATGTTTTTTTCCCTTCAGTGATGTTTTTTTCCACACTCCCTATCATTCTTAGTATTCCCTCTCTACTTTATCTTTAACCTCTTCTTTTTAGTAGCTGCTTCTCATTAGCACCAAAACACTGTTAGATTTCTGCCATTTTATTATTTCTTTTAAGAGATGGGAGGGGGGAGGGCACAGAGGAACAGGGAGAGAGAATATCAAGCAGGCTCCATGCTTGAATGGAGCTGACTTGGGGCTCTACTTACCACCCTAAGATCATGACCTGAGCCAAAATCAAGAGTTGGATGCTTAACCAACTAAGTCACTCAGGTACCACTAAATTTCTGCCATTTTAAATACATTTCCAACCTCTATCTCCCACCCAATTTGTATTTGGATAACATTTTATTTGGATACCACTGACTATATGGCAGGCACAGATCTTTGGCACAGGGGAGAATTTGCTAAGTTGAAATGATTCTGAACTTCAGAGAGTTTACAATGTAGAGAGTTTGCAAGTTTATATGGGTTCTAGACCATGTATCCAAACAGCTTCTCAGAAATTTTGTTTATATCCCCATGATTTAAAAAATCAACTCTGTGTTAATTTATCTATCTCTAGCCCAAACCTTTCTCCCCAGGTTCCAATGAATAAAATCAAATTCTGACTGAGTATCTCCAAGTGAATGTCTGTGGGCACTTCAGTCCAAGCATTTCCAAAATGGAATCTCTCACCTTCTCTTACCACCATCCCCAGACTTGCTCCTTAGACCATGTTTTCCATCAAAATGAAAAGCAGAACTTTTTGTTGAATTTTGATAGGTGAATTCATTTTTTAGCTCTCTTTCCTTTCAACCATTAGACCCATAAATTTTATCTCTCAATATATCTTTTAGAATCCACCTCTCTTCATTTCTGTGGTTAGTATTCTAATCCAAGCCAGCAATCCCTTGTGCCAGAATAATATTTGCCACTTCCTAACTGATCTTCCACCCTTAAATTTTGCCTCCTTGTAATCCATTCTCCACACTACAGGTAAGGTGAGTTATCTGAAGTCCAAATCATGTCACCCCTCCTGCTTAGTACCCTTAAATGGCTGTCCTTTCTGCTCAGGAATGCCCAGACTCCTTTTGAGTCTCTTAAAGACACTGTGTATCCTGGGCACTTTATATTCTTCAGCCTTGCCTCTTGCCATTTCTGTTCACTCCTCTCTGTAGTCGAAGTGAGTTTCTTCCTGTTTCTTAAACACATGCCTTGTCTCTGCTCCCTGCAATCACGCATACTTTTCCCTCTGCTTCCAATCTCCTGTCACATGTTATTGCCTAGCCGGTTTCCACCTGTTCTCTGGCCTTGAATTGGAAATCACTTGCTTCTGGGAAGTCTTCCTAAATCACAGTTCTGAGTTTGGTGCTCCCTTTTTGTGCTTCCTTGGCACCCACGTTTTTCTTTTTCATAGACCTAACGTGCAGTGGTAATTACCTGTCAACTTATCTGTGTCCGTTCTTAAACTCTAGAGAACAGGTAATTGTCTATCAGAGGCCCCATAGTATGTGCAGCATTTATCATTTTTAATGGAGCATAGATGGGCTTCAGTAAATATAAACTGAATGACTAAATGGATATTCTTTATAGGTAGAAACAGTTTAGTCAATGATACTTGAGAATTCTGTATGGTTCAATTTTCTGGTAATTTATAAAGTTTCAGTTAATTATTTGATAGGATTTCAATACATGTTAGTATTAAGTAGTATCTATTCTAATTTCCCTAACACACTGTGTACCTTTCTTTTTCAACTGCCAATTCTAGCTTCCTGCAAATGATTTTTTTTCATAATCATAGTATACCAACAAAGAAAGCTAGTTAAACATTTTTCTTCATTTGCTTTCCTCTCAAATGAAGGCAGAAAATACATACTTTCTTCCTTCCAACTTTCCATCTTCTTTCTGTTCTTTCTTTCCCTCCTCACTTTATGTTATTTCTTTTTCTTCTTTAATAAATTGAAATCTTTGGGTAAGTTCTCAGAAATGTGGAGGGCTGGGTCCCACCCTCAGTCATTCTGATTTAATTGAACTGGGCATCAGGAATTTGAAAAGCTCCCCTGCGATTGTAATATATAGCAAAGTTTGAGAACCACCGGGTTAGATCATTTCTGATGTCCCTTTCAGTTCTAAAAACTCTAGATTTTGTTATTTTAAGGGACTCTCCAGAGTGTTTTAAAATACAAAATATGCCCAGATTTTCTTTCAAAATGTAGAGCTTGAAATAGTTTTGTCTTTTCATGCAGTTAGCCTTGATTGAGGCTGTGTTAAAGGATGTAAAATTCATTGTCGATACTCAACAATTTTTGCTAATTTTCTTCTAATTCTCTTCAATATTCCCTCAGCATTTAAAACGTTATCTAGAAATAAAAATAAAACATTATCTAAAAAGAAAAATGTCTTTAGAAATAGTGTGATAAACCACTGGCTATCAGCTGAGAGATAATGTGCGTTAAGTTAGCCTTTGTGTGGCTTTGAGTTGAAGAAGTTCCTTCATTTAGTCATTAGATTTGTGTCTTCCATAGCTGAATATGGTCATTTTGGGGCCCTGTGGCCACCAGGATGTAGAATTAGATGGTCTTTTATTGCAAGTATGTCCAGTGATTTTCCAGTAAAATGGCAGATCCTATCAATGCAGATAAACTTATTCTTCTTGGCATTTTTATCTTATTTCCTTCTCTCTTCCTCTTAATTGAAGTAATAGTCTGAAATATCAACTAGAATTTATTTTGAAAGCACATATGAAGCTAACAATCAGATCAAACCTTTTAACTGTTTTTTTTTTAATTTAAACTCATAAGCTTTAGTTTATGAAAGAAGGCTTTAAAATAAAACTGTGCATCAAACTCATTAGAACATACAACAAATGAAATTTCCATATTCAACACAAATGGTCTCTCAGGAAGCCCCAAAGTAAATTGAGAGGCCTATTGTTGATTCAAAAAGTGACATTTATTATTTGCACAATATCACCGGCAGTAACTCATAAGGGTGCTCACATTTTCTGTGAGTTTTACCAGGTCGAGTATGCAAATTCTCATGAAATTTATTTCATTCTAACTAGTTATTGCTCACTTGTATACTACAATTGGCTCATTTTGCCAAGTACTCTGTTTACAGATTGGTTAAAATTCTAATTTGTGCAGTTGGAAACAAAGCTTTTATTTTCTTTCAGTTTGTAAACAAAATGATAGGAGTATAGCTACCAAGTTCAATGGGAGAGCAATAAACTGAAGATGAAGTAGTAATACACAGACCTGAATGTCATAGTTATGAAACATGACTTTAAATGGTCACTGCATTTTACTTTCCCACATATGAATATGTATGGCACTATCCTTCACATTTAGTATGGGGAAATACTGAAGAAATTAAATAATATTTTGTGTTAGTGAAGTAACATGTTTTAATCGTATGTTACCATTTTTTTTTGTTTTTAATTTTACACCTGTATACAATTTTTTTTTTTTTTTTTTGCAGAAAGGGAGAGGGCAGGGTGACTTCTAGCATTGTTAAAGGAACATAGAAAGTGGAGAGGCATGCATTCGTCCAAATAAAGTATTGGTATATTTACATTACCATGTAAATACATGAATACATTAGCAGTACTATGTAGATATATTAATATGTAAAAAATGTCAATATACAGATACATCAGAACCTTAGAATGTAAATACAGGAATACATTTTCAGTGGACGTTTGGTAAATATTAACAATAGGCTTGGCAGAAATGCCCTTGATTATCATGAGGACAGATAGTCAAATGTGGGGCTTTAAATTATAAATTGTTTGCTACTAAAATTGTGTTGCTGACAAAAACCACTTAGTGACATTTTGTTAACATGTCGCAAATGCATTGACCTCCTTTCCATTTCTTGAATTCATTACTCTTGCCTATGAGTAGGGCCATACATTTGCTATCCCCTTGCCTGAAAGACTCTTCCTTAGGTTTTAACATGACTGGCACCGTTCATCTTTTGGTTTTTGGGTCTAGTGACACCTCCTCAGAGAAGCATTTCTTGACTGTTTATTTAAGTAACCAGTTCTTTTTACTGCCTTTCTCACCACCCTGTTCTCTTCTTATACCCCCTTCGCTATGGCTTTTATTGTAGGACCAATGCCTTTCTTACTTATTTGTTAGTTTTTCATTATGCATCCTCTCCACTATAATAGAAACTCTACAGGTGCTGGAACCTTATGTGTCTTCATCTAGGCTGTATTCCCAGCCTCTACTGTGTTTCCTGGAGTATCAATACATGATGAATGAATCAGTGACTCTCTGATCTGTGAACTGGAGAAGGGCACTAACATATAAAGAAAACAATACATAAATATCTGAGAGTTTAAACGTTAATGAGAAAAATTAGCTCTTCTTGTTACCTGATTTCCAGAGTAGGGCCAACATAGGATTTTCTCCTTTACTTGTCATTAGAAGTTGCATAGTTGTATACTGACCTCACAGAAAAAACAAAAACACATACCACAATCATAAAGAGATTTTAGGTTTTTAGAAGGTTTTTACATTGTCTTCTGCAGTGCTACGTGATGTATTATAGATGCCTATACACTTTGCTATCTAGGCTAAATGATCATGGATTGCAAATTAATAATGAGATGAAATAAGACAATCCCTGAATCACCTTGGACAGGTGACTAGCAACAGGTGGTGGGCCAGTGAGAAGAATGAGATGGACGTTGGATCCAGACAGGATGGTCCCACTCCAGAACCCTGGAGAGTGGGAGAAAGACCAGGAAAACAGGAAGTTAAATTTAGTCTGCAATGATTTCTTGCCCCTGGGAAAAATAATTGCTTCATTCTATTGCCAAAAGGCAAATCGGCATCAGCTTAATTTGCCTGAGTCTGCCATAAACTGCAGATGGAATCGTAAAACATAGTTAGATTCAAATTAAACACATCTGTCCTAATCTAAAGCAGGTGAGGCCAGCCAGCCAAGAAGCATCGAGGTATAATGCTGCACACAGATTACAATATGCAGAGGTATATTTTAAGAGCCTGCTGACAGTGGAATAAAGAGCCATGAAATCGTGAATTGCCCTATTTTCCTATATGGAGCCTGTCTTCTTGTACTGGCCTCCATCTTAGTTTTAAAGGACTCTACCAACACATCCATTGGGAAATAAATGAACAGACAAAAAGCACTGATTTGAGGTCCAGGAATCTATTGCATTTTAATCAGGATTCTTACCCGAACTGTTGCTTTCTCGGGTTAATTGAAATGACAGGGAATCAGAAATCCCTACAGTGCATTTTAATTAGACTTGAAATTTCAGCTAGAGGATTTATTTCTACTTAAAGCATCGGGCTTATTCTGTACAACCCATTGAGATAATGGGTAAGTAGAGAGAACAGCAGGCTCAGATATGATGGTTTAGGGCAAGATAACAATGTAACTGATCCTAACCAGGACACTGGTGAGAGTGAGGGGATTGTGGCACCCATTGGAAGTGCACTGCTGCAGTCTCCCTTCAAGAAAATCAGCCAGCTGCAAGGAATGGAGTTAGCCTCCAGAGACCATCTGCAGCCCTTCCAGGATCCCCCTGGAGCATTAGAACCTCACTGTGTCTGCAGTCAGTGACTGAACATGGCAAGGGTATCCGTGCCTGGTCATTTCTGCTCTTGGAGGATTCCTCTAAAGAGTCATCTTTCCTTCCTGGTGGGTTGGCTAAGACTTTGTCAAATTTGTATTACAAACCTCATGAGGCTCACTTGCTCGATTCTCCTTCTTCCCCCCGGCCCCCCGCCCCCATTTCTTTTCACAGGTGTCAGATCTGCCTGACAGAATGAAGGCTTTTACTGCCCATTACTGCTTGCTCTTCATTTATCTTCCACAGACATTACTTCTTCATAAGTTTGTTGCACTCTTAACTTCGTCTTAGCCTTTACTTCATGGAGAACCCATCTGACACCAGGGTGCATTTCATAATTAGATGTGAGGAAGCAGATTTAAAGCACAGTCTATAATAACCCTAATTATGTTTGATGGGTTTCTGTTGTCTATGCTTTACTTTATCCAAGGCCAAAATTTTGTTTTCTGCTGACACTGCCCACCTAACACTGGTACATGTGGGGACCTTTATTAATCTCGGGCAGACTTCACTAAGTGAATGAACTGAATATCTGTACTGAAGTGGAAAGGGCCTAGCACTAATTTCCTTTTTTTTTTTTTTTCTCTTTCGAAGACTCTTCCTTATTTTTCCTCACTTATTTGTTGGTATGCCCAAGGACCTCTTCTCTCCTCCCCTCTCTCCTCTCCTCTCCACTTCTCTTCTTTTCTCTCTACTCCCTCCTCCCCTTCTCTGCCCTTCCTTTAAAGAGTCACTGAAATATAGTTTTCACATTCATACTTAACAATCCATATTGTAGCAAAATTTCCCCATTTCCATATCTGCATGTTCAGTAGCTTTATGGGACATTTTCATTTTGGATGTCCCACAGACTTTTCAGACACAATAATTCCTTTAAAATTAAATCCATTAAATTTCCTTATGAAAGGTAACTACTCAGTCATACAGGCAGGAGCTCTAGACATCAATCCAGATTTCTTGCTCTCCCTCAACCCCCACATCAATTTGGTCATAGTGTTATCTTGATTCTAACTCGTACATTTTGGTCAAATCTATTACCTCTTTCCTACCTTTCAAAAAGACACTGAGTAGGGGCACCTGGGTGGCTCAGTCGTTAAGCGTCTGCCTTCGGCCCAGGTCATGATCCCAGGGTCCTGGGATCGAGCCCCGCATCGGGCTCCCTGCTCCGCGGGAAGCCTGCTTCTCCCTCTCCCGCTCCCCCCCGCTTGTGTTCCCTCTCTCGCTGTGTCTCTCTCTGTCAAATAAATAAAATCTTAAAAAAAAAAAAAAAAGACACTGAGTAAATATCAAAAAGGGGGATAACATATAAGATGAATTTTCACAAGTGTACAATGTTTTAGAAATAAGTAGACACAAGCAAAAAAGAAAAAAAAAAGTTCAAGGACAAGAGAGAATAAACGGGTCCGCTAAACAGGAGCTGGTATCTACAAGATGTAGAGAGGGGTGAACGATCATCCTGTCTTATTCTGACCACAGAAGCATCATATGACTGGCATACCACACCTGGTAGAAAACTGATTAGATTAAGTATTATCACCTAGAAAGAGCAGCACACGTACCAAGATAATTTTCTCAGGACACCACAACTTCCCATCATGATGAGATAATTAAAGGGACCAGGCATTCCCACCTTGTGTGTTCCCTGGTTTATCAGGACTGTAAGCTCACATCACTTAATAAACTATGCAGGAACTTGGTTATAGGAGTGAAAGGGGTAAGAATGAAAGGTACTTGATTTTGGATAGATATATCAATGTAGTCTGTATGCTTGAGAACCTCTGGGATATTACTCATGACTTTCTCCTGTAGACATTGCTTCTGTCAGTGTAAATAAATGACTAGAAATATCTACAGTGTGCCTTGATCTGTTGACATTGCTGCCGCACCAATCCTGGTCTCGGGAATAAAGAACTCCTCTTTTTGTAGTATTGATTATACACAGAATTATGACTGATTCTCATCAAAAAAAAAATTGGGGTGTTAATATTTATCTTCATGCAATGTAGTGGTTTAGGAGATGACAATGTTGTTAGTCAGACTGTTCAAAGCTATGTTGCTTTGCTCATACCTAAAGCAGAGAGGGATGATACCACTTTCAAACTGATGATTGCCTCTTGCTAGAAAATCTCAACAGTAATGCCTTTACTTCTAGATTAATTATCTGGGAGGAGGAGGAGGAGCGATTTGGGGGACTTTCATTTCTTTTTTTATTACCTAGTATTTATTAGCTGAATCGGGGATTGAATGGTGCCTCCATTGCATTCTCTGCTCGTAGTTGTCTTTGAAAAGGGTTAAGAAAATCAGTTTTTTCTGGGACTGCTTCAAAGATTAACGCTTAGTCCTTTTGCCCTCAGCCTTGACTCTGCTGTTTGATCCAATGCAATGCTTCCTGAGTTATCATTCCAAAGAACAAATGTGATCATATACTTTCCAGTGCATAAAGTCCTTTTATGATTTTCTGACGCTTAAAGGTAAACTTCAAAATTTTTGGCACAGCATATTCAGGGCCTTTATTTATATGACCACGCTACTTTCTGAGCTCCTTTCTCTCTATTTCTCATATACATCTGTGCTCTAATTTTAGTGGCCTCTTTGATGTTCCTGGAATGAAGCAGGAACTTTGTATATGCTGTACTGTTTGCCTAGAACGCTAAGCAGGTACTCCCTCCTCTACTGTATCACCTGACAACACTGAATCCTTTTAGAGGTCTTTGTTGATCCTACATTTTGGATCATGTATACTAATTACAGCTCTTACTGTGTGTAGTAATTGTCCATGCTTTTTTATCTCACATAGTAGACTCTGCACTTCTTGATGGTAAAGACTATCTTTAGTTCTGTATGCCCAGCACTGACTTCAGTGCCTGCTATAAAATAGGTACTCAAGGAGGATAGATGGACAAATGGATGGATGAATGGAGGAATGGCTGAGCGGCTAGCTACCTAGATATATAAAGAGATAGACAGAAAGGCTATTGAAATATCTCTGTCAGTCATCAACCTCCCCATTCAAATGTAGTCTGTAAAATGCTACAAGAATATTCATCTTAAAATATAGATATGACCATGTCAAAACTTTAAAATACATGTTAAAAACATTCATTGGCTCTTCATCTTATACATTGTTGTTAATTTTTTTCCATTTAAGAGGTTTTTTTAAATTATGTTCAGTTAGCCAACATATAGTACATCATTAGTTTTTGATGTAGTGTTCAACGATTCATTATTTGCATATAACACCCAGTGCTCATCACAACACATGCCCTCCTTAATACCCATTACCTGGTTACCCCATCCTCCCCCCTCCCTTCTGTAACCCTCAGTTTGGTTTCCCGGAGTCCAGAGTATCTCGTGGTTTGTCTCCCTCTCTGATTTCTTCCCATTCAGTTTTCCCTCCCTTCCCCTATGGTCCTCTGTGCTATTCCTTATGTTCCACATATGAGTGAAACCATATGATAATTGTTTTTCTCTGCTTGACTTATTTCACTTAGCATAATCCCCTCCAGTTCCATCCATGTCAATGCAAATGGTAGGTATTCATCCTTTCTGATGGCTGAGTGATATTCCATTGTATATATGAACCACATCTTCTTTATCCATTCATCTGTTGAAGGACATCTGGGTTCCTTCCACAGTTTGGCTATTGTGGACATTGCTGCTATGAACATTGGGTTGCATGTGCCCCTTCTTTTCCCTACATCTGTATCTTTGGGATAAATCACTAGTAGTGCAATAAAACCATACCCATGACTTTGTCTGAAGCCTGCTTTTCACTTAAGACTTAATCAGTGCTACTTTGGGTGTGTCAAGCTGTTTGGAGATAATACCTTTAAGACTTCTGGAAGCTCTTTTATTTAGCCTAGAGGGTCCTTCAGGCTGTATCTGAATTATTTGAAATATTTTCGTAAGGGCTTTCTAGCCGTATCCTCAGTTTGATGTTTATGTTGAGGCCATGTCTTTCTGACAAAGCTCTGGATTTGATCTTCCACTGGTTTGAGAGGCTGGCATTGAGACACAGTTTTTGTTGTTATTGGTTGGCTGGTTGGTTGGTTATATCAAATCCTGGTCTCTCTCTATTCCTTTACTTTCAAACTCATCATTTCTTTATTTATCACATCTCTTTCTTGTAGTACCTTATCAATGCAAGTATTAAGAGACAATTGACACTTTAACATTCTGCCTGGAAATCTCATTACTCATATACAAAAGGTCATTAGGTTTATTTTCTTTCACTAAGGTTTTCTCAGGTGACAACCTTACCAACTGCTTTTCTCTACATAACGTAGGGCAGTCTCACATTTTCCTAGCCTCCTGTAGTCATTCTTTCAATGCCTTTCCAGATTCCACCAGTACCATCTACCACCCAGCACCAAAGCCGAGGCCACATATTGCAGGTTTTTGTTATGGCACAACTTACTTCTCTGTGGCAGTTTCTTTCTTACTCTTCCATGTTTCCTTATCTCTCTTAAGCAAGCTAGCCTGAATTTATTTGCATGGCCCTGACAGGGTTCCAAAAAGTAGAAATATTCAAGTGCTTTTTCATCTCTCTGCTGGCTTCAAGTCTGCTAACGTCCTATTGGCCAAAGCAAGTTACATGGGCAAGCCCAGATTCTTGGGATCCACAAATAAACCCCACTCCTTTAGTGAGAGAAATTGCAAAGTTCCAGAGTTAAGTGTGTGGATTTAGAAAGGTTTTTTACTGGAGTAATTAATAAATCAGTCTGCCATAGATATTTCAGTTAATCTTTAACAAATCAGACAATATTTCATTTACATATAGTGAAGGAACCCCAAACTGAGTTAATAACTTTTAGTTGTAACCACCTTGACCCAGTCTCCAATAACTTTTAGTCCATATGCAATGTTTGAATTAGAAAATTTAATTTTATGTTGTATACCATCTCTCTTAAAAGCACATGGATTCAAATATAAATCTAAACAGTATGATGACTTTACCAAAGGAAGACAGAATATGAAATTTCATAGTATATTTCGATGCCTAAGACAAATGAAAATTCATTATCTCTTTCTTTATTTCTCAGGTGATATTTGTGATCCCAATCCATGTAAAAATGGAGGTGTTTGTTTGTCAGGATTGTCTGACAATTCCTTTTCCTGTGAGTGTCCAGATGGCTTCACAGATCCCAACTGTTCTAGTGTTGTGGAGGTTGGTAAGTGCAAGATTTAAGCATTTCAGTCATTATCCTCTTTGTTTGCATGAGTGACTGACAAATTTGGCGTGGTGCAGTATGGGTATTCTGTACAATTTGCTGTATGCTGTGAATCAGTTTACTCCTCTGTAGTACTTTCAATTTTATAATTTGTATTTTATAGTTAAATTATATTTGTATTAGTGGTATTCTCAAATAATTTAAAAATATGTTTTAGTGATTAATGCTATACTTCAAAGTCGCTGCAAGTATTACTTGAATATAATAAAATTTTTATTTCTCTAATATTGATAAACATTTAAAATTTTATTCTCACTCAAGTCAATTTATTTAAATTAGCCACTCTAAATAAAATAGAACTTATTTTAGTGACTGATAATATCAGTATTTTGTAGTCTTCTAATCATTACTTTTCTAAGACTATAAATAAATCAAAGATGATGTTTCAGCTGCATTGTTCTTCAGAGTCTTCTCAAAAACTTTGCTTTGCAAATATTGAGTAGTCATTGATCATATTTCAATTTTTTTTTCATCTGTGAAGTACTTCATTGGCATGTATAGTTATGGATTCAGGATAACTTCCATAATTTCCAAATTGTTCCCATTAAGGAAATAGCTGTGCTTCAAATAATTTAGTACTGTATAAATTTGTATAGTGATTAAAGGTAATATGATGATTAAGTTTGAAAAAATTTCTATATTTTTTTCACATCTATACCAAGAAAAATAAAAAGTGAACTATATCTGTTCAATATAGGAAAACTAAACATGTTTTGGGTTAAATTTCTGCCAACCAGCATAAATCTTGGAAAACTTAGAGGTTTTGATGGCTTTTGAAAAATAGTTTTGAAGAAGAGAAGTAATAGTGTCTATACTAAGGGAACAGTTTGAGTTACTCATCACTGTATCTAATGCACCTAACCTGGTACCTTTATGCATAGTAGAAGCCCAATAACTATTGAATGAATGAAACTATTAACTTGCCATTTTTGACCACTAGTTATTGGATTTTAGTGTGCTCTATTTGTTAAATGTGTTTTCTTGTATTTTTATATGACATTTTTATATGACATTAGTATGAATGTAATATTTCTGAAACAGTTGTATTATTACAGAAAGGTACTTTGTTTATTTAATTCATTTCAAATACAATTCTCTTCTAAGACTTTTTTTTTTACCATATTTTTTATTGTTATGTTAATCCCCATACATTATATCATTAGTTTTAGATGTAGTGTTCCATGATTCATTGTTTGTGCATAACACCCAGTGCTCCATGCAGAACGTACCCTCTTTAATACCCATCACCAGGCTAACCCATCCTCCCACCCCCTCCCCTCTAGAACCCTCAGTTTGTTTTTCAGAGTCCTTCATCTCTCATGGTTCATCTCCCCCTCCGATTCCCCCCCTTCATTCTTCCCCTCCTCCTGAGAGCCCAGGAATGGATCTTCTAAGGCTTTTATTAACTCACTGCTAGTGTGGGGGTTTGATACAGTGCCACTGAAATAAAACTGTTGTAACCACCTTGACCCAGTCTCCAAATATGTACGGGGAGTTTCACAGTTTAATATGAGAACCATATCCTCAGGAAAGTTTATATCTCTGAAGAAAATTATAGTCATAAATATTCCTAACAGGAATAGATGAATAGAATAAAACTTTAGTGTTATATTTTAAGCCTGCTAACCCCAAACTGACAGTGCCTTACATTTGTAGTATATAATGTTTTTATTGCTATTTTCTAAGAGCCAAATCTGGAATTAAAGAGGCAAATGTGTTTAAATAATTTAAAAATCAGTATATTAATAGATTTTTAAAGTAAATACTTGAAATCTTTGGTCCATATTTTTAAATTAATTCAGTTTTTATCATTTTATCAGAAAAATGAGACTATGGGCAACAACACTTTAAAAACGAAATATACTGCCATAGTCTATGCAGTTCAAATGAGACTGTGGAGGAATCAAATGGTTATAGAATTAAATTTTCCTCAGAGTCATTATTATATATTATTAAAATACTTATGATACTCAGAAATCAGGTAGTTATAGTATATAATCTTAAGCTATATTTTTTATTATATGTTTTAAGCAACCTCATTCTTCCATGGTATATATTTAAGAGTTCTTGTAAGAAATATATCCATTTTATATTTGCTTTGTCATTTAGCATAGCATATTAGTTATACCAATTCTAATTTAATGGCTTGCTTTTATAACATTAAAATAATAGAAAACAAGTACCCTAAAAGTTTAAAAAATGGCCATGGTTTCTTAAATACAACTTCGCTATATTGTGAAATAATTTTTTTAAAGGTGAGAAAATAAGGGGAAATCAAACACAATTGTCAGGTTAGATACCTCTTTAGGACATACATGTATTACCTTAATTGCCTTTCTACTACTTCTTTCTTAACTCCATGTTTTTGTGCATATAATAAGGGAATACTGAATATTTGTTAAATAAAAACATTTAGTAGCAATGCTTTTAATCTCTAGCCTAACTGAGGTTTTTTTGTCATATTTTTAAAACTACTTATTGGGACAAAATATATGAAACATTAGATCATTAAAGACCATCCTGCATTTTTAGTTTGAAAAAATCTATTACTTTGGTGGTACATTTCTGTTGTTCTTCCCATACCTTTAGGTAGCACCAGTGCAGAAAGCAGTGTACTAGAGTGTACTAGAATTTTACACAACCTCCCCCAAAAAAGCTATAGGTATTTTAATGTAATAGCTCAAAAGACAGAAGATTTTCATTTTCGCCATTGATGTATTTTTTGTATTGTTTTTATTTTTGTTATGTTAATCACCATACATTACATCATTAGTTTTTGATGTAGTGTTCCATGATCCATTGTTTGCGTATAACACCCAGTGTTCCATTCGTTACGTGCCCTCTTTAATACCCATCACCAGGCTAACCTATCCTCCCACCCCCCTCCCCTCTAGAACCCTCAGTTTGTTTCTCAGAGTCCATAGTCTCTCATGGTTCGTCTCCCCCTCCAATTTCTCCCCCTTCATTTTTCCCTTCCTACTATATTCTTTTTTTTTAACACATAATGTATTATTTGTTTCAGAGGTACAGGTCTGTGATCCATCAGTCTTACACAATTCACAGCGCTCACAGCCATTGATGTATTTTTACTTACACAAAGATGGAGATGTGGCCAAGCTTTATTCTAACCTTTAAGCCATATAAATTTTGTGATTATATGAATTCTAAATCTCATTCTTAATTTCCAAAGGAAAGAAAATCTTTTCTATATTTGCTTAGAAGAAATTTTGTTTGATCCCAATTTTAAAAATTATTTTTACCCTGTTTGTTCTACAATCAAACAGATACTCTCTTCATTGTAGCACATCTAGAAAGGAGAATTTCAAATATACACTATTCTTAGAGATAAAAATCACTTCTTGATTTTTACCTCAAACCTCATTACTTTATAGTAACTTTGTTTTAAGTTCTTGATGCTACTTATTTTAAAAGAGATCCTCTCCAATTTTGTACTTTTATTCTTCTCTCCTAAAGCATCTAGTGTCAGATAAGCACAAAACACTTTCCTGCATTTGCAATCCATCCTCATATCACCTACATTCCTATATTATGTGTGGAAGCTTGGAGAAATTGATTTGCTCAGATTTGTGAACTTGATTCACAAGACAACATTGTTTTTCTTAGATTTCTTTCTTTTTTTTTTTTTTTAAAGATTTTATTTATTTTTTTGACAGAGACATAGCGAGAGCAGGAACACAAGCAGGGGGAGTGGGAGAGGGAGAAGCAGGCTTCCCGCTGAGCAGGGAGCCCGATGCGGGACTCGATCCCAGGACCCTGGGATCATGACCTGAGCCGAAGGCAGACGCTTAACGACTGAGCCACCCAGGCGCCCTTCTTAGATTTATTTCTTAATCTGTCTCTGTACTCTAATATTCATCTTTTACCTCTCTCTTTGTCTCCTTGTCTGTCTCTCCCACACATATCTCCCTATTCAGACATACCTCCACACTTTAATGTTCTCAGCCTCTTAGAGTTATTACAACTCACTTCTGATAGCCACAAAAGGCAATAGCAAAACATCTCCCTGATTAAAGAAAAGGGTAAAAGAACCTACTTCACATCCTCAGATTTGAAGACATCAGTCAGATCAACCACTGTTTGCACAATGTGCACTGGATGCTGTCTTTTTTTCTCCAGGGGACTTGTAGACAGGCCACCATGTGGTTAAGTCCCAAATTTCTTCCCAATTACCTGCTTACATTCCTGTATGGCACTGTGTAATTTGGAGCCAAATGTTGACATGTTTATTTCATATGGAGATTTCTATTACCAGTGAAATTTTAGAATTTGTATGTGAAAATTTTGGAAATTATTAAATTGTCTAAGTTCCATGGCATAATTCTTCTCTGAGTGCTGTCAAATTAACGCAGTAAAATAATAGCAATTGTGAACTTTTACAACTCAAATACATAGTATATTAATGCAATCAAAGAAAACAAAGTAAGTGATTGACTTAAAAAAATCTTAGTTTTCTTATATTCTTATATATCTATTGAGTACTTGCTAAGTAATAGTTACATATCTGGTGGAATGCCATGGTACACAAATTTACAGAAATTACTGTCTAGCAAGGGAAGCAGATAAATAAATAAATAGATGAATATGATGGGTGTTGTGATAGTGGAAGCATATGGAGTCATAAGAATATAAAGCAGGTGTCTCATCTTACGCTGGATGTCAGGGAATGCATGCCTACCTCAAAAAATAACATTTTCACATGATTATAAAAATTAATTCCAATCTAGCAAGCTGAAAGATAAAAGTATTTAGATAATATAAGATATAGATAATAGAGATAAGAAAAGTCATAAATCCATGAACTGCAAGAAATTCAATGTGGCTAAGAGTTGTTTTTTTTTTTTAAGATTTTATTTATTTATTTGACAGAGAGAGACACAGCGAGAGAGGGAACATAAGCAGGAGGAGTGGGAGAGGGAGAAGCAGGCTTCCTGCTGAGCAAGGAGCCCGATGTGGGGCTTGATCCCAGGACCCTGGGATCATGACCCAAGCCGATGGCAGACGCTTAACGACTGAGCCACCAAGGCACCCCAATGTGGCTAAGAGTTTAAAAGGAAGTTTAAAAGGAAGACATATAGTGGCCCGATGGGTCTGGAGAAAGCAGGGGTGGCAGATTCTGCATGATGTTTTAAAGAATTTGGACTTTATACTTAGAGACATGCAGAGGGTTGTACTTTTAGAAGATCATTGTCACTATAATATGACAATATGAGGAAAAAAATAGAACACTGTAAGGCAGGGGAACGATTTGAAGTCTACTGCAGGCAACCAGGTCAGACATGATGGTTTGGCTTAGGCAACAAAGGGAATGGAAAATAGAAAGCCAGTAAGTATTTAAAGGATACAGTCGATAATTACTGGTGACTTATGGGTTTACTGAATAAAAGGAGTGTGGAGAAAGGGAGGAGTAAAGAAGTAGCATCCCTAGTTTTTGGCCTAAGCAACTTGATGCCATTTACTGAGGTAGTATAAATTGAAGATACATGTCTTGAGAGGCAGAAAATGAGTTGAATATTTCACATACTGAGTTGCAGGAATTTGCTGGATATTAGTTAAGAAGTCAGGCATATATTTGTAAGTTACAATTATACAGACAGTTATTATATAAGTTGTATAAATTTAGGGAGTTTATAAGTCAGCCCACAAGCAGAATAAATTTTGAAAAGACTAAGGAATGGAAACTGATAAGAAGTTCATCAATAATTAAGCAGTAGGTAGAGAAAGTTAAATTTATAAAGGAGTCTGAGAAGGAGTGGTGAGAAAGAAGAAAAACCAAAAAAGCATTACACCCCAAAAGTTAGGGGTAAATCATGTTTCAAGGCATATGTCATCAGCAGTATCAAATATGATGGGGAAGTTGACCAAGATAAACATTTATATTGATTATATGTGACTGATAAATGATATTGCAAACATCAGTTTTGCTGGAGTTGTGGAGAAAGAGCTAGATTGTGGCACATGGAAGAATTAGATTTTTAAAAAGTGGCTGGGAATACAGGGAAATTTCCTCAACTTGATAAAAAATATCTATTAAAAGTAGTGATTCAAAAAAAAAATAGTGATTCAAAGGGGCACATGCACTCCAGTGTTTATAGCAACAGTGTCCACAATAGCCAAACTATGGAAAGAGCCCAGATGTCCATTGATAGATGAATGGATAAAGAAGATGGGTATGTATACACAATGGAATATTATTCAACCATCAAAAAGAATGACATCTTGCCATTTGCAGTGATGTGGATGAAACTAGAGGGTATTATGCTAGGCGAAATAAGTCAGTCAGAGAAAGACAAATACCGTATGATTTCACTCATGTGGAATTTAAGAAACAAAACAGATGAATATAGGGGAAGGGAAGGAAAAATAAAATAAGATAAAAACAGAGAAGGAGGTGCAAACCATAAGAGACTCTTAACTATAGGAAACAAACTGAAGGTTGCTGGAGGGGTAGTTGGTGGGGGGATGGGGTGACTGGGTGATGTCAGCTTAAGGAGGGCACTTGATGTAATGAGCAGTGAATGTAATATGCAGCTGATAAATCACTAAATTCTACCCCTGACACTAATAACACAGTATATATTAACTAAATTGAATTTAAATAAAACATTTAAAAAGAAAGCCTACAGCTAAAATCATATTTAATGGTAAGAAATTTGAAGCTTTTCCACTTAGATCAGAAACAAGACAAGGATGCTCCCTCTCACTATTCCTTTTTAATATTGTACTAGAATTACTAGCCAACGCAATAGACAAGGAAAGAAAATAAAGGTATACATATTGGGAAGGAAAAATAAAACTATCCTTTCGTGGATGACATGAACATCTATGTAGAAACAAATCCTAGTTCCCAGAAAAATTCGGGAACTAATAAACAATTATAGCAAGATTGTAGAATGCAAGGTTACTATATAGAAGTCAATTATTTTTCTTTAAACTAGTAATAAACAAGTGAAATTTGAAACAAAAAACACAGTAAGCAGAGCACAAAGGATTTTAGGGCAGTGAAAATACTCTGCATGCTATTATAATGTTAGATACATATCATTATACATTTGCCCAAATCCATACAATGTACAATACCAAGAGTGAACCCTGCTGCAAAGTATGGGTTTTGGATAATTATGATGTGTAAATGTAGGTTCATCAATTGTAATAAATGTACCACTCTGATGAGGAATGCATATGTGGGGTTAATAATGGTGAGGTTATGCATATGTGGGGTTCAGGGACTATATGGGAAAACACTGTACCTTTCTCTATTTTGCTGTAAACTTAAAACTGCACCCCAAAATCAAGTCTTTGATTTAAAAAATGGCTATAACATTCATCAATTTGTTCATTTATTTGTTTATTCATCCATCCATCAAATATTTATTGAATATATGCTATATGCCAAACACTGTTCTTGGCACTAAGGACATAACCACAAAAAATAGGCTTTCCCTTTATAGATCTTCTGGTCAAATGGGGAATTAGAGAGTAAACCATCATACTTATCATGGTAACTTCCAAAAAGAAAAATAAAGACAACTGTCAGGGAGAATAAAAGGAGGTACATTTTTAGGAAAGATTATTAAGAAAGATTGAGAAGTTGGTGTTTGAACAGAGAGTGGAACTGAAGCAAATTCATTGCATAGGGATGGGGAGAGAGCATGTAAATTGAAAGGGAAGTTTGGACCAAGGGAGGTTTTTCCTTTAACATGGAATTCTCATGTCATTATGATTAAGAAATATGACATAACATCCAAGCTTGTGTTTTACTAAGAATAAACTATGTTAGCTGACTCATGTAGATATTTCAGTAATATTTAGGATACATTTAACCTATTAAAACTATCAGTCTGAAGCCAAAGGACATAAACATTGGAATTTGGTAGTAATTTAAAACCCATCATCACTTTTAGAAAAAAATTCAAGGTACCTATGTGATGAGAGTAGTTCAGTATAGGATAACAAAGGCAGCATATTATGTCATTTGTAATTCTTCCCTTTACCCTCTCTGTAGTGGCATTGGCTTCTGACCAGGTTTTCTCATATAGAAAGATTAATAAACATGAAGGTGCTTCATCCTGTTCTGTCTTCTGTCTTCTTCTGTCATATTCCATCCAAACTTATTTCCTTTGGTAACTGGTATTCCTTTTCTAACATGAATTCAGGTTCTCTTAAATTTGTAGCTCCCAGAGCTCATCACTGCTAATCTGTCCTCCTGCTTCCATTTCATTATAAGAAATTGGTTTCATTTACCCCAGAAACATAAAGTCTCATAATTTTTTTAAAAAAACCCCAACAGGCGCCTGGGTGGCTCAGTTGGTTGAGCGACTGCCTTCGGCTCAGGTCATGATCCTGGAGTCCTGGGATCGAGTCCCTCATCGGGCTCCCTGCTCGGCAGGGAGTCTGCTTCTCCCTCTGACCCTCCTCCCTCTCATGCTCTCTGTCTCTCATTCTCTCTCTCTCAAATAAATAAAATCTTTAAAAAAAAAAAAACAACCAACAATTTGCACTGTACATCTTGTACATCTTGCCCCATTAATAGCATATTCATGTTTACCTTTTAGAAGGTGATCACTGTCAGAATATCAAGTAGTGTAATAAAGGCTGGCACTGTCTGAAAGACTTCTTATTAGTGATCATGAAATATCAGAATGTTAACAAGTTTAAGTAGATATCTTGGGTAGAGCAAGGCTATTTTTAGATTTCTAAACTTTGGTTGCAAAATGAGAGATTTTATAAATTTCAGTTAAATTATTTATATATTAGATAAAATTACCAGTAGTTGTCAGTTTTTTTCCCCTTTAAGATTACTTCTTGGTCTAAGGAAGGATATCTCATGATTGAATCCACATGTCTAGAAATTATTATAATGAGAGCTATTCTGCATAGACTAAAATAGTTTCTCAAAAATTGCTAGCCATGGATGATTGCTAAGAAATTTCCCGGTCAACTAGACTCAGGGGATTCATTTTCAGAGTTGTATTTATTTAACCTTACTGATAATTAGAAGGATTAAATGTGTGTTCATATAAATGAATAGAATTGTACAGTTAAGATGGAAGAGTTAAGGATTTAAGGGTAAATTTTTGTCATTTATTTTGTATATATTATAGAAAATTAATTTCGTTTTACATATGTAAATATCTCTATAGCATACCTTATAAACAATTAGCTTCTTAATTTTAAAATGTTTCTACTCTAGAAGAGCCTGGGTGGTTCAGTAGGTAGGCTCTTGATTTCGGCTCAGGTCATGATCTCAGGGTCCTGGGATGAAGAGCCGCGTTGGGCTCCCTGCTCAGCCGAGAGTCTGCTTTAGGTTCTCTCTCTCTCTCCCTCTCCCTCTGCCTCTCCCCCCACACACACACTCTCTCTCTCAAAATAAATAAATAAATCTTTAAAAAAATAAATAAATAAAATGTTGCTACTTTAAGGTTAATTATAATGATTAGAATTTGTTAGCTTGCAATTCCAAGCCCTAACAAATATATATTAACTCAAGAAAAAAAAGAAGAAGAAAAAAAAAAAAACACAGAGTATCAAAGAACCTTAGAAAGTATCAAGTACAGAGATCCTCTCTTGCCCAGAAAAAAGATAAGAGCCAATCTGTGGTACAGTTTTTATTTGTAAGAAAAGAAAATGTAACACATTAAAGGAAATACTGATGTATATCATTTTAACCATTGTCTGTTTTCTTTCTGAGAGTATAACCTTTCTATTGCTTGGGGATAAATACTTTTGTGAATGAAATGATAGTGGATGTGTATCATTATGCTTTTTCTGCTTAACAAATCATTACAAATTTGGTGGATTTAAACAGCCATTTATCTCTCAATTCTGAGAGTAACGTAGGTGTTCTCATTGACTGGTGCTGGGTAGTGGAACATGGCTCAGCTGAGATGGTTTGTCTCTGCTAAATCAGGCTTCCTTATGTGGTGGTGGAAAAGTCCCAAGAGCAGTAAGAAAGATCAAGCCCAAATTGTAAGCACTTTTCAAATGTCAGTTTATGTCACTTTAGCTAACAACAGTTTTGGTAAGAGGACCTGCCCCTTCATATTGAAAAGGTGAAGATGCAAGAGGGGAAAGAATTTGTGGGTGGTTTTACAGTTTACTATAGATTGTTAGGTAGTTGCTTTCCTTTTACCTTTTAATTTTTTTTTTAATTAACAGTTTTTATTGGCAATGCAAAAAGTTGATGAACATGTAGATATATTTATAGATATTTATTTTTATGTTGCTAGCCATGAAGTAGTCTGTTTCTTTATAAGGTAGGAAAAAGTAAAAGCTCTCTTAAAAAAGGAAAACTTGATTATTTTCTGTTCATTTTAGGAAATACATTGAAAAATTAGAAAAGTGAAAGTGGAACATTAAGTTGTTCTTTTAATCAAATTCCAAATGGAACGGCATGAAGTCTGTTGTGGTACTGCCAAATGTACAATTCTACACATTTATGAAACTGAAAATTGCTGTTTTAAAGTGATAGGCTAAGTGGCAAATTTAGCATTAACCTCAAAAAATTTTCTCTGCCAGGTTGAGCACTTTCATGGAAAAGAGGTTTATAGGACACTCATAGATGACATAAGATAGTTAAAACATGCCCAATAATCTTTAAGACCTTTCATATAGTTATTTGGTTTTCTCTTCTTAATTTTCAACATGAATCTCTTTCTTGAGTCTAACAATTATACCTATTGTTTGTTTCTTTTTGAGTTAATTGCATATTGATATTTGGTTAAAAATAACATTTTTTAAAAAAGATTTTATTTATTTATCTGACAGAGAGAGAGAGCAGGAACACAAGCAGGGGGAGTGGGAGAGGGAGAAGCAGGCTTCCTGCCTAGCAGAGAGCCCGATGCGGGGCTTTATCCCAGGACCCTGGGATCATGACCTGAGCCAAAGGCAGACGCTTAATGACTGAGCCACCCAGGTGCCCCCAAAATAACATTTTTTTAACTTTTTAAAAATATTTATTTATTTGAGAGAGAAGGGGAAAGAGAGCACCTGCAAGGAGCGGGGTTGGGCAGAGGGAAAGAATCTCAAGCAGACTACCCGCTGAGCACAGAGCTCGATGTGGGGTGATCTCACGACCCTGAGATCATTACCTGCTTTGAAATCAAGAGTAAGCCATTTAACCGACTAAGCCACACAGACACCCCTCCTTAGACTAAATTCTTAAAGTTAATGGTTGGGTTGAGAGTTATTTGAGAACATATAATATTGTAAGATTGTACAGAAAAGTCTAAACAGTTCATCATGATGGATTTATAATGAAAAGAAAGTGTAATGGGCTTAGATCTACTTAATCATAATAATGTAGATTTGGAGTCATTCAATTTGTAGAGGAGAACAGAGGAGAAAATATAAGATATATTTACATATATAAAATGTAAGAGGAGAAAAATACACCTGGAGAACAGAGATGGTTATCTCATCAAATATAGTTTTATTTTTTTATTATTTTAAAGATTTTTTTTAAATATTTTATTTATTTATTTGACAGAGAGAGACACAGAGAGAGAGGGAACACAAGCAGGGGGGGTGGGAGAGGGAGAAGCAGGCTTCCCGCGGAGCAGGGAGCCCGATGCGGGGCTCAATCCCAGGACTCTGGGATCATGACCTGAGCCACAGGCAGACGCTTAATGACTAAGCCACCCAGACGCCCCAAAGATTTTATTTATTTTTTGGAGAGAGAGAGCAAGAGGGAGGGGCAGAGAGAGAGGGAGAAGCAGACTCCCTGCTGAGCAGGGAGACCGACACAGACACAGAGCTCTATCCCAGAACCCTGGGATCGTGACCTGAGCCAAAGGCAGACACTCAACTGATGGAGCCACCCAGACACCCCTATAGTTTTAAAATAATATGTGAATACTATGTTCCCTTTTATTTTCCACTTAAACAATTATTTAAGGCCACAGATTATTTAAAAAGGACAAATTATAAACACATCTTAAGGTCCAGTTTGGTTGATAAAAGCTATGAGGAAAGGACTATTCTCTAGAATTCAAACCAATAAGAGAGAGAGTAGGCAGAAAAGTCATAAATAATGGCTCTAGAGCATGTGGAGTATGGAGCTGACTTAAGATAACTGAATAAAGAAAACCTATGAAGGTTAGATAAAGGTAGGAAGTGGGAAAATGATTAATATTACTCTAATGGAAACTGAAAGCTGATTGACTGAATCATAGAGCATTTGCTCTCATCTGTCCTCTTACCATTAGTTGAAGATAGAATGAAGACAAAGAGATGAGAGAAGCATTAAGAATTCATTTTAAAAAGTGTCTTGATAGGTTGAAATTTATTTCTTAGAAATATTAGAAATCCTGTAGCATGTAATATTTGTAAGTTAGATAGACTAATTAATCACCAAATCTTATTGGGACCAAGTATGTGCTAAAATCATGCTCTTTGTTATGAGGGATTACTAGAGTAAAGCATAATGGTTACTAATGAAACAGAAGGCATAACGTCTTCTCTCAAGGAGCTTCAAATGGATGTCATTGTGTGAAGGTTTATTTGGCAACAGTGCCTGAGGCCATAGGAAAATTGGGTGACACCTCAAGGTAACTTTGTACTCTAAGGCAGTTTATCTAAATCAGAGTATTTATGTGGAGGCAGATTCTGTAGTCCATGTTATTTATTTATTTATTTTTTATTTTTATTTTTTAAAGATTTTATTTATTTATTTGAGAGAGAGAGAATGAGAGACAGAGAGCATGAGAGGGAGGAGGGTCAGAGGGAGAAGCAGACTCCCTGCCGAGCAGGGAGCCCGATGCGGGACTCGATCCCGGGACTCCAGGATCATGACCTGAGCCGAAGGCAGTCGCTTAACCAACTGAGCCACCCAGGCGCCCCTAGTCCATGTTATTTAAAGTACAGTGACAACACATAATTTTTAAATGAGTCATATAATGAGTGAGAATTTGGGCAGAATCTTCTTTGGAATATATTAAATTTTTCCCTTTGAAAGTATAAAACTCATCAAACTATGATTTAAAATGCACAGCAATCAATATTTATTGTTCTCTTTATTTTGTTTTAATTAAGGCTTGGAAAATAAAGTAAGGAGGGTACAATTTTGGTTTCTTAGCAAAAGATGGAGCCAGTCATAGCGTGTTTTCTTAAGTACTAACCCTTGAAAAATATAGCAAATTTCAAATAAGAATCAGCACCTTCTTTTCATGGCATGTTGCTAAGTCTCCACAATGTCTTCATCTGATAAGATTTTAATTGAGAAATCAGAAGCCAAGTGCTTCCTCCAGATCACAGAGAGCAACTGAGTACAGAACTCATTACTGTTACTCATTGACATAGTAGCTGCCAAACATTTTCAACAAGATAAATATTGTTTCTGTCAGTTCAGCTCTCTTTCAATCAATGGCTTTGGCTCCCCCAGGCAATGGATAAATCAGGGTGCATCCTACAACATGCTCTGACCTTTAAGGTCAACTTCTATTAATTATTCAGTGATGGAGGTCAAGCTATATTCTTCACAATGATGTCCTGACCCCACATTTCTGTGGTAAGGCTCACCTCACAACCAGGCATGCTGTCTATCAGGCCATCATGTAATGAACATTGAAGGGGGTGGGCAGAGAGTCTTTTTGTGTAGTTTACCAATCACCATAATGCCAAGGACATTTTTTCCCTCACCCTTTTCCCTTTAATAGTGTCTTGTATTTTTAGAGTACTCTATTTATTAAAATGTTAATATACATATTATTCTTGTAATAACCTTGAAATAAGCAGTTGACCTAATACCAATCTCAGTGTTAAATAGGAAAATGATTCTATGATAAATGTAATGACTAGACCAAGGTCATAGATTTCTGCTAAAGGCAGGCAGAACAGATGTTAAACCCGAAGTTTTGTCCAATGCATTGTCCATGGTCCAGTGTCTGTGTTCAAATTAAACTGTGCCTATTACACGTATGGGGATGGGTGCTTTGAAACAATAAAAGAACCTGAAGATATAATAGTAATTATAATAATACCTTTAATTACAGTGTTTGTCACATGCTGAGCATGCTTTCTTGGAACTCTGTAAGAACACATTCTTTTAACGGATTGCATCATGGTATTGTGGTTAAGAATTCAGCCAGACTGAATTCAATCCTGGCTCTTCTGTTTACTAGCTCTGTTACTTTGGGCAAGTTGCTTAACTTCTCGATGCCTTAGTTCCTTGTCTGTAAAATTGGGGTAATAATAATACTAACTTTGAAGGGGTTTTGTTCAAATTAAATGAGCTAATATATGTTAGACCCTTAGAACAGCACTTAGCTTATAATAAGAGCTATATAGGAGTTATAAAATAATTAAATATAAATAGTTAAATCTTATAGACAATTCAAGAGCTACATACAGAAATCAGACTTCTAAGTTCCTGAATATTCCTCCATCATTTTAGTCATTAATAACATTATTTAGATGTCCAGTAAATCCTGATCTATTATTTTTATGTCAGGATTTTTTCTGCTTGTGCTTGAATATGCAAACTGGGGGCAATTTAGCTGTCAGCTTTTAATTTTTCAAAAATTTCTTTCCTTCAACGTATAATTTGACAAATCACCTTATTTGGTATGGGAAAAAGAGAACCCTATGTTTTATTATTTGAAAATTATGAGTAATAAGTAATGCTTGCATAATTAGGAATCGGCCTTTTAGGAGTATAGCTTTCCTTATCCTTACAGCAAATAACTTATGAATTGATTTTTTCTTTATAAGAATGCAAAATGAGAATCTGTAAAGATATAATAAATACCAAGTTAAAATTTATGATACCATATTAATATTAGGTTTTTAGATGTGATAGATCAACAGTATCTTTGTGGTTTTGCATAAAAATAGAATCACAGAGTACAAAAGACCACTAGGATCTTCCATTTAACCAATATTATTGAGCATCTTTTAAAAGCTATTCCTGACCCCCAGAGGCTAATCTCCCTTTTGTCTGTGACCCCAAAATAAAAAGCCTGCCCTTGAGATACTTCTGTTTGGGAAGGGATCATAAAACACACACATCAGTAGCCATTACACAATGAGGTAAATAATCATCATAAAAAGAGAACACAGTGCAATAGGTAGCAGCAGGAGGAAAGGTTATTTTGAGTCCCGGGGATCAGATTTGACAGCTAAGATAGCTTTTAAAACTGGCTGGGATGGAAGTGTAGTTCACCAGCCAAGTTATTAGAGGGGAATGTTTTAAGCAAAACGAAGGATGATAAACATAAAGCTGAGGAACTTGGGAACCTTCTGGAAGAATTAGCCTTAGTGGTTGCCCAGAGTACTTGGTGTTTTTAGGGATGATTGGGAGTCAAACCAGCAAGGTGATTTGGACCTATATTGCAAAGGACCTCCAGTCATCTTCTCAGACTATGCTTATAATACAGTTTTCAGTGTTATTAACAAAATTATCCCAGGATCATGATTCAATGACCTCTTTTCATAATACATTATTGAAACATATAAACATTATTTAAAAACAACACAAAACACTTTGCTGAACAGTATTTGAGGTAATTTTTAAGTACTACCTCAGGCTTGTCTTTTGAGGATTAAATTGTACTATTTTTCCTATTACATTTTTATTCTGCCTCCAAGGTCTTTTTTTCATTTCATTAATTATTGTGATTGTTTTCAGTTAAAACTTGGTCTCGTAGATAGTTGATTTGGGAAAGGCTGAATGTGACTTATTTACTGAAATTAGTGCTAATTTCTAACCTAGAATTTCTAACCAGAAATTATTTGCTGGAGGAAACAATATAAAGTTCTAACAACAGTTTCTGGAATATTCTTCTGTGACTATAAATGTCAGTTGACATGTGGAAAATCCTATGAGAAGCCACCGAATATTTATATTCACCTGGATGGTTACCTAGTCCTGGACACTAAGGAAACTGTTTCAATAAAAACAAGGTTTTGGTTTTCTTGTCTGTGGACTTAATACACTATATATGAAATACACACAAACTAGATTATTTGCTAGAGAGAAAGCAAAAGATTCGAAGAATACATTTAAGGCTTTGCTTAGTTCAAAATTTTGTAATTTTTTCCTATTGCTAAAATACTTTTAACATTGCTGGTAAGCCAATCATATTCTCCCTTGACCCCACCCCAACCATGATCTCCTTTGTCCCATGTCTGCCTCCCTGCCCTCTTTTTCCTGCCCAGTCTTGCTCCCAGACAGAAAGAAGATAAGATAGTAGTCCCTAGCTCTCTGGGAATTAGTGTAAGGTGGAGCTGGAAGAAGGAGAGAAAGGAAATTAATTTCTTACTCTTTTAGTAGCTAATACAATGTTGGATTATTAGTTGTAATATAGCAGCCTAAAGAAGGCAGGTAATAAGGGCATGGTATTTTGTCCTAGTCAGATCTCATCTGGAGATTTAATTCTTCTTGCTGTATTTCCCAAAAGACCTTGACAAATTTGAATTTATCAGGAGGTTAAAAAAATGATGACCGGGGTATATGCCATGATATATGAAATTAAGTGGAGAGGTTTATCTCAGTTAAGAAGAGAATTATGGGGAATATGATAACTGTTTTCAGATATTTGAATGGCTGTTATGTCAAAGAAAGAGCCATATCATCCCATTGTTTTCCAGAGGCTAGCCCTGGGAGAGCAATGTGACATGTTTCTTTATGAGATTTTAAGTTCCCTGCCACTAGAAGTTTTGAAGGAGTATTTAGATGTTTAGTTGGCAAGTTGGACTAAGTGACCTTTAAGTCTGGTTTGGATTTAAAATTTTGTTTCTCAAAGTTGCTTACATTCTGTTTTCTGAACAGCCTATATTTACTTGACTATTCTTTTGTTTTTGTTTTTGTTTTGTTTGTTTTGGCAGTTTGGAAGAGTAGAAGTTAATAGTACGCATTCACAACTTGAAAATAAGCAAAAAGACAAGAAGAATGGGGCTTGGGCCCTCCCTGAATAGCCCTATACCTTTATTCGATTTCATTGTCTTAAAGTTAGACCTGTCTACTTTTTTATCAGTTGAGTTCTTTAAAGACATTTCAATTAAGGAAAAATTTGGCCTAGGGAGACCAGTTTTGCAGACAGGGAGATCACATTGTCAATGTCACTTGATTAATGCCTGAGTGTGGATACACTGACTATTTTCCTTTAAAGAAGGTCCTAATGATTCTGAAAAGAAAGCATTTAATTTTAACTTCTATTTTAACAGATAGGAGGAAAAACAATCCTCTTTAGCAGTCATTAACTGACTGCTGAATAAGTCAGTGGCACATTAGATTAGCTGAGTTCTATATAGGCAAGTAGAAGCTGTGCTTTATCTCATAAAGTTAGTGTCCTTGGGATGAGTTCAAACTACGTGAAAAAAAAAAAAAAATTCCCCTAGACCAAAGAGAAACATAGATCCACCAGAGATATCTGAGCTCTCTTCAAATTACACCTGCCCGCTATTATTTTCCCCTTCATCTTTTGAGTTTCAAAAGGTATTTTAATTAAGCCAAGTACGTGGAACTATATTTTGGGAATTCATCATTTCAAAGCCATCATGAAATTTCTGAATTCCTCTTTGTAATATAAGCAGTGAAAAAGGAATGATGTTTTGTTAAAAGCCTTCACAAATTTCGTGGTAAATTTGTCGTCTTGGAAATAACTTTAACCTATTAAATGTTTGCTTGTGCACACATACACACACACATTATATGCCAAGATTTTGTAATAAAGCAATTTTCTGTCTTCAAATGGCCACCATTTATTTTTCTTAAAATATTGAAGTTTTATATTACTTAATATAAGAATATTATACTCAGTGGTTAACCCTAAGGCTGCATCTGCCCAAGCACAGAGCTCAGCCATTTCTTTTGTTTCTGTGTCTTGTACTACTTGGACACGGGACCCTGAAAGTTCTACTTGGTCACCACTAATGGTAGCTCTGTTGTGGGAGTAACTTTCACAGGAAGAAGGCACAAATATCATGTTGTCCAATATATTAAAGAAGCATATTACTGTGGATAGGCTGGTGGCATAAAGCAGGATCATTTAAAAGCCTTATTTACAGAAAAGGAATATTTTATATTGTGCACGGTATTATGAGCTAATTTATTTAGTGAAATTTGGTCATTTATTTTTGTTTCATGTTTCTATCACTATTTAAATGGAGTCTGATTATTCATTGCAGTATTATTTGTAAGAGAGAAACCCCTGATTCCATCCAAATATCATTCAATAGAGTTAAATAAATTACGGTATGTCCATAAAACAAAACATTAATAAATACTGCCCATATTCACTGAGTATACTGACACAGAAAAATATGTGCAAATATTAGTGAAAAAAGCAAGTTATAGAACAGCATGTGTTGTATAGTCCTTTTATTTATATTATAAATAAATATTTAATTTATATACTATATGTACATGTATTCATATGTATATGAATTTTACTTCAAAATTCAGTTTATGGTGGGTTTTATTTGGTAATTTAGATGATTTCATACATATACTCCTCATGCAAACCTTAACCCATTTTGACAGGTTTTGTTTGTTTGTTTGTTTGTTTGTTGCCAACCCCTTAATCACAAAATCTCTTCTGACATTAACATTTTATGTGCAATGATTCTGTGATTTCCTTGAGTGGATGCTGTCACTGAGATTTGTGTCAATCTTGCTGGTTTTCCCATTGCCTTTTAGTTTTTTTTCTTTTGGTTTTAACAGACTTGCTTTTTAGATTAGTGCATTTGCCCAGACTTATGGAAATGACTTGAGGTTGAAGTGAGCAGTTTCCCACATGTAAATAAAACAGAAATCCATGGAACGTGAGCCTGATGGTATCATTTTCCTTTTGTCAGATGCTGTGAAACAAAATAATATGGGTGCTGTGACCATCTGAATGTCCCATGTGTTGTGCCGGTAACCTCTGCTGCATGGCTTCCCTTGTCACAGAACATAGCATTCTCTTTGCAGAACTACTTCCTCTCTCCCAAATTACATTTTCAGAAAGATTATGAATTAATTTTATTTAAAATTGATGCAATCTGAGCTATCATATATATATTAGCTGTTAATCTGCTTGGTCCTTTTCAAATTTCTTCTTTCCATTTGCCCATGAATTTTCTTAGGATATCTTAGGTTTAATTACCAATCCTTACTTTACATAGCTCACAGTACTGTAAAAACAGACATTAAATTTACTTACTAGACTTCATTTCTCATCTCTAAAATTAGACAGCTTTCCAAAAATATTTACTCAGTACCAATTATGTGCACTATACAAAATTAAAACATAACTGTTGCCCTGAATGAAGGATAGTAGATAATGTCCGGCTTGGGAACAAGACTGGAAAATATTGCTATTTTGTTTCACACTGGCTTTATTTAGGTTATAGTTTAAAAGTCAGCGGGAATCAAAGGGGACAACTACACAAATCTGGAGACTAAACTAAATGCTAATATACTGAGGATGGTGAAATTTGAATTGAGTCTACAAGGGTGGGATGAATTTGGATAGGGAAGGAGAACACATAGAATAAACAAAGGATTGAGGACAATTGAATAGATAAATGATATGCTGAATTATAAGGCCTTTGTAATGTCAAATCACCTAGCTTAAAGATCTTTAGTGCTTCCTTTAAGCAGGAAAATGTATCCTAATTATGTCCCCAATGTCTCTTTGATACTAGCTGGGAGATGAGTCATATTATTTACCAACTTCCCAGTACTCTGGTTTAGTTTTATAAATTATGTATTTTTTAACTCAGTGACAAAACAATGAAACTAAAGCTTCCATTCATTTTTTTAATTATTTTTCCCATTTGTACCTATTTCTAAAGTGAGAAAATCGCAAATGCACTGCTAATTGCTGTTAACATGATTCACTGTTTAATATTGTGAAACCCATGTGAGGTGCATCACTACTAAACATAGAAAGTGCATTTTGTGGTTCTATTTTAATGAATCTATTTAGTTAATAAGCATTAGTTTGATGCTTTCTTAGTTAGTTTAAAATCACAGATTTATTTTTTCATGAGATGATCAAATGGTCATTAGAGTAACCATTGTCTTTTGAACCATTATTCCTTTTCTCTCCTGCCCCAAGAAAGTAAATCTGATTTATATGACTATATAATTACATAAGTCAGTATATATATAATTATTTATATTTATATCTACAGAGATATAGATATATATAGATATAGATAAATAGATCTATGTAACTAAAACATAGATGAAGGGCGCCTGGGTGGCTCAGTTGGTTGGGTGACTGCCTTCGGCTCAGGTCATGATCCTGGAGTCCTGGGATCAAGCCCCACATCGGGCTCCCTGCTCAGCAGGGACTCTGCTTCTCCCTCTGACCCTCCCCCTCTCATGCTCTCTCTATCTCATTCTCTCTCTCAAATAAATAAAATCTTTAAAAAAAATAAAAAATAAAATATAGATGAAGATGTAAGGTTTTCTCTTTGATAAGTCTAGTAATGTAGCCTAATGAAACAGCTGAATTTTATTGAGCAACAAAGTGGAGTGTATTAAATATTTATCTGTATTGTTTTATTTCTCTTGACAAATATTTATTGAACCCTACAACATTGTAGACTCTGTTCTAAAACTACAATTATAATGGTGAACAAAAAAGTCACAGCCCTGACCTCATGAAACTCCTAGTCCAATGGAGGAGACTAATAAACATACAAATATATACTTACATACTAACTACATGTGTACATAATTATATATATTACATATTTTTAACTGTACTCAAATAGATGCCATTCTCCAAGTTTAGCACAGGAATCAAAATGCATGTGAAAGACTAATAGCATAGAGAAGACTTCGTAATTCTCTGAATACTTTCAATGCAAACATTATCTGTTGTTTCTCATTGTGTCCCAAACATTGTGCAGTTCTGAGAGTGTATAACTGACCAAATCATTTGCTGTCTGAAGTCTTTGGCTGGGAGAGAATAATATTCCTCTTTGTATTTTCACAAGGAAGAAGTTGGTAATGGCAACTTTTAAGTCCTAAGGCATGTCCTCTTTGGGCCATTGGCCAAAAAACGGATGAACAAACAAATAATAAAACAAAAACCATATGAACCAAAACCTATCTCTAAATACATCTCTGAATACTTCCAGAAGCAACTCTACAACCTATTTAAATGACTAAGTTCACAAATTTGAAATTGTAATTTACTTTTCTTTTCCTTAGTAATCACACACATACACACACACATACATATTCACATTTATAGCATTTATCACCTCGCAAGCATGGATAATCATACATAAATATTGTTATTTTTTCATCACTGCAGTTGAATCAAAACTTCTGAAATATTGTCAGAGTTTAAGAGTATATATTTCTTGTTTCTTTGTTTATGGAAATAATGAATTACAAGATAATTTCAGACTTGCAGAGCATATCTGGTACATAATTAACTAGATTTATAATATAGCAAATAAATGATCCTTAAATCAATATGAATTGAGTAACATCCATATGTAAAATAGATTATAATATTCTAAGAAATGTATTTTATATATTTCATAATGAACTATTCCTATTTGATGGGAATAGCTATAGCTATTATAGCTTTATAAATTGAGTTCCTTCCCACCTACCCCCCCCTACTTTGACTCTCCAGACTTTTACTAATAATGACCATTTAAGTCAGCACTTCTACAAGGCTTTATGGTATGGTGGTGAGTCACAGTGGGTATAGAATTGTTTTTGGAATGGATAGACTTTCCAGGTTATAAAAGTTCACTTAAAACACCCAAGGATAAGACAAACAAAGACAGGAGATATAAGAATTGTTGATACCGTATAGAACTAAAGCCTGTCCTGTGAAGAAGTATGTGTGTTTTAATATTATATGTGTATCACTGCAGCACACAGCCCGTCAGGTTTGGGTAGTTACTGTACTTGAGAGTTGATCCTGTGGAACAAAAGAGAAAGGTTGGGAAGGAAGGAGAAAAGAGGGAAGGGGAGTCTACAGGTTGCCTTCTTCTGACACCTACTAACCCAGTTCATAAACATGTACACTGTCAGACCATCCTAAATAAACAGTGACCAACTTCAAAATCACGGTAGGTTTAGTGTATCAAAACGTGGTCATGAGCTCTGTGGGAAAATTATGTGCTGAAAGCCCAGCTGCCCTCAGAATGCAACGCCCAAGGCTGTATGTACTTTCCGTCTCAACTGCCTCAGACATAATTAATTCCTTATGTGTTCTAATATATTTTAAATGGGAACAACAAAACTGGTTATAGTAGTGGCAGCATGTCATGTAGTTGCAAATTAGAGAAAACTAAAACTAGATAAACAATAAAGTAGAAGAATTTTTCCTCAGAACTGAAGGTCCAGATTTGGGTAAGAATATGATTTAGTGGCTGAACTATATCATCAGTAATCTAATTTCTTTCTGTTCTTCCATTCTGCCTTTGAGCAGGATTGGCTTCTTTCTAGCGCTGGCTCCCATCATGGCTGCAAAATGTCTGCCAGCTCACTTCTGGGACCACAGGCTTCCTGTCTGGGTCTAAAGGGAAGAGAAAGAGGTTTTTTTCCAGACACTTTCTCAGAAGATTAAAGAAACCTTTCCAAGAGCCTCACCTCACCCAAGCACACACAAACTTGATCTTACACATCACTGTCCCCAAATGGGTCTTATGCTTACCTAGACGAATAATGGTGGCCAGGAAAATGGAAAAGATTTGTTTAGTTCTGAGATACAAGCTTCCCCTCTATATCCAAAGGATAAGTTATCTTCCTCCAAAGTATTGATGTAGATATCCAAATAAACCTGAAGATGATACAAGAGAAAGAGCTTTGAGAGCTGGTGAAGCAACCCCAGTACATATTGTGAAGGGTTTCCTATAAGCCTGCTAATTTACTGCTGCAGTTCCAACAACTGCACCCATGGCTCTTTCCTATTGCAATAAATTTTGATGGGTATAGCCATCATTCTCAACATTTAGTGTTTATAACAGTCACCTGCTGCACTTTTTAAAAATGCAGAAACCTGAACTAACACCCAAATTCAAACTCAGTAGATCTGGGGCATTTTAATGAACGCCCAGGGTGATGTTATGAGCAATGAGAGGGCTGCACATCTAAGTTGTCTATATCAGATATATATTTTTGCTGTTTTTCTACTGTCACCGTCATTTCAGTACATCCTCCTGCATTGTGACCAGGCAGAGCAATACAGAGTTACTTGTTTAGCTTTGTTTTGCTTGGTGCATGTGTTTTGTTTTGTTTTGTTTTTTGTAAATATTTTATTTATGACAGAGAGGGAGAGAGAGGGAGAATGCAAGAGGGGGAAGGGGCAGAGGGAGAGGGAGAGCAAATCTCAAGCCGACTCTGCACTGATCATAGAGCCTGATTCAGGGCTCCATCCCACGACCCTGAGATCATGACCCGAGCCAAAATCAAGAGTCAGACCCTTAACTGACTGAGCCACCCAGATGCCCCGGTGCATGTGTTTTTAATTTCTGGGATTAAAGGAACTTGCATGTGACAAAGACATATTTTTTGATTTGCTGATTTCAATGAGTTCTGAGAAGCAAATAGGAAAAGTGAAAAATCATTTGGGTAGCATGGCATTATCTTCTGTGGTAATTATTTTACTTAAATTTCACTAAATAGGCCACTAATGTCTACTTTGAGGCTTATTTGTACCTTTGGGGCTCTAGCTGCCACCTGTTAATAGTTCATGATGCTCTGTTTGGTAACGTAGCTAGCCACTTACAAGACCCTCTTTGCTAGAGATAACTGCAAGAGTGAATTAATAGTAATACTAACCCTTATGTATGTGCCTTTGTGTGTGTGTGTGTGTGTGTGTGTATTTTAATAGTATGAGTACTGGTTAGTGACATCTTTGTATTACGAAGAACCACCATTATGGAGATGTATAGAAACAGAATTCTATGCAGACCTGTGTATCTGCTGACTCTAATACTGCTAATCTGTTACAAAGATATTTTTAGGTATCACAGGCTTAAGTGTAGGTTAGTGCACTGCTTACCCCACAGGCTTTGGTTTTAAGACATTCTACTTGCTAAGACATCTATAAATTTAATTGTCTTTGTTTCTGTGCTGGATAGTTCTTTCCGAAAATTTCTTGCTTATCCATATATAATGGAGGGATAAAATGTTAGCATTTCTAATCTTACTTCCTTAGGCATCACATGCTTAGGATATTTTAACTAGACACTCTAGATTTCATCTGCCAGTGTTTATCCCTGGATTGTAAGGGACCTAAAGAAGTTTCCCGGTCCCCACATCCAGTTTTTTTTTTTTTTTCCCCATTATGCTTAAGTCCAAGTAACACTGTCAGAGATCTAGCCAGTCCTCACTCCATGACTCTATTCCCCTTTTTCCCTTTCTCTCTTAGTGGATACTGAGTCAACACTTTGGGAGAAAGTAAGGCATAGTGGAAAGATTTTGGTTTGAAAGTCACATTGACTTGAGCTCAAATTCAAATGGACCTTGGACAAATTGCTCAGTCACTCTAAACCTCTGTATCAAATATAAGTAATTTTCATCTCATCATAGCTTTATAAATTGAGTTCCTTCCCCCCCCCCCCACTTTGACTCTCCAGACTTTTACTAATAATGACCATTTAAGTCAGCACTTCTACAAGGCTTTATGGTATTTTTCTAAAAGGGAATTCCTGGAAGCTACTGACAGTTTTCCACTTCGAACATGTTATGATATATTTTGGACATAATAAAGCAGCAAATGGCTTTTTAAATATTTATGTTCTCCACACCATGCATGCCAAGTGTGTTTGCTCTCTCCATTTCTTTATGTGCCAAGGAGACAAGCCAAACCGTGTGAGAGGAAAATACTGTCAGGACACAAAGTCAGTTTGTCTAAGGTGTGCTCTGTGCACAGGTAACCTTAATAGGAAAGAGTAGAGACTGCTCCCTGGCTACACAGTGATACCTTGATTAACGAATCACCTGGGAACAAAGCTCCTTTATAAGCAATTCAGCTGAGTAAATTTTTATTTTAAAACTTCATGGATCAAATGAAATAGTACCTGCTGGTGTCATATAACTCAACGGTAATATTTGGGGTAAGCTGCGCTTGTGTACAGAGCAGAAATACCCCCTCACAGAGTCTGTCTGTTAGTGTAAAGGGGAAGAGGTGGATTCTAGGCAATATTGTGAAGCAACTTCAGATAAACTCTTTTTTTCACTCTTACAACACCATGCTCAATCCCCTACATACACATAATAGATTATTACCCTTGGAGTCTGGCTGCTCTTAAAAATTCGTCCCTTTTAAAACAGGAATCAGACTGATTCACACTTTGAGTTATAGTTCATGTTACCTTATATTGGTGTTACTTAGTAATGTCTTGGGGCACCTCAATGGCTCAGTCAGTTAAGTGTCCGACTCTTGATTTCTGCTCAGGTCATGATCTCAGGGTTGTGAGGTCGAGCCCCATGGGGGGCTCCACACTGGGTGTGGAGGCTGCTTAAGATTCTCTTCTCTCTCTGCACCACCCCCTCAATTTTTTTTTTAATTCCTCCCTTTTAAAACAGGAATCAGAATGATTCCCACTTTGAGTTATAGTTCATGTTACCTATATTGATATTATCTAGTAATGCCTCAATCCTGGCTACAAATTAATACCGTTGAAAGAGATTGTGACTTAATTGGTTTGAGGGAGGGCCCAGAGTTTGGCATTCTAAGATACATTCATGGTTGTGAACCACTGCTTTAGCATAAAGTTGTATTTTCATATTGTGGCCTTTCCTTTTATAATATCCATGTTTATCATTTGTGGGTTGTAGACCACGAGCATCAAAATCACTTGGGGTCAACCTTCAAAATTCAGGTTTTTGTGGCTTCACCACAGAATCATCACTTCTGAATCTTAAAGTGTGTGATACGTGTGAGTTGAGTGTGTTTATGTGTAACCCCTATCTTATTTATAAAATGTCTACTTCATGGAACAAAATTTTTACTATCCACAATGCCTTTTGATTCCTCTTTGCTAATAGAAAATTCCCACAAAGTGGTGGTAGGATATTCATATGTTATATACAATTTATATTATTAAACAATATAATTCATAATAACTATAATTTACACTCAAACTAAATAGTCAATCTTGTTTGCAAAAAGGAAGGGAAATCAGATTCAGACAACTGAATGGTCTTTTCTAATAAATATGTATTTTAGAGTATAAAAGTATATAAATGTTAATTTAATGTAAATGCCCATTAATTTGTCATTATCCAATTACCTAATGGCAGATTTCTAATGTATTCACAAAATTACAAGTCAGGAGCTTATAGTCATTGTTTGAAAATGCAAAATATATTTATGTTCAATTTCTCTTTTTCTCTCTCTCTCCCTCCCCACCCCCATCCACCCACCCTTTCCCTGTCCCCACTTCACCTCTTTTCCTCTTATCATAGCATCAGATGAAGAAGAGCCAACTTCAGCAGGTAAAGTTCCTATGTTGCTAAGATTATTTCTATTTAATTTAATGCCCTTATTAATAGACCCTTCACCCTTTGAAGTGGATTTTTTCAGGTTTCAACCAAAAAAACAAGCACTTGTTTCATCTATTGACTTTTTTATTTCTTGGACCCATTATGCTGTCCCAGATTAAATTATGTTGGTTATAAGTTTTAAATAAAAAAAGAATTGAAGATAAACTACCACAGAAGAAAACACAATATAAAATATCGCATCAACATTCAAGAATAAGGAAATGAGAAAATTAAAACATTAAGAAAAATGCCCAAAATAACAAAATGAGGAAAAACTAAAATGATAAAATGCAGAAAATTAATAAAATGAGCAGAATGAAAAAAGGAAAATGGTAAAATGAAATGCCATGATAGAATATTGCATTATCAAATATATAACAGGCACTAAACATGCTATTCATTTAAGTTTAAGGATAAAAATCATATTGTTGTCTCAAACACTTTATTTAAAACAAATTTTTACAGTTATAACTTAATGATCCTGAAACTTGGCATCGTAACTTTGCTTCTCATCCAGCTAACCAGCATTTATCAAGCACAGCCTCAAGTTTGAACTAAGTACTATGAAGAATGCTAATGGTAGAGAAGGCGCTGTATCTTCTAGGTTTTAGGACAATGGGATGGATCAAAGAGAAATGCCAGGAGCCTGAAGACCAGACATATTTATAAGGATAAAGTAGGCGGCGCAGCTGTTGTGGTTAGCAATAAATAAAAGGCCCAGGCAGACCAGCAACATCAGGAAAAAGGAGTCAGGTCCTGAGATGTAGGGGTCAGAGGCTGGTCTGAAGAGGAAAACCAGATCTCAGCACTAGATTCCTTCTTAGACAAGTAATTGCGGAAAGGAGTTAAGTCTGAGAGACAAGAGCAGGAAATGGTTACTGAAACCAATGAACAAAAGGCAGCCTGATTTTATAGGAAGGAGGGGGCAATCTAGCCCAGTTACTGGAACTTAGGTACAAGGTAGGGTCATTTCAATTCATAGACCTAACTTATTTCCACTGGTTCCAGACTTCCTGTTTTCTACCTTCCTCCAAAAGTGGCTGGGTGGGGATCTTTATCTGTAGGAGTAAATTTGAAAGATCAAAAATTCAGTGGAAGAAAATGAAGTAGATGTCTTACAAAAATCTTTCATAAACCCAAAGGATGCCTTATTGCATGATACTCATTATAATTCCTTTGATAATGGAATCACAGAATTAGATAAACTCTCAATTATATGAGCTCCCTATCATTTTCTCCCAGTCTAGTCAATATTGTGCGGCCCATTTTTAGGAGCAATCTAATCACATGACTCAATAGCAAACTCATCCGTTGCTATGACTCCTCTTGTCTAATTCCTGACTTCTTTTTGCCCTAACTTGAGGCATTAGTGTTCGCTGGGTTGCCCAAAGATTCCTGTATTTCTCAACCTTAGTTGAGTTTTCTCTTTGTATCAATTCTTAATGAGCAAGATGCCTTTCAGCTCAGGCTCGTTCCTCTCCCATCTTACACCCCACACCTTGCTCTGTTGCCTGCCAAACAATTTTGGTGCCAATGCAAAAGAATTACGATTTTTGCATAGTGAGGATTAATTTTAACATAGTGTAAATGATATTTAAGTATAATATAACTATTTCTTGGTGTGATTTTATTATTTTAAAGTTATTTTAATAAGTTATCTGCCTACTAAGAAAACCTTCTGGCAAATGCAACTGAGTATTTTTTTCCCTAAATATTTATTTTACTCTAGAGTGATCTGAACATCATAAAGTTTAAATTATGGTTTAAAAGTATTTTTGTTTTTAGATGTGACCAGATGTTTTTGTTGTGATTTTAGCACAGACTTTTAGAATAGAACAAAAAGGTATTCTTAAGGAATATTTTAACAAAATATTTCATATACAGATCAGCATTGAGAAAATTTGTCATTTAGGAAAGCAGGCACTCCTTCTATATAAAAACTGCCAGTGGGAGTTAAATGTTTTCCTTTTAATTTTATCAAAGTACATAATAAAAAGAGTATTATTGTGTAGTATTAAACCTTTGACAAAATATTTATTATGAGATTTGTGAAAACTTGGTTTTATAAGGAACGTGAATAGTTGTGGAAAGTGGATTATGATTACTTTAGTTCTTTTTGGTACCATTTGCCACCAGTTATTTCAACATTTTTCTTAAATGAATATTTATTATCTGTTTATGTAATATTCTTCTTCATTAATATTTATTCAAAATATATCTTTTATTTAAAACTGTTATACAGAATATATTTATTTCATAAATGGTTAATAATGCTCTGTTTCTACTCTCATCATCTTCCATTAACAGAATTTATCTAGAATAATCTTTTCTAAGCTCAGACTCATGTTATGGTTCTTTATTTTTTCTTTCTTTCCCAGTACTTCTCCATACTGTTTGTATCATCAATGAAATGCAATCTTTTGTTTGCCCCCCAAATTTTACCTGAATTAAACATTTACATGTTCCTACATGATATCTTCAATATCCTTATCAGACTCATATTCTTCCTTCAGATTCACAGCATAATTGGACAGTAATTCCTTCAAATACATACTTTAATTTCTTTAAATTAAATAATTTAAATGTTTCCAGTAGAAGATCTGCTAATCCTCAAAGTTCAATAGGAGAAGAAATTATAAAGTAAATGGGGGTGTCACAGGCTCCTGATTATTAGTTATTAACATATGAATTATGAATTAAGAATGATCATTTTAAGCGAATCTACACATGACATCAGTGCAGGTCCCTAGTGGATACTGCTACTGAATGATACTCTTTATTAAATGTTTGCAATGTATGGATATTGTATAACAAATCTAGGTTGTTTTTACCCCACAGGTACACAGAATTGGATTAATTATAATTCCACAATGTGACAAATTCTCATTGTTCAAAACTATTTCTAAAAAGAATAATAGGTTTCTATCTTGAATAATATATAGTGTGAAAAAAATCAGAACAATAGACAATATAACTCTGAGAAAATTAATGAGATATTAGATAGTGTTTTACTCGTGTTATAATGCTACAAAATGATATAGGCCTTTCTCTTTACAATAGAGCCTATTTGATTAGCCTTTAATTTGGAATTATTATGACTGCTGTTATTCAAACAGATAACTGAACCCTCTAGTCTGTTTCCACATTACAATGTTTACAAAATTTTTAAGCTTTATCCTGTGTTTATTTATTCAAATATGCCTAATTTCTCTTACTTGAACTTCTAAATTGCCATCCAAAAAAGCAAGCGCTTAATAACTGCTTTTTTTGTGTGTTATTTTGTGGATGGGAAGCATAATACATCACATCTGTGTTTCTCCTTGTGGGGATATATCCTGTTATTGAATATAGAGCATCTGCTTGTTAATCATTCATCTCTGAAGGTTCTGATGGGATGCATTAGCCTAGAGGAACATGTTTTGTAGCATCTGAGTTACTAGGGCGGTTTCACCTAACACCTGTTTCTGTAACTACTGAAAGCTCCTTTTTATTTATCTTAGTTGAATCTTATGCTCAGATATTTAAACATCTTATTTCATTGAGTATAAAGAGCACACCCATGAACTATACAAGAAATCTATTCAAACTAGGTTATATCCCAATAATTACAAACTAATGAGATTCATATTTTTAGAGTGGCCATACGGATGCTGTACTTTCAAATGAATCACCTTTAGAGGTGATATATATGATCCAATTATGTTGCTATTGCTCAAATAGTTTTTGGAAGTTCTCTTTTGTAATTTCCTTCAGAATCTGCTTATGACATTATAACATAAATTATTCCTTTATAGTTTCAGAACTGTGCTACTGTATTCATCAGACTTTGGCCTAATAAATATGCCTTCAAAAACAAAGATTTACAATTATTAAGAATGTGTAGTGTGTGTGTATCTGTGTGTGTGAAATATAGATCCGTTTATAACTTTGAAAAGAAATCAGTTTACAACTTTTGAAAGGTGATACATAATATTTAGATTAAATTTCATAAAATAACACTCTTTAATAAAGTTAAGTCAGTGGCTGCTTCCCACTCAGTTGCACAAATCCAATTTTCATTTATCTTTTATTTAAATTTCATAATAGGGAGAGGCTTCATAAACTGATTATACCCATACTTTTGTCTGTGTCCTTTAAAAAATTAAGACATTTGCATTAGAAAATTGACTTCTACAAATGAACTAATCTATATAAAATTTAATTTATTAACTGTAAGGTATATTAAATCAAGCTTATTCTCACATAAATTTCCTCATTCCTCTTAATTTATTTTGTCTTATTAGCTATTATTTTACCTCTCTGGAAATACCATTTATTCATCAAGTTGATGAAATCATTATAAGAATAACAGCAGGGCCAGAAATGAAAAATGTTATTGAATGGGATCAAAATCGGTCAAAAACCGGCTTGTGGAGATCTTTATAGCTCTACAGTAGGACAGTGGCTAAAATTAAAACCACTTACTGTTTTATTCTTACCACCGCAAAAACAAAGCTTGATTTTTTTTTCTTCTTCTCTTGCCTAAGGACAGATTTTTAATTGTTCTGTCACTTTGTTTTTTAATATTAAAGAACTGGGTTTGGGCTTATATAAATACTGAGCTAACAAAGAATAACAAAAAGTTATGATTAGAAAAAATGGAACTTTCAGGTGAATGTAAAAGACCACCAGCTATGTTAAAACACTAAACTATGAAAGCTATACTGTTCTTTATATGTTTATAATGTTAAAATTTCATAGTTTACTTAAATGTTAAACTTATTTGAGGACTATTGATATCTGATCCCACTTGGTAGTGTTGATAGACATTGCCACCTGCATGCAATAGTTTCTAATAAACTAATTGTGATCTCTGTGATGCCCATCAGAGATCCAGATAATAGTGACAGGGCACACCAGAGCATCATCATTTTCTCTGGTTCCTTCTAAATCTTTTAATATGTTTAATCTTTCAGAAGACCAGCTTGGCCATTGAGGAAGTACACACAACACCAATCGTCTACACATATAATAGAATACTGACTGACAATAGTAAAGATTTATAACTACAGTTTTACATATATAAATATACATTTATGCCTTTATAGGTAAATCATATGTATATGGTTATACAGATAAACCGTGTGTGTGTATAAATATATGTATATATGTATGTATGCATGTGTGTGTGTATATATATATGTTTAAAACAAATGTTACATATTTCTGTAGCTAAACACAGTACATGGAGTAATTAGATATTTTTCTCTAACTTTTAAAATATTCAGTTTTGGCTCTACAAAAGCTTCCCTTCTGTTTATAGTGAATTTTGTGATTTTCTTAACTATGCTGTAGATTTCTTTTAGACTCTTTCCTGTTTTTTTTTTTAATGAAATTTAATTCTGCATGGCTGACTTTGCTCAATTATTCTACAACCCATGCATTTTGAAAATGAATAATATCTTACCATATTATTCTCTAATGAACAAGAGTTGCTTTTGCATTCTGATCTTAGCACTTTACTTCCTTGGGGTCTGAAATAGAGCTTCACATCCTCGTTTTTGTTCGCCTTACATTTGTTACACATTTTCTCCTTTCCTATATAGACATATTTTCCCTCTAGTGCCTGGAGCAACTTTACTAATTATTTTATCAAGTATATTCTTGTTCATAAAGCTACGCTAAGGAGGCTTAAATATTAAAAAACTTATATATAAAAACCAGAAGTTTATTGCTATGATCTCTAAAAACCAGAAGTTATTATTTGCAGATTCACAGTGGAATAAGGAGGAAACCATTGCTTCTAAAGATTAGCTTTGTCCAGTTTACTGAGGCTTTAGTGAAAAGGCCAAATAGAGCTGACATTTTTTTTTATAAAACAAAACTTTTTATTGATAGATGTGTGATATTATATTGAACTGTAGGAGAAAAATAGTGTTATTTAAATCTCTGTTTTATGTAGATAGTATTTTTTCATGTTTTTACTAAGATAAACTTCACTGTAGTATAGGATCATGTTACCAGTAGGGAATTTGGGAGATTACCTACTCCATATCTTTCTCTTTAGACAAGTGTAAGAATATGTTTGTAACTCTATGAATATAGATATAGTTATATAATCTATCATCTTTCCCCAAAAAGTATAAATCTGAACTTGAAGTAAAGTTAAAATATTGCCAAGAAATATGTGAAATAACAAAAATCCCTCATAGTATAACTTGAAGATATAATTTCTTCAGTAGTATATGTTAATATCTAGCAATGCATACATTCTAAAAACAGTTATTGTGTGACCTGCTTTTATTCATTCACTCATTCATTCATTCATTCGTTCATTTTTGAGAGAGAGCAGGGCAGAGGGAGTGAGAGCATCTTAAGCAGTCTCCACACCCAGAGCAGAGCCCGTTGTGGGGCTTAATCTCACAACCGTGAGATCATGAGCTGAGCCAAAATCAAAAGTTGGACCTCAACCAACTGAGCCACCCAGGTGCTCTTGTGTGACATGCTTTAGTTGTAAAAGAAAAGTCAGTTTAATGTTGCTTGATTAATAAGGGATTTTATTGGCTCACAGAATTGATCATAACTCATTGATATCACTAAAAATCTGTGTTTTGTTTTTCTTTTCCCATCTTTTTGTTCTGTCTTCTGTAGTATAAAATTTATTTTCATTTTCAAACTAGTTTCCCTCGTGGTGATGATATGTCTGCCAAAATCTACGGTGGCTATGTGCACCTTTATCTGTGTCCAAAGAGGGCAAAGAAAGCAAGCAGCCTAAGATCCACTCTGATTGGACAGGCTTAGATCCCTTCTGCCACCCCTCTGAAACAACCAGCTACTCAAGCCCTTCCCCTGGAGCATAAAGTTAATTTCTGCTTTCTCTCAGGATCGGGAGCTAAGGGGCAGATACGTGAATAAGAATCAGGGTACTCTTTTGGAAGAGACAGGTGGAGATATATAGTAGGTCAATGATCAGTAAAGCTCATAAGTAACCATTATAACACCTCTTTGTCATTTTTAACTACTTTCTTAGTTCTTCTACACTTTGGTATGTTTTTTGTATTATTTTATAAAAATTCTTAGGAGACTCTGGAAATCTGATAGTTGAGAAATACCTCAATACACATCTCAGTAATGCTAAAGTCTGTATTCATATTTGCAATGTTTTACATCATGACTTTTTAAAATCTCATCTTCACTATATATTTTTCTTTCATGTGCTTAAAAATATTTTTATGCTTGCCAGAACTGCGTATATGTATTATCTTTATTGAACTGATCTTTCTTTTTTCCCTTAATGATCTGTTTCTACAGAAACTACTAAGTTGCTCAACTCTAGTTCTTATATGCTACTAACTGTAATCTTCCTCTCCCACATTTCAAAAAATGCCAGTCATGTTAAATTTCATTGTCCAGAAATTCCTAAGGGTATTAGATACTATCATTACTTAGCTTAACCCAGGCTGATATTATCTTATTATAGATAAACATTTTTTTTATCTTGAACTTATAGCCAAAACATAATAATTTTGTTTAGAATATTAGAAAATGACCATTCAAATTTAGTAAAATTTTTAAGCTTGGGGAAAAAATGTGACTTAATCTTTGCATGTATGTTGCTGCGGCTTTAAAAATTCAACTTTTTGAAACTCACTTCCATCATAATGTTGAAAAATAACTCCAGAGATGTAAATAAAATTTTGATTTAATGTTTGTAGAAATTTCATATCATTTCAATCAATAATAGATTTTGTGCTGTTGACCTTTAGAATACTGGGAGAAAAAAACAAAAATTAAACCCAAGTTAATGTTAAGCTCAAATACTGAAAAAGCACCAAATTAAAAACAAAATGGTCAGAAAAGTATACAAATGGAAGCGGAGAGTGTATCAGTAAGGATTCTCCAGAGAAGCAGAACCATATAGGGCACCTGGGTAGCTCAGTTGGTTAAGCATCTGACTCTTGATTTCATCTCAGGTCATAATCTTGGGGTTGTGAGATCGAGCCCCACATCAGGCTCCACGCTGAGTGTGGAGCCTGCTTAAGATTCTTTCTCTCCCTCTCCCATGCCTCTACCACCCACTCCTGCTCACTCTCTCTCTCCCTCTCAATCAATCAATAAACCATACGTGTGTATGTGTATAAATACATAATATATATAGTCTAAAGAGATTTATTTTAAGGAATTGACTCACATGATTGTAGGCTTTGGCAAGTTCCAAATCTGTAGGGCAAGCCAGGTCAGCTCGAAACTCAGGTAGGATTTTTATGTCACAGTCTTGAGTCCAAGTTCTTTTTTCTCAGGGGAACCTCAGGTTTTACTCTTAAGGCCTTAACTGATGATTGGATGAAGCCCACCCACATTATAGAGGCTAATCTGCTTTTTTAAAGTCAACTGATTGTAGACAGCTACAAAATATCTCCACAGCAACATCTAGACTAGTATTTGACCGCAGGAACTGGACACCATAGTTTTAGCCAAGTTGACACATAAACTATAACCATCATAGAGAGCGAATAAAAATTATGTAAATGTAAAATATTTTAATTCTCAATAAAGCTGTTTCCGGAGAAACAGATAAACATAATTTCTAACATTTAATAATGTGCTTGTTGCTCCACTATCTGTACACACATAGACTTTGAGCTTCTTTAATTTTTATTCATCCCTATATTGGTTGGATTTATCTTTAAGGCCATCTCCAATTGCCTGGCCCATTTTTTTGCTGTCTCTAGTTTCACCTCAAAGTTTAATACAAATAGATCACTGAGAAGTATTAATTTAATATTCCAGGGATTTGTGGGCTCAAGGAAGGCATTAAACTTTCTGGTTCATGATGGATAAAACTCCATGGACTTGCAAGCCTGAACCTATGCTTCTAGTGCTTTTATCTTCAGATAAATAGCTATCTCCTGCCTATAAAGTATTTTCCTTTTACAGCTTTCATTTTCATCATCTGTAAAATGGGATAATAATAATGCCCACCTTAGAGGTTTGCTATAGGGATTAAACGTGATGATACATTACAACACTTACCACATGATGCCCATTCTATAATAAGTACAGGGAATCTATTATTTTTACTTTCGTTATCATCAATGTTATTTGCCATATTATTATTACTATTATTGTTAGTATTTTGGTTATGATTTTTAGGCAATATGTGGAGTATTCTGTGTACAGTATTTTATTTAATTTTCACAATAAAGCAATACAGCTTAAAGATAAAATATATCTATATACCTATTATCTATCTGTCACCTATCTGTCTGTCTAGATTCCTACTTCTAGAGGAGAACACTGAATTTTTTTTTAAGATTTTATTTATTTATTTATTTGATTGAGAGAGAGAGAGAGAGAGAGAGAAACAGCATGAGAGGGGATAGGGTCAGAGGGAGAAGCAGGCTCCCCGCTGAGCCGGGAGCCCAATGTGGGACTCCCAGGACTCTGGGATCATGACCTGAGCTGAAGGCAGTCGCTTAACCAACTGAGCCACCCAGGCACCCCGAGAACACTGAATTTTAAAGCATAAAGAAATACGCTCAAAGTCATATAATTAACAAGTAACAGAAGCAAGATTCAAATTCAACTTTCCCTGGGGAAACTTGTGCTTATCCTACTTCAGCAAACTCTGCCTTTTTATTTGCTTATAAATAGTTTTAAATAACATATATTTCTTTCAATTATAAAAGCAATACACAGTTATTCAATCTTTATGCATATATTATAAAACTGAACCTAATAGCATGCAAAATTTTACCTATCATTTTAAATGATGGTCTGATCCCTATAGTAATTTATGGGCCTTGTAGATATTCTTTAAAAGAATAAAATAGGAAATGAAAATCCACCTGGCTGCCTCCATCCATATTGAATATTTGCATTTAAAAAAAATAGTCTGCCTCAGTCTAGCAGCTCTTACAGTCTTCTCCATCCCAGTGGCTCAGAATGGAAACTGGATATAATTTGTACCCTTCTCCATTACCCCTCTGGATGCATTTTCTAAGACTGCCACCCTGTCCTTCCATTTCTGTAAAACCAGCACAAACCCTGGGCACATTCCCGTCATAGGCAGGACTGTGCACTATGGATCCATCTGATGGCTTCTCCCAAAGGTGTCTGCATGACTACTCGATCACATCTTTCCTATCTTGATCCAAAGATGTCTTCTCAGGAAGGCCTGACTTCTGTTTGTCCCTAAAAAGGTCACACCTTTTCACTTTGTCAGGTCTCCTGGTCTGCTTTATTTTTTAATGTTAGCACAGTCTGAACACTCTACATATATCACTTCTTTATTGTCTATCCAGGCTGAATATAAACTCCTGAGGCATGGGATTTTTTTTGGTCTATTTTATTCACTACTGAATCTCCAGCTACTAGAACAATGTTCAGTATATGGTAGATGCTTAATAAATACTTGTTGTATGATTGAATTAATGAATAGAGTCAGCCATACTGGTTATATGCCGATTTTAAAGCACTATCAACTCAAGAACATACACAGTTCTTCTTTATAAAATGAAATAGGTGGGTGATGATAGATATATTTCCCCATTTAAGAAATAAATAAAGGATAACACTAATAATTTGCTAAGAATCTTAAAGATGCTTTAAAATTACTGAAATCTGTTGGCATTGGTCTTTGTTTTTCTGCTTTTGTTGCACTAGAGTAAATGTGTTTTACTTGGTAATTCTTTCAAGGTGGTGTCCTCAGAATGTCAGTAATTTAACCATTGTTAGTAATTACTGTGTGGAAACTGCAGCAGTGATTTTAAGAACCCTCAAACTTGACAGCAACCATAATCCAGTGCTGGGCATGGGCAGGAGAGTGGGTGGCTCAGGGCAAAGAGGCAGCACAGAATGCAGGAAGCTGCACACAGGGGCCCTGCAGGCCTGCGGGGCCACTGGGCTGCCTGAGTTTGAACTCCAAGAGGAATGAGAAAGGGCCTGCAGTTGTTTAGTATCATAACTTAGTCATGACCACATCCTTATTGATTCCAGTCTCCTCAAGTTCACAGACACTTCTGAGAGATCTTTTTTTTTCAAAGTTGCATGGATGGTAGATTTTTTTAGGACTTTGAGTAGCACATTTAAAAATAAAATGTACCTGGGCATAGTATATTTTGGGGATACACTTAAAAAAAAAGATGGTTACCCAAAACAGACTTTCAACTGCTAGAATTCACCAAGATTTAGAGGTTCATTCCCTATTTAGTTAGCTAATTTTCTGCTTCTCTAAACAGAAGTCTAAATGAGAAATACCCAGTATTTTTTATCCAATTTAAGTGATATGCTTAACATAACATCCATATCTATTCATATCTAATTCTCTGCTTCTCTAGACATAAATCTAAACAAGAAAATTTCCAGTATTTTTCTTTATCTAATTTAAACAATATCCAGTATTTTTACCCAATTTAAATAACATTGTTGATTGTTTCAAAAGCTTACCAGAGGCTTTTGGAAAAGAATAAACAATCCAGTTCTCAAAAATAAAAACAAAGAATAAAACCCACTGTACATATCTGCCAGTGATTTGTGCTGGGGCTTTAGATGTTCTACAGAGGACATCATGATGCCTGCCTGAGACAGAGACAATCTGAAATTACTTCATCGCATAACTTAGGGTTGAAAAATGGATTGGGAGGAATTCTGCAAGTACTGAGCTACTAATATAAACAAAGCTACAATAAGAATAATTGGAAAGTGAACAGACAGGGATTTTTTTCCCCCCAGAATTTTAACATTCTGCACCTTCACCTATCAAACACATTGTTTTACACTGTTTTATTTATAAGATCTTCAAGAAACCACTGACAATTCTGATTCATGTTGAGTTCCTATGATATGCCAATCCTTAGTCTGATAATCTTTAGGCAGAATACTCAAGGAATTTGTCTAACTTTTGAGATTGTTGAGAATTCATAGAGCTGTAGAAAAGGAAGATTAGCATATTTTTAAGTAACTTGAGTTTTCAAAACGTGATTTTATTTTCATTCTCTTTTGTGTCTGTCTCCCAGTTACTCTGTGCTTCCTGACACTTGGGTTGGTGATAGGAGGTTGAGGGATAAAACTAATGATTCACACTAATTTTATTCTTATTCTGGAAATGAGGGAACCAACAAAAGCTGGTCCCTTAAGGCATTCTTTCATTTTACTCATGAAACCTCTATCTGGTTTTTATGACCCATCACACCATGTTTCTTCTCCCTAGGAGATAACAGCCTCCTCTATTCCAAGTCATACATGCTGTGTTCATTCTTACCTCAAAGCTTTAATTCACATTTTTCTGTTTAGAGCATGCTTTTCTTTCCCTGTCATATCTCCAAAACCTATCCATCTTTTGCACTCACAAGGTGTGGAGAGGCAATAGTTTCTATCCTTAAAGGGATTTAGTTCCTTTGTTATGTTCTGGATCTGCATTGGAGTTGTTTTTCCACTTAGGCTGGGGACTCACATTTGACTGTGAGTCATTCTTCTATTGCATTCCCAACAATGCTGAAAACAGTCAGGGATGAATACCTGTTTCATGATCTCTAGATAATATCATTAAAAGTATTATCACCTGTTGAAATCATAAAACAGAAAGAAAGAGAGAGAGGAGGGAGAGGGAGAGTGATCGATCAAATGAACAGTGCTTTTCAAATATAGAAAATACGTAAACTGTATCACAGTACCCATATGCAAGCGCTGGATTTGTGCACATTGCAACTATGTAAGTCACTTTTCTTGATTTATATCATTCTCTAATCACTTTGATTATCTATAGCTATGTTTCCCAATGTTTCCATAACCAATTACCATAACCCTGGTGATATAAAACAACACTAATTTATTCCCTCACAGTTCTGAAGATCAGAAGTCTGAAATCAAGGTGTCGTCAGCGTTGTGCTCCCGCTGAGCACTCTAGGGAAGAATCCTTCCTTGCCTCTTCCAGTTCATGGTGGCTGCAGCATTTCTTGGCTTCCTTGGCTATAGGCACATCACTCCAGTCTCTACCCCATATTGGCATTACCTTTGCCTTTTAAGTCTGTGGCTTCTCTTATTCTTTCTATTATAAGGACACTTTGTCATTGGATTTAAGACCCACTCAGGTACTCTAGGATGATTTCACTTCAAGATCCTTAATTAGGATCTTTTTTTTTTTCAAATAAGGTAACATTCAGAGGTTCCAGGGATTTGGCTGTGGACATATCTTTTAGGGGAATACTATTCAACCTACTACAGCAGCTGAAGTAAGATGTGGTAAATAAATGTAAAATGAATTAGCTTGTTATTTTCTGGACCTGAAATTTTTAAGTAAATGAACATGTTAATGTATAATGAAAGATTCACAAGAGTTGGTAGAATATTTGTTCTTGTACTTCTGATATTTTGCACTTTCTGGCTTAAAAAATTGGTCATAAAAATATAATGATGAGATCCTGGTTTACTCAATAAAACAACATGGATAGCATTCATAAAGCCTGCATATTTTGTCAAAACCTCAGCCAATATAATTCAATAAAGGTAAAGCTAACCGCAGTATCAGTGGAAATTGTTTATGTTCGAAGAAATGATTTCTACATAAAAAATAAATTAGATAACTATAATAAGTAATATTTTAACTTTATGTTTGTGAAACATCTGGAGAGAGAAAAACCAGAGATAATCAATATTATAACCACATTATAAAGTAGCTTTTCATTTTAAAGAATAAAAATAATAGTCACAAATTTCTTCTTAAATATTTTGACATAACTTTATAATTGCTTCATGTTTTATGGAGTCTTGAACCTTAATGCTGGATTCATTAATTTGTAAATACCAGGAAAAGAAAAGCAGAACCACAGATTATAGAAACCTAAATACTTTTGTTTTACCCAGTCAGCTTAGAAGTAACACAGAATTAGAAAACATACAACTAAACCTTACCTTATTTCCATTTCAGTTTTATCATTTATTGGCAGAAAAAATCAGCTCAATATGGATTATCTGTTTTGAATAGAAAATAAATATTTACTGTGGTAAATGAGAACAGTGTTTTGTCCAAATTCATTTTAGCAATTTGGGAGCTAAAGCTTGATCTTACTGTGAAGAATACAGGGATTTTGAAACTATTGCTACTTTAAATTTCACTTTCATGATAATTTTAACATATAAATCTTGTTGGTAAACTAACAATATTTTTTACACCTAGAAAATGTCCCTTGAGGGGAGTGATGCTAAAAGGTGAATTAGAATGGGCTTAGAAACAAGTCTAAGCTCTTTCTAGATTCAGGTAGCAAGAACCAAGTGTCCCACTATGATGTCAAAATGACTCCTGGGAAATCATCATGTTGAGTAACTTGAGGGATAGAGCAGAAAATACTAGTAGATTGCTGTAAAAAAAGATGTGTCAGGAAAACATTTTAATGGAATTTCTTCCACTTTATTTACCATGAACTAGCTACTCAATAAATATGTGTTTTCTGTTGCTAAGTGTTACAGCACTGCCAATGTTTCTACCCCATGATTGATAGAAATTGAGAATAGCTTTAGTGTTCACCATCTGTCATTAAAGAGTCAAATTATTCAAGTGGACACAGCTTCTTTGTAAGATTTTAAATATTATGGCTATTACACATTTCACATTGCCTCTGTGGACAAGATGCAATTTTATAGTGACACATCTGACTTTATTGATTTTTTTTGCTCCTTGTCAGATTACTGTCCATCCTTAATTTTGTTGGTTATTTGAATGTTTCTAGCTATTTCACATATTTTGGGGCTATCTAAAAACTTTCCTGAACAAAGTGGGAAACAGATACGTATAAACATATATTCACGACTGAGTAAAAAGCTACTACTTTAATTTTCAAGACTACTTATAGGGCACATTGCACTTAAAAATTATACAAAAGTAACATTTCTCTTTTAGGTCATGCAGCCATTTTTTGATAGTTGGCTTTGGGCCAATTAACTTATGCTTATAAATGGTCACAATAGAAAAAAGAGAATTTTAAGAATGATTTTGAGATCACTAATATGCTATTTAAAAGAAGAGCATAAGGCTCTTTGAAGGATACTTATGTATCCCCACATTAATTGGAACTTAAGCAGACAAGGGAAGGACAGTTTGCATGTAGACTTAGAGATAGAAACTAATTCGATAATGAATAAATGGGACATTTAATGGAGATGCATGCAAATTTCAAAATAGAATTGAAGAAAAGGAAAGAATTTTATAATTAAGGAATGGGCTGAACATCAAAAACATGGAACTTAGTTATAAAAATATATTAATTATCTTTTTTAAAAATTTTATTTTATTTTGTTATGATATGTTAGTCACCATACAGTACATCATTAGTTTTTGATGTAGTGTTCCATGATTCATTGTTTTCATATAACACCCAGTGCTCCATGCAATACGTGCCCTGTTTAATACCCATCACCGGGCTAACCCATCCCCCCACCCCCCTCCCCTCTAAAACTCTCAGTTTGTTTCTCAGAGTCCATAGTCTCTCATGGTTCATCTCCCCCTCCGATTCCCCCCCCTTCATTCTTCCCTTCTTTCTCCTAATGTCCTCCATGCTATTCCTTATGTACCACAAAGAGGTGAAACCATGTGATAATTGACTTTCTCTGCTTGACTTATTTCACTTAGCGTAATCTCCTCCAGTCCCATTGATGTTGGTGTAAAAGTTGGGTATTCATCCTTTCTGATGGCTGAGTAATATTCCATTGTATATATGCACCACATCTTCTTTATCCATATCTTCTTTTTTTGAGGAACCTCCACACTGTTTTCCAAAGTGGCTGTACCAACTTGCATTCCCACCAACAGTGTAAGAGGGTTCCCCTTTCTCCACAACCTCTCCAACATTTGTTGTTTCTTGCCTTGTCAATTTTTGCTATTCTAACTGGTGTAAGGTGGTATCTCGATGTGGTTTTGATTTGAATTTCCCTGATGGCTAATGATGATGAACATTTTTTCATGTGTATGTTAGCCATTCATATGTCTTCTTTGGAGAAGTGTCTGTTCATGTCTTCTGCCCATTTTTTGACTCGATTATTTGTTTTTTGGGTGTTGAGTTTGAGAAGTTCTTTATAGATATTGATAGCAACCCTCTGTCTCTAGTGTCATTTGCAAATATCTTCTCCCATTCTGTGGGTTGCCTCTTTGTTTTGTTAACTGTTTCCTTTGCTGTGCAGAAGCTTTTTATTTTGAGGAAGTCCCAAAAGTTCATTTTCCCTTTTGTTTCACTTGCCTTTGGAGATGTATCTTGAAAGAAGTTGCTGTGGCCGATGCCAAAGAGGTTACTGCCTATGTTCTCCTCTAGGATTTTGATGGATTCCTGTCTCACATTGAGGTCTTTCATCCATTTTGAGTTTATCTTTGTGTATGGTGTTAGAGAATGGTCGAGTTTCATTCTTCTGCATGTGGCTGTCCAATTTTCCCAGCACCATTTATTGAAGACACTGTCTTTTCCATTGCATATTTTTTTCCTGCTTTGTCAAAGATTATTTGACCATAGAGTTGAGGGTCCATATCTGGGCTCTCTATTCTGTTCCATTGGTCTATATGTCTGTTTTTGTGCCAGTGCCATGCTCTTTTGGTGATCACAGCTTTGTAATATAGCTTGAAATCAGACAACGTGATGCCCCCAGCTTTGTTTTTCTTTTTCAACATTTCCTTGGCGATTTGGGGTCTTTTCTGATTCCATACAAATTTTAGGATTGTTTGTTCCAGCACTTTGAAAAATGTCATTGGAATTTTGATCAAGATGGTGTTGAAGGTATAGATTGCTCTGGGCAGCATAGACATTTTAACAATGTTTATTCTTCCAATCCATGAGCGTGGAATGTCTTTCCATCTTTGTGTCTTTTTCAGTTTCTTTCATGAGTGTTCTGTAGTTCCTAGAGTATAGATCCTTTACCTCTTTGATTAGGTTTATTCTGAGGTATCGTATGGTTTTTGGTGTTACTGTAAATGGAATCGATTCTCTAATTCTCTTTCTACAGTTGCATTGTTAGTGTATAAGAAAGCAACTGATTTTTGTGCATTGATGTATCCAGCCACATTACTGAATTGCTGTATGAGTTCTAGTAATTGGGGGTGGAGTCTTTTGGATTTTTCACATAAAGTATCATGTCATCTGCAAAGAGAGAGAGTGACTTCTTCTTTGCCAATTTGAATACCTTTTATTTCTTTTTGTTGTCTGATTGCTGTTGCTAGGACTTCTAGTACTATGTTGAACAATAGCGGTGAAAGTGGGCATCCTTGTTGTGTTCCTGATCTTAAGGGAAAGGCTCTCAGCTTTTCCCTATTGAGGATGATATTTGCTATGGGTTTTTCATAGATGGATTTTATGAACTTGAGGAATAGTCCCTCAATCCCTATACTCTGAAGAGTTTTAATCAGGAAAGGATGCTGTATTTTGTCAAATGCTTTTTCTGCATCAATTGAGAGGACCATATGGTTCTTATCTCTCTTCTTATTAATGTGTTCTATCACACTGATTGATCTGTGAATGTTGAACCACCCTTGCATCCTGGGGATAAATCCCACTTGGTCGTGGTGGATGATCCTTTTAATGTATTGTTGGATCCTACTAGCTAGGATTTTGTTGAGAATTTTGGAATCCATATTCATCAAGGATATTGGTCTGAAATTCTCCTTTTTGATGGAGTCTTTGCCTGGTTTGGGGATTAAGGTAATGCTGGCCTCATAGAATGAATCTGGAAACTTTCCTTCTGTTTCTATTTTTTGAAACAGCTTCAGGAGAATAGCTATTATTTCTTCTTTGAATGTTTGGTAGAATTCCCCAGGGAATCCTTCAGGCCCTGGACTCTTGTTTTTTGGGAGGTTTTTGATCACTGCTTCAATCTCGTTACTGGTTATTGGCCTATTCAGGTTGTCAATTTCTTCCTGTTTCAGTCTTGGGAGTTTATAGGTTTCCCCCCAGGAAGGCATCCATTTCTTCGAGGTTACCTAATTTATTGGCATACAGTTTTTGATAATAATTTCTAATAATTGTTTCTATTTCCTTGGTGTTAGTGGTGATCTCTCCCCTTTCATTCATAGTTTTATTAATTTGGGTCCTTTCTCTTTTCTTTTGGATAAGTCTGGCCAGTGATTTATCAGTGGTTTATCAATCTTATTAATTCTTTCAAAGAACCAGCTTCTAGTTTCATTGATCTGATCTACTGTGTTTCTGGTTTCTAATTCATTGATCTCTGCTCTAATCTTAATTATTTCTCTTCTAACGCATGGCTTAGGCATTGTTTGTTCCTTTTTCTCTAGTTCTTTAAGGCATAGAGTTAGTTGGTGAATTCGGGATTTTTCTATTTTTTTGAGTGAGGCTTGGATGGCTATGTATTTCCCCCTTAGGACCACTTGTGCAGTATCCCATAGGTTTTGGACTGATGTGTTTTAGTTCTCATTGGTTTCCATGAATTGTTTAAGTTCTTCTTTGATTTCCTGGCTGACCCAAACATTCTTGAGCAGAGTGGTCTTTAGCTTCCAAGTGTTTGAATTTCTGCCAAATTTTTTCTTGTGATTGAGTTCCAGTTTTAAAGCATTATGGTCTGAGAATATGCAGGGAGTAATGTCAATCTTTTGGAATCGGTTGAGACCTGATTTGTGACCCAGTATGTGGTCTATTCTGGAGAAAGTTCCATGTGCGCTCGAGAGGAATGAGTATTCTGTTTTAGGGTGGAATGTTCTGTATATATCTATGAGGTCCATCTGGTCCAGGGTGTCATTTAAAGCTCTTGTTTCTTTGTTGATTTTCTGCTTAGATGATCTGTCCGTTGCTGAGAGTGGAGTATTGAGGTCTCCTACAATTAACATATTGTTATCAATATGACTCTTTATTTGGTCAAAAGTTGGCTTATGTAGTTGACTGCTCCCATGTTGGGGGCATAGATATTTAAAATTGTTAGATCTTCTTGTTGGATAGACCATTTAAGAATGATATAGTGACCAAATTGGAGGTGGAGATGAACCATGAGAGACGATGGACTCTGAAAAACAAACTGAGGGTTCTAGAGGGGACGGGGGTGGAGGATGGGTTAGTCTGGTGATGGGTATTAAAGAGGGCACATTCTGCATGGAGCACTGGGTGTTATGCACAAACAATGAATCATGGAACACTACATCTAAAACTAATGATGTAATGTATGGTGATTAACATAACAATAAAAAAATTTTAAAAAAAGAATGATATAGTGACCTTCTGTGTGTCTAAAACTATAGTCTTTAGCTTATAATCTAATTTGTCTGATATAAGAATTGCTACCCCAGCTTTCTTTTGAGGTCCGCTGGCATGGAAGATGGATCTCCATCCCTTCACTTTCAGTCTGGATGTATCTTTAGGTTCAAAATTAGTCTCTTGTAGACAGCATATGGATGGGTCCTGTCTTTTTATCCAGTCTGCAACCCTGTGCTGTTTTATGGGAGCACTTAGGCCATTCACGTTGAGAGTGATTATTGAAAAATATGAATTTATTGTCATCATGTTGCCTGTGAAGTCCTTGTTTCTGTAAGTTGTCTCTGTAAATTTCTGTTCTATATCACTCTTGGAGTCTTCTCCTTTTATAGAGCCCCCCCTTAATATTTTTTGCCCAGCAGCTTAGTGGTCACATATTCTTTCAGTTTCTGCCAGTCTTAGAAGCTCTGCATCTCTCCATCCATTCTAAATGACAGCCTTGCCAGATAAAGTATTCTTGGCTGCATGTTCTCCTCATTTAGTACCTGAATATGTCTTGCCAGGCCTTTCTGGCTTGCCAGGTCTCTGTGGATAGGTCTGACATTATTCTGATGTTCCTCCCTCTGTATGTAAGGAATCTCTTCCCCCTAACTGTCCTTACGATGGTTTCCTTGGTTCTAAGATTTGCAAGTTTTACTATTACATGCCAGGGTGTTGGCCTGTTTTCCTTGATCTTGGGAGGGGTCCTCTCTGCCTCTAGGACATGAATATTTGTTTCATTCCCCAGATTAAGGAAGTTCTCAGCTACGATTTGCTCAAATATATCTTCTAGTCCTCTCTCTCTCTCCATCCCCTCAGGGATCCTGATAATTCTGACATTTGGCACGTTTCATAGTGTCACTTATTTCTCTGATTTTATTTTCATGGATTTTGAGTTGTTTTCCCCTGGCCTCCTCTTTTCCCTTCTTTTCTATCAATTGGTCTTCTACATCACTAATTTGTTCTTCTGCCTCGCTTACCCTAGCTGTTAGATTATCTAGATTAGATTGAATCTCACTGATAGCATTTTTAAGTTCTGCTAGTTCAGCTTTCATTTCTGCCCTTAGAGACTCTATGTTGCCATTAATCGATTTCTCCATTCTAGCTATTGTCTTCACAATTGCTACCCTGAATTCCATTTCCAACATCTTAGTTATATCTGTACCCATTTGTAAATCTGTGGCAGAAGTCACAGTCTCTGAGTCTTTCCTATTTTGGTGGTTCCTCCTCCTAGTCCTTCTGTTGAGGGGTGGTTGAGGGAATGTACATAGTCCAAATTATTGACCACAATCCAAGCAAGATGCACCCGTTTTATAGGGACCTTAGTGTTGCAGGCCTCTTGTTCTCCCAGCCTGTCTTCTGAGGGAGGGGCCTGTCGTGCTGTTACTCAGGCAGCCCTGTTTGGGCAGAGTTTCATTGCCCCCTGTGGGGGGGGGGGATGGGCTCAGTGAGAACCAGTTTTTTGGAGCTTTTGTTCTCTGGCAGCTCTCCCTGGCAGGTTTCCACGTCTCTTCTGAGAGTCGGAGCAGAAGAGATCATTTCCAACCCTCTGCCTCAGAGCAGAGAGATTGCCGTCTGTTCTCCAGTGAGCTCTCCAGGCCACCCTGTCTCCGTTTCTGTCTGTCTGCTATAAACTGCAGTGTCCTGGGTTGTGCGCACCTCAGCAGTGCTCCCAGTCCTCTCCTCCAGGTCGGGTCTTATCTCTGCCCTTTGTACTTCTAAAACCAACAGCCGCCCCCAGATCATATGTGCAGCCCCGTGGCTCCAGGTTTCATTCTGGGGGGCTGCCCTAAAGTCCTTTCCCCATTGCTACCAGTCTGCCAGTCTGTGCCCAGTCCCCAGCATGGGAGGCTTTCGCTCACCGGCAGTGCAGGATCCCCAACGGCTCCTTCCCTCTTCCATTTATCTTCTGATATCTGCCCACAGAATCACGGCTCCCTGCTTCATACCTCAAAACCAGCCACCTGCAATATTCTGATTGTAGAGTTCCAGATATATCTTCTTACATCTCAGGCTGATTTCATGGGTGTTCAGAGTGGTCTGGTAGATATGCAGCTCAATTCACAGGACTGGTTGGAATAGGGTCCTCTACTCCTCCGCCATCTTTTTTCTAATCTATATTAATTATCCTGATGGCAAAAATTCCAATTGTATTTTTATTACATTTTGATGAAAATAAAGGAAATGTTTTCTGTACCAAATATAATTAGGATAGACACACAAAAAAAAAGTATTCAAAATATTTTGAAATAGGTTGTGTTCTCTATTGTTAGTTTCAATGGATATATAGAGGGATATATGGAAAGTGAATGTGACTATCAAGGTTATATAAATGTGTAGTTTTGCTTGGACAATTGGTAACTTTCTAATGAAATATTTTAAATCAATTTTGTAATTTTGTAATAACAATTATTAGGTTTATTCACTGTGTCCAATAAAAGCCATAAACATTATTTACTAAGATTAATTTGTGTTTGTTGTTTTGCTTTCATTAGCTATTTTAGAATTAAAGTAATAAAAGTACAGAGCAACAAAGATGGAAATCTCAGTTGAACAGACAGGTAAAGCAAACCTGTTTTCTAATGATGGAATCCAGTATTTGTAAGAGTTGTTGATCATGTGTGAGGAATGGCAAAAGCATGCAACAATCCAATTTTTTTTTTAAAAAAGAATGTATCTACAGATGTGTACTTTCCTTGCATGAAATGTTGCCTCTTTTCTGAGATCAGTAATATGAGATATGCAAGTAGTTTCTCTTAAGTTATGTAAAATGAGTATTTTTTTTAGAGAAACGTTGACACTTTTTTTCTAAGTAAAGAATAATGTCTTCTCAAAAGTCTAGAAATGGGATGAGCCCTTGACTGAAAGTTTTTAATGGCAACTTGTGAGAGTACAAGGCTTCCATTATGTGATAGATTTTGTAAGTCACTCACCTAGGTGACCTTTCAATTAAATTATTGGAGTGCATTCTAATTTAGCATTTCCCTGAAGATCACTTTGAATATTCATCCAATTCAGAGGTTCCCATGCATCTCATTAAGCATTATGACCCACCAGGAACATGTACTTTTGGCACACCAAAATCAGCACTGATTCAAATTCCTTTGGAGAGCAATTTGTGGAATTAATTTACCTATATGATTTAGGCTTGTTATGGGGTTCATTCAACATCTGTTGGGTCATCTTTGCTAGAGACTTTTTATCTGAAGAAATAAAAAAATATTCCTAGTGGTAGTATTTACTTAATTCCCTAGATTTTAATTTAGGCAAACATGAGGTATAATGCTCATAAAACACCCCATCTTTGAGATTTGTTCAGCTTAATGTTCTGCAGAATATTAATATATTAAAAGCTGAGTACTTCTCAGTTTTTTCTCTCACAAGTTAACCATTTGAAGGCAAAATTCATTAGTTTGAAGATAAATCTAGTTAGTTTTTTCTGTAGCATTCAACATGAACAATGGTCCATTACTTCTTGACATTTTCTGCCTCGACCTCCATGGTACTGTATTCTTGGTTGGCTTGAAAGATGTCAGTTCCTATTTAGTGTTCTGTTTTCTTTACCTCATGAATATGGTCTTTACTATCTCCTTGACCCACTTTTCTGTAATCTTCCCCAGGCTTCCTGTGTAGACAGTACTCCCAAATCTGGGTAGCTAAACCTCAGTGACTCAGTTCTCTCAGTGAAATGGTGAAATTATGTAATCATTATTAGAGATATTACATGTAAAAGACCAAGGAGAATAACCAACTCATAGTACATGTAAGGCTTCTCTTTGCCCTCTTTTCTATAGCCTGGTCTCTCTCCTGAATTTCAGATTTCTATTTTCAGATATCAGCTAGCCACATCTAATGGCCTATTTGCAAAGATAAATATTCTTTACTTTCTTTTCCCCCTCTGCCTTCATGTATTGCCTCTCTCAATGACATTACCAATATTTCTGTCAGGCATAAAACATCCAACCTCCCTTTAATTCCACTGTCTTCTTCAACATTACCTTTATACTCATTTGTTTCTCACTCTGCAATACTATTAAGTCCATCCCCTACTATGGACTCCTGACCGACATCCTATAGTACTGAAAATCTGTGTTTGCACAAACTTTGCTTAGCTCTTTATAGTTTGCAAAATGTTATGCTTTCTTGCTGAATCAGACCAGATGAACCTGGTTATGCCTCAGGAACAAGCCACATACAGATCCAGTGACTTAACATACATGTCCAGTGTGGGTCAGTAGGGGATCTCTGCACATTGTAGACACTCAGGGACCCAGGCTAACAAAGGCTACATCTCAAAAGTTGTTTCTACATCACCAAAGCAGTGTGAAGCAAACATGGTTAATCATTCATTAGTTATTAAAACATTTGTCAGAAATGATGCACATTATTCTCACATTATCGGGCAAAGAAATTCACATGGCCACTATGAACTTCAAAAGGGATGGAGACTTACAGTCTTATCACGTATCTCTGAGGAGAACTGATACATCTGTGAAGTCTTAATGCTAAAATCTGACAGTTATGAGGACTTTCACACTAGTTTCCTTGACGGTATTGACATTCCTCTTCCTCAAACACTTTATGACAAAATTTTCCCTCATAGCCCTGCTATTTCTTTTTTTTTTTTTAAGATTTTATTTATTTATTTGAGAGAGAGAATGAGAGAGAGCACATGAGAGGGGGGAGGGTCAGAGGGAGAAGCAGACTCCCTGCCGAGCAGGGAGCCCGATGCGGGACTCGATCCAGGGACTCCAGGATCATGACCTGAGCCGAAGGCAGTCGCTTAACCAACTGAGCCACCCAGGCGCCCATAGCCCTGCTATTTCAAAAAATCATCACTACATCAAAAACGAATGATGTAATGTATGGTGATTAACATAACATAATAATAATAAAAAGAACAAAAAAAATTACATATCAGTCCTTTTCCGTATTTCCCTTGGAAGCACAGAGCTCAACTGTATGTTTAATCATATACACTATATATTTTATATATTTGCGTTTCCTATTCTGTATGATTTTTAAATTCTATATTTGTACTATAAGATCTTTATTTTATACCTTTCTCAACAAAATAAACTGCAAATGAATGTAATATACAAAAAAAATCATTGTACTTTTCTCAGTGTCTTGCATTGTGTATATACTACATTTTTGCTTAATTGTAGCATAGACTGTGCACTTTCATTTTGCATTTAATAGAATTCCATGTAGATTTTAGCATGTAACTGTTTTCCCAATTTTTAATTTAGTTGGTTATATCCTATTCTACTCCATAGTTATGTTATGTTGAAGGTTGCATAACTATACCTCAACTTGTGGGTATTTAGATTATTTCAGGCATCTCATTTTTAATCTATACAACATTTTTAGAAAGGCTGACTTAGTAGAGTTGAGCTATTTCAAAATATTGGATTATCAAATCAGCATTGTCAAGTCAGAGATTTGTCAAATCAGAGATCTTACCCAATATCAAAGTACTAATTATTTCAAGGATACAAGCAATCAAGAGGCACAGGCAAAGCAAGGAGAGTTTTAGGACATTGACAATAGCTCCCCAGATTCTTCTTTCCTCTATTGAACACATGCTTTCTGACTCAGATAAACAGATGAGGTTTCTAAGAATGGTACATGTGTCACAATATCTGTGAGGGTGGGGATGGAGAGCTGTTTAGGTAATTAGCTATCTTCATGTAGTTGTATAGTTTGCATGACATTTGCCATGAAGCTATGCTTTATAATTCTATGGATTATAGATTTGTTTACCATAAACAACCCTAAACTAGAGGCATCCTGCTAAAAGCATTCACGAATGAGGTTTCTCATCCTAGTAAATATTATTATGTTTACAAAGAACTGAAACATCTTTCTTTTTTTTTCCTTGGATCATACACCTGATTAAAAAGAAGAGAAATGGATTATAAGCCAGTTGCTTAACTGTTTTAGCCACAAGTTTCAAGTGGTATATATTTGGGAATTAGTGTTTACATCCCAGATTATTTCTTTGAGATTTGAGATACAAGAAGTTAATTTTTTCATTACCCAAACAAATAATATTCTATTAAAATGTTATAAGACATCCAACTTTCCCCCAGTCTGCATCTGAATGCCTTATGCTTGATAAATAATTTTCTTGGGCTTTCCTGTGAGGGTGAATTTTAGTGAAAATCATATGAACTGGAAGATGTATCACCCTGTCTTTCTCTATATAAGATAGTTTTTCCAGTTTCCTTCCCACTTGCCAATACTTTCCAAGGAAGTTGTTTTCTTACTAACAACGTCTACATAGTTAGTAATGCCTATCTGCTACTAACATTGGCCTAATTTAGACTTAAGAATTTTATTTTTGTCTCTTTTAAAATGAATTTCATTAGAATAATTATATGATTGATCGCTTCAGTTTTGTTAAAACAAGTATATGTTACAAAACTAATAAATTTAACAATTTGGATGTGTCATATAAAAATATACTCCTTTTAAACTTGAAACCTCATCAATTAAAATACATAATAATTTAAGATGATATGGCCATTCTTTATATATGTTGTGATTCCTGTTTGGAGTCTTGTGTTGTTGTTGTTGTTGTTGTTTTTGTTTTAGAACTAAGGAGAAAGCTTGCTATATTTACTTCAGTTACTCATAAATGTTAATTAATTTTATGTCCAATTTGGTTTATTGAAAACAAATATGCCTCATTGCTTATGTGTTCTGAAGATCTTTACATATGGTCATGATTAATCCCTGAGAAAATTTGAACTCATTAGATAGATTGATTAATTAATACTCTGCCTTCATTCAGAATGATTTTACAGAGGCAGCTTTAAATTCAGGTATGAATCATACAACATTTATAATTCATATTCTTAATAAACTCACTCAAGAATATGAATCACTGAATGTCATTTTGAATGCAATCATCTGGGTTTTTCCTAATCTTTCAGGCTTCTGGGGAAAGTGTACCCATATACTGTTAGAAATCCCCAAATCTGTAGATTTGTAAAGGACTTGTTTTCCTCAGTCCTTAGGCACTTTGCATTAGTTGCTCTCGGCTTGGCCATTGGCCCTTGTTGACTTTACAGTGGGCCATAGGGTACATTTCCGGGGCTTCTGCTTTTCCCCCAAATGCCACGGCTAATGGAGATCTTGAGTGAGCTGAGGTGTGATAGGAGGAAGCCGACATTGCCTTTTACTGCCCACTGCTAAAGTCTCTTCAGTCCCACCAACACAAAAGCTTCCTGTTACAAATATTTTACTGGAGATTTGTGGCTTCCTGGAAGAAATAAAAATGATACAACAAATAAATAAATTTGGTGCTTGATATGACTGTTTCTTTAATCAAGAAGAAAAGAAACAGAAGATTGAGCCTTTCACCTTATTTTCTCTTTATTGATGCCTTCCATTCCAAACTCTGGTCCTCTGTCTCAGTCACTGTGCTTTTCTTTCTTGCTCTGAAATTTGCCCCCTTGTTCAATTCTCCCATTGCTGATCTCATGCTTGCCAGTAATAGCAGAGGTCTAATGTAGGAAAAGAGATCAAGTTCATCAGAAGGCGTTGCCAGGCAAAAATCCACCAACATAGGAGATCTCACTTTGGGCTGGATCACATTTGGAGGCCATTGTCTTCCCTTCATTGATGTTTGAACTTTCAATATATGCAGTGTAAGGATTTCCCATCCTCCTTCTAAAAGTGATTAGAAGGGGGAGGATGATTGTTTTTCTGGTGGCATGTGGTTGGAAAAGGAAAACAGGACAGAGGAAAAAAGGTAAAGCAGTCAAAGTAACATGAAATTAAGGTGAGGTCTGTGTGTAAAGGGTTTGCACACTCGTAGCATAGGCTTGTATGATAGAAGTAAGCCATGAATTTGGCTCTAAATGTCTTCCTTAAGAGCTGTGCCTATTTTCGGGGCGCCTGGGTGGCTCAGTTGGTTAAGCGACTGCCTTCGGCTCAGGTCATGATCCTGGAGTCCCTGGATCGAGTCCCACATCAGGCTCCCTGTTTGGCGGGGAGTCTGCTTCTCCCTCTGACCCTCCTCCCTCTCATGCTCTCTGTCTCTCATTCTCTGTCTCAAATAAATAAATAAAATCTTTTAAAAAAAAAAAAAAGAGCTGTGCCTATTTTCAGAATAAAAGATCTTAACACATTGAGCCATCTCATCTTTACCTACCAGAAGAAAGACTCCTTCAAAAGCAAAATCAATTCAAGTTGCAGTTTGCTCTTTACAGAGATCTGAGTCTCCCTATGAATCAGGGCACTGTTGGGAATTAATTATTCTGGAAATTTTATAGCCAGGTAATCTCATTCCATCTTAGACATCTTAATATCTTCAGTGACTACAAAAACTGGAAGCCTTTCTGGCTAGTGATCTTAACTAATTCATGTTCTCATACAGCTCAGCTTGCTTTGGTCAGGTCCAAATTTCTGCTGCGCACCGTTTTCTTGAAATTGAAGAGCCCCAGTCATAGCACAAAAATTCCATGACATGCTCAGCTCTTCCCAGACATTTCCTGTGCCTTAACACAGTGTTTTCAAAAGTTTCTGATGCTCACTGCTGGTTGTCATCGGATGATTTTAGGTGGTGGGCGAACAAGACATTAATAACCTTGAATGATACACTGTTATAGAGAAGGTTACTTTCTTGCTAATTCTTCTTCATGCATTATGATCATGTCAAGAATGGCTCAGTATATTGTTAACCTAAAGATTACACTTCTCTAACATTTTATAAAATATATCCAAAATGTATATATGCATTTCGCACGTGACTCCATCACAGTGCTACTTTTTTTTTTTTCAGGTCCATAACTCATTTAGTTTCTTAAACTACTTCTGTTCTTTGAATTCAGACCTCCGATCCCTGTGTCCCTCCACTCTTCTCTTTCAGCTCTTTAAAGCCTGATCTCCCTCCCTTTACCAGCCAAAGCCATAGGGTCTATCATTAAAACCACTCTCTTGCACACATTTTGTCTTTGCCTTGTCTTTCCAAGCTGCATGCAAGTGAAAAACTTTTCACCTTGGATTAATGGTATCATCATCCCTCTTTACTAAGCACAGCAGAAGAAATGCCATACCATGCAGAAACTGGTGCCAGTACAGTTTCCTAGTCTCCAACACCAACTGATCATCAACACTACCTACAAATCCCCTGATTGCCTACTCAGATATCACCTATGCCCCACCAGATGCTATTTTAAATGCTTCTGCTGCCTTTCCTATCATACCACCTCCCACCATCCATTCTATTATTGAGACAGAGATATACTTTGTAGAGGAATTAGAAACCTTCCCCTAATAATTCCATCAAATAGCTAATCCTGCATATCCATTTTATGTGCATCTGATCAGTCAGTCTTTGCTTAAAACAACTAAATGACTTTCCATTACCATCAGGATAAAGTCTAAATCCCTAATCTGGCTTGTGAGACTTGTCATAATCAGGCTCTGCTAATCCCTCTGACTTCATCTCCTACCAGTATCCCTCTTGCACTTCACATTGCAATTATATTGCATTTGTTTCAGGTCTACAAATTAGCCATTGATTTTTTTTTATTTGAGTATAGTTGACATACAATTACATTAGTTTCAGGTGTACAATATAGTGATTCCACAAGTTTATACATTATGCTAGGCTTATCACAAGTGTAGCTACCATCGTTACCATGCAATACTATTACAATACCATTGACCGTATTCCCTGTGCCGTACCGTTTATTCCCATGACTTATTCATTCCATAACTGGAAGGCTGTATAAGGGACCTTCCTTATCAGCCAGCTTCCATTCATCTTATAGACCTCAGCTTTAGTTGTTAATTATTCCAGGATGTTGTACCTGAGTCCCCACCACTGTGTTAGGTATTCCTCCAACATTCTCCCATAACTCTATATATTTGGCATGCATTAGCACTTATTTCATTATATTGAAGCTTTCTATTTACTTGTCTGTAATCTTCATTGGCATATAAGATTTTTTACGCCATTGGCTGTATTTTGATATTATTTGTAATATCCAGTGCCTGGCACATAGCAGCTGTTTAATAAGTTTCTGAAGACTCAGTAGTGTTTCAAGTTTGAATTTTCCGTAAGAATAAAATAGACTTGTTGCTCCTAAGAAACAGTTATTCGTGGTCTCAAGTTCAGAGAGATTTGTCCTTGGTCCTGGATAACATAAGTCTGTATAATAAATAAAGCAAGGCAGTTTTTCTAAAATCTTTTTATGTAGGTCAGTGGTATAACAGCAAAATATAATCCTATAAAAGCACTTCTGTATTTGTCAAAATGATCCTAAGTACATGGATAAATGCTATTCTGACATAATAGAGGGATAAGTCCAGCTTTGGATCAGTATTTAGTAAGTTTAATGTCCTATCCTCCAACAAATACTTGGAAAACTTAGCCATTTAAATGTAGATTCATATTCTATCCACAAAGTTATACTGAATACGTCATTGCCAGGCACTTGGGATATATAAGTGAACAAAACAAAGTTCTGTGTCCTTATGGAACTTTGGGGTTCTCATTCTAGTAGGGGGTGTCTGACAATAAACAAAACCAATAGATAATAAATAGATTGAGATAGATAAGTAAGTAAATAAATAAGTAAATAAGTAAGTAATATTAGAAGGTTGTAAACGCTATTGAGGAAACAAGATCTCAGGAAGAGAGAAATAGGGGTACTTGGAGTTGAAGGGTATGGTTTGCAGTTTTGAATAGGGAAAAGGTAACATTTTGGGCGAAGGTTTTATAACATAATTTTAAGCAAAGTTTTGATGGGATGAAAAAGTTAGCAGATGAATTTATTTTTCTTAAGATTTTATTTATTTGAAAGACAGAGAGAGAGAGAGAAAGCATGTCCATGAGCGGGGGGAGGGGCAGAGGGAGAAGCGGGCTCCCCTACTGAGCAGGGAGCCAGATGCGGGGCTTGATCCCAGGACCCTGGGATCATGACCTGAGCCCAAGGCAGATGCTTAACTGACTAAGCCACCCAGGTGCCCTGAAGTACTTCATTTTTTTTATTAAGGATTTTTATTTATTTGTTTGAGAGAGAGGGAGAACACAGAGGGCGAGTGAGAGGGAGAAGCGGACTCCCCGCTGATCCTGGGATCATGACCTGAGCCAAAGGCAGATGCTTAACAACTGAGCCACCCAGGCGCCCCTAGCAGAAGAACTTCTTAAGTAGAGGGAATAGCTGGTGCAAGGCTCCTGAAGTGGAAGCCTGGCTGGCATGTTCAGTACAAGAACAGGGGCCTTGTAGACCTAAACTAATTTGTTTTGCAATGTAGTATCCATAAATCATTTGTTGTGAGTGTTTATCCATGTTCTCTGGATTTATGACCCCTCAGTATTTTGAGGTAGAGACAACAGCATTTTCCAGTGAGTTAGATGCAAGGTAAAAGCGTATATACCCTTATGCTCCGAGGGGCAGCATAGGCAAAAGTAGGAATGACATTCTGTTAGGAAAATTGAGAGGCCTGATGAGCACAAGCATGTGAACCAAAGACTGCACTTTTCTGCCCAGAAGTGGATTAAGATAGCTCCTGCGGAAAGAGCTGGATTCTCCTGGAGATTTCATGTTCCCTTCTGTCACATAGATCAAAGAAAATTTGGAGTCTTTAAGTTCTGTGAACTAGAGCATGGTCAAAATGATCTTATCAAGAAAAATCTTAAAGCAAGGGTAATAAAATTCCTCCTACATTATAGGAGTGAGCCTCAGTCCACATCCAGAAGATATTTAATCTTGAGCAATATGGTTATCCTTGAATGCCCAAATTAGAGACAGTTTTGCTGCTTGCCAATTTTCCATTAGAATTCAACATATCTTACCTATCCAAGTACTGTAGTGTATTTGTACAATGATATAAGGACATTGTTTAGCTACTTCTTGGAAAATTACCATGTCTATATATTTACAACTGATTTTTTAGTATGAAATAAACAATCATAAATCTCTCTACTCCATTGTTTATGACCTACTTCAGTTAGACTTACAAATATTTTAAAAGGCTTTTTGCAAGAAAAATCACACTAAAACCTCTACTGTATTGACCAAGTGGAGCCACACATTCTGTCACTTCTAGTAAATTATTAGTTATTCTGAAAATCTTTTATACTCGGCACACTGATCTTAAAGAATGACCTAATATAGTTGCATTTCAGACCTACCAGATTTAAATAACATGTTGGTAATAACCCCTAATTAATTATTTAAGCTATTCATTTATTGACTAAAGTCTTCTCTACTGCATATAATTTCTCTATACTATAATATTTCATCTAAGAGAAGATGTGTTAGAAATAGGAAAGGGTAACAGGCAAAAATAGCTCCAGGCATTTTGTGTTGAAGTTGTGAACCTCAGCTTTTTTGTCCATCCAGATGGTGACATCCTGATCATTTTAATCAGCATATTTTATTTGGGTCATAAAAACATTATAAATATTAAATCACAGTGCAGTCAAACCTGGAGTATTGCCACTTCTTTTAATGACTATATGACCATATTCTAGGTAGTATTATGTACAGTGTCAGAGTCCAAAGACAGTGATATTAAAGTATAATATTTAATCTTTTTATTATTTTGATCAGGCCAAGGAGGACTGAAATGTCTAATAACTTTTGGGAAGGAAGCCTTGCCATTTTATGAACTATAGTCAATCTTTCACAAAACTCACCACAAAATTGTCAGCAGGAATGATTTCTTTTATAGGGAATGCAGTGATTACCATAGTTCCATCTAAAAATTGCCGATCTATATTCATGTGATTAATGTAACATGGAATTTACAAATTTAAATGCATAATGCTGGAAAAGTAGAAATGAAGATTTTTATAGTAATGCAAATCTGTGCTGCATACATTTAATACTTTATCTCATGGGTTAGAAAGTGAATTGTTTAATAGCTCAACATTTTTAATTGGGCTTGCGTTGACAATAAATTGTTATACACGTTTTAAGTGGATTTCCTAACTTCTCAAATATTTAACTGCCTACTCCATTTTCATGTCTACTACAAGCATACAGACAAGTACTTTATGTAAAGTGTGCTGTTATCATTTCTAAGTGGCTTTTTGGTTTTTTTCCACCCACACATTGTTATCCCTATGGGCAAATCTTGGTAGAGGTTTTTTTTGTCCTAATGGTAAAGCAATTTCAAATGGGTTCTCCCATCAGAATGATCTTACAAGGATCAGTTTTAGATATTCTGTCCAATAAAAGGACTTGTAATGTTAGTAAAATGACAGTACAACATTGAGAGTAGCACCAGGGGAGAGACAGATCATAGAAAAACAGAAAAATAACTAAAAGACTTCCAGTAAATTAGGAAACATTATTTTCTCAACACATGCTTTTTCTCTTTCTTCATTTTCATATCACCCTTTTGTGTTTTCTGTTTTCCTTTTCCTCTTGTAGGTTCTAAAGGAATTGAGATTGCTGAAACTCTAGTTACTCCTATAGGCCAAATAAACCTTCTTGTGGAAGTAAATAGTATTGGCGGTTTCTCCAACTTAGGTTTTTCTTTAGTTATGTGAAAGTGACTCCCTAGATAAGCAAAAAAGTCAACCAGAATATCCTTCTGGTATACTATAATGTCACTTAAGGGAGAACATTTCCCTAACATACATTGCCAGTATATTCAATCCATGAAGTTGTGAACATTTTTCAGACATCCAGCAAGTGTGCTAGAGGTATGTAAAAACAGAGTGGGTTATAAAAGAAATCCTATGTTTCTGGGACGTTAAAATCTATTCAGAATGATAAAGCACATACATGTCAAACAGTTTATTAATAATGCAAAGCAATATGTTAAGTACCACAATCATTTTACTTTCCTGCTAATTTTTTTTCCTACGTCTCTGGCTGGGGCTTTCTCTGGAACATTGCATTCCCCATCCAGCCATTAAATGGTAGTATTTCTGATACTTGGTCCTGGATTTTCTGTATTATCTCTGGTTACAACAGGCAATTATATCCATACCATTAATTTCCACCTATACCCATGGATACTAATGTTTATATATCCAGGCCACACTCTCTTCTGCCTTCTTGATACCTCTTCTTTCTTTCTTTCTTTTTTTTTAAGATTTTATTTATTTATTTGAGAGAGAGAGAGAGAAAAAAAAATGGAGGGAAGGGGCAGAGGGAGAAGGAGAAGTAGACTCCCCGCCAAGCAGGGAGCTCATGTGGGGCTTGATCCCAGGACCCTAGGATCATGACCTGATCTGAAGTCAGACATTTAACAGACTGAGCCACCCAGGTGCCCCTTGATTCCTCTTCTTCAATAACAGATCCAAAAGCTGACTCATGATCTTATCTTCCCATCTAGACCCTCCTCTAGGATTTCTGCTTTAGGGAATACCATCAGCATTCATCGAGATGTGAAATCTAGAAACACAGTAGTCATCCTTGACCCTTCTCTCTCAAATCCATCTGCTTCTTTCCATGTCTACCAGCCCACCACTCTAATCTAGGCTTCCTGTCATACTTCACTAGAAGGATGTCTCTTAATTTGTCTGTGTTCATCTGTGCTGATTCTTTCCAAAGTACTGTCCATACAGCACACAAATTTGTCTTTAAAATTGAAATTCTGGTCCTACTATCCTTTTGCTTAAATGTATCAATGTATCCCATAAATCCAGTTTTGTTTAGGCCTTTGTCAACCTGCCTAATCTGATTCCTGTCTGTCTTTCTGTCTTTGCTCTGTCTCCTCCAGCTACACTGGCTTTCTTAAAGACCTTTATTCTTGTCCTGCTTTTTCTTCCACAGATATGAATGGGAGAATTATTTCCTTCTTAACCTTAGCTTTTACTTGGTTTTTAGCTCCTAGCTTATGCATCCCTTTCTCAGGGAACCTCCTATTAATAGATTGTCAGGATACACTATACCTTTTCTTCGTCACTTATTAAACAATTACATTTCTTTATGTGATGATTCTGTTGGTGTCTGTCCTTCCACTTGACCAAAGTTATACGAAGCAGAAGGAAGGAGTATCTATTTTGCTCACTATTATAACTCTAGTACTTAGCACTGTGTCTGGAACACAATAGGAGCTCTAAATATGAACCTAATGATTATGCAAATGATGAATGAATGAATGAATGAATGAATGAATGAAACAAAGACTGTAATAGAGAGTAATAGAACATTTGTTAAAGAGAAACAGAAGAGGTTATAGGGAAGAGTTAGTGGAGGATATGATACTTGGTAGTCTTGGAAGGAAAGGGAGATTTGGAAGAAACAGTGGGGAGTAGAAATGCATTCCAATCTGGGAACCATATGAGCAGAATCCTAGGAATAGAAAGTATCTTCTTTTACATGATTGGATGGTAACTTAACCAGGTAAAGCACTTTGGTTTTTTGTGAACAGTGTGGCATTTTTTGTGAACAGTGGAGGTAAAATTGATTATGCAATAGTGGTCCAAACTTATGGACTCAACTTCCAGGCAGTCAGAGACTGTCCCAATAACACATTGAGTACATCATTACATGTCCTTTTGGGGGATTAAAAAATTTTACTCTTTTGCAATTATTAATTGTCTCTGAGGGAAAGGGTGTTTTCTTAGAATAGGACACTTCAGTTGATCTTTAAAAAAATAACGCAGAAAATATTTGGACCAATCTGTGACTACTTGATGCTATTCTGGGGAGTTATTTGGAAAAGCTTGATATTAATGGATGTAACTGTAAGTGTTTTCAGTTCAGGTTGAGATGACCAAGTCCCTCACAGTTTTTTTATGTTTTAAAATTCTTTCATAGTTTACCAATATAAGTTGATATATGCATAATGAGATAGTAGAAACTGTGATGATATTACCTAGCTTCCTCATGAGACCTCCATCATCTATTCGACATTGACTCAATATGATCAAAAGTAAAAATGGAAAAGATGTGAATTGCTTCTGTTTTGCATCTCTTTAATTCCTCTTCTCTTGTTTTAATTCTTGGTTTGTGTTGGTGACCTTTACTGTGTTGGGCAAGCATCCCCTAAGCTTTTATCCAGTGATTAAGAAGCATTCATTATGCACTCTATTTGACATGGTCATTACTTAATGCTCACTTAACAAAATTCTACAAGACCAAATTATCACAGTGAGTGAAGGAACAGATGGCCAGCTGGCCAGAATCCATGTCTGCTTTTTTTTATGCCTTCTCAAGTCTGCCACAAAGAAGCCACACGCGAGACCTGAGGAGGCAATCCAAGCAGTAACTCGCTTGTCCAGCTGTGTTTCCAGCATTCTCAGCTGTGAAGTCTGAGTAGACATCCTTCCCATTTGAGTGTAGCTGGAACCTTCCTATAAAGATCTTGCTGCTTCGTGATTAGGATGGCAGTCACAGAGGGTAGATTCCGAAAGTGAAAATAGAAATCCTTTCCCCCACCTTCAAAAATCAAAACCACTATTCTGGGTTTCAAGAGAAAGAACTGTAGTTTTGTGGAAATAGTGCACCTGTTTGGTGTTTTGTTTTATTTTGTTGAGCCTATTTTTTTAAAAGATTTTATTTATTTATTTGAGAGAGAGAGAATGAGAGACAGAGAACATGAGAGGGAGGAGGGTCAGAGGGAGAAGCAGACCCCCTGCCGAGCAGGGAGCCCGATGCGGGACTCGATCCCGGGACTCCAGGATCATGACCTGAGCCGAAGGCAGTCGTTCAACCAACTGAGCCACCCAGGCGCCCCTTGTTGAGCCTATTTTTAACACCAATTTGTGATTATAAGATTATCCACACTCTGATATTTTACAAATTGTGACAGCCTTCAACATGTAAATTAGACTTGGCCTCGGGCTTAAAATCAGTTGTTGAAACCTGCTAAGTGTGGATGAAAAGGAGCTACAGATGAAAATGCATCCAATCTGTAAACTTTAGAGGTGTTTTTTTTAATAGATCATTATTAGTAGTTTGGATTATATGCTAATTCCTAAAAGTAATAATAATTTTTGGTCAATCATCATACATTTATGAAGCAACATCAAAGTATCTAGCATTTTATCGGGGTCTTTGGGGACACAAAAATATAAGAAGGTATTTCTATGCACAAGTAGTTTATAGGAACCCCCACTCCTTATATTTTATAAGTTTACAATCTCATTAGGGAGATAAAAGAGACCCATGAAATAGAGAAGGAAGCAATGTCCTGTGAGATATTAGACACACAGTACAAGTGGCAAGTTCAGTCAGAGCCTGAAAAATGTGAGAGCTGTCAAAGAAAGATTGAGGAAGAACATGGAAATTTTGTAGCTTAGAGACCCCATGTGGAAAAGTGAGATTGCTTGATGCTCCTGTAACTTGGGCTCAAATATTTGCTTGTAATAATACACATGGAGAACATTGGTCTCTGCTCTGTCTTAAATCTATACCCTTTCCTATTGATATGTAGAAGAGGGATAGCTAATGGCAAACTGGAATGATATCTTACCATTTTGCACCACCTGCTGATGTGTATTCTTGAGATTGAATTGTATTTTGCAAGATGTGGCATGTGAGTTGGACAGATACACTTAAATAAGTGATTTGCAGAGTTCTGTTTGGAAACAGCTCCCTGGTTAAAGAGGACTTTTTAAGGAATTAGAGATAAATTGGTATAATTTCATAGAGATAACCAAAGCTGGCTTTTTATAGTTATTAGAAACAGAAAGAGACTTTTTCCCCTTAGACTGATAAAAAAATTTTTGAATGTTAGTTTTATCAATTAACTTGGATTGCATTTACAGTTTCTGAAATTTCATAGGAATTTTCACAGGAAAATCATTACTCTTATTCTAGTGGCCATCTGGAAAAAAAAGTACGATTTGACTATAATAATGGTCGATACTTTTGATATCCATGTTTCTCTTAGACTTTAGGAGTGTTTATTCTGTTGACCCAATACTTCAAAGTACACCCAGGTCTTATGTTACTAACTTCAGCAATAATAATTCAATTTCATTCAGCATTCATTAAGGCTTCTATCTGTGATCTCTAATACTTATGGGTATTTTATGTCAGATTTAGTTTCCTTTGTTTTAGAAAGAAAATCAAAGGGCAACATTGTCTTTTGTCTGTGTTCAGTATGTATTGCTCTGTTAATGATAAAACTATACGATCAGTCAGCAAATATTGTTGGTTAGCTAAAGGTGTTTCAAGATAGCATTTTTGGAGGATTAAAAAATGTGTGTGCATTATGACTGGAGAGTAATAAGACAGATTTCTGTTTGCTTAATAAAACATTCCAAGCTGAGACTTTCCATTAAGTGGGTGGTGGTTTAGGAATCTTTCTTCAGCAGTAGTGCAGGACGAATAGACATGGGGAAGGATGAGAGGCTGTGCTGCATGATAAAATGTGGCAATAGCAATAGTTATCCCTTTGTAAAATGATAGATCCTTTTGCTATAGTTTGTAATTAATTTTTTAAAAGTCACACTAATGGGGTGACTGGGTGGCTCAGTCAGTTAAGTATTTGACTCTTGATTTTGGCTCAGGTCATGATTTCAGGGTCATGAAATCGAGCCCCACATTGGGCTCTGCACTCAGCTGGGACTCTGCTTGAAATTCTCTCCCTCTCCCTCTGCCTTTCACTCTCACCCACTCACCCCCTCTCTCTTTCTCAAAATAAATAAATCCTTAAAAAAAGTCATATTAGTGTTCAATAAGATATTTATTTATTGGGAAAAGATGACATATCAACAGTTGTGACACAAATGATGATATGTGTTTATAGAAACAATTCATATAAAGACTTTCTCAGATGTTGATGGACTACCTAAAAAAAGACTGCCATTGGCAAACCCAACTCTAGACAGAAGTTTTAAGTGGGTAAAGATCAGCCCCAAGAAATCTTAATTCTTTCTTTGGTACTTCATTCTGTCTTGTAGTGCCAGATCCTCCTCGATGCCACATAAGTAGCCATTTCTGCACTCTTCCTAGGCACTTCTCCAAATTTAAAATGTTCTCTTGATCTTGTGATGAGAGCCAAGTAAAATTAGTTTTAGCTAAGGTGTTAATTGTTGATGAATCTGAGTGCCTTGCCAGCCGACTCTAACAATAAAGGAGGGCTCTGGTTTCCTTAACCATCTCCACTGCTGTAAGAAAACAACTACCTGGGGACTGTAGTGGTTTGAGTACCTCTCCAAAATTCATGTCTACCAGGAATCTCAGACTGGGACCTTCTTTGGAAATAGGGTATGTGTTTGTTTGCTAGGGTTGCCATAACAAAATTCCAGAGCCTGGTGGCTTAAACAACAGAAATACATCTCCTCACAGGTCTCCAAGGGCAAGATCAAGGTGTCAGCAGATTTGGTTCCTCCTGAAGCCTTTCTCCTTGGGTTGTAGACAGCCAACTTCTTGCTTTGTCCTCACATGGCCTTTTTTTCTGTGTGTGCATGTCACTGATGTCTCTTTGGTGTGTCCAAATTTCCTCTGCTTATAAGGGAAGTTGGGTTGGATGAGGGCCCACCCATATGACCTCATTTAACCTTAATCACTTCTTTAAAGTCTCTGTCTCCAAGCACAGTCACATCCTGAGACACTGGAGGTTAGGGCTTCAACATGAATTTTGGGGGAACAAAATTCACCTCATCACAGGGCCTTTGCAGATGTAAGTAATTAAGGGTTTTGAGATTAAATCATCCTGGATTAGAGTGGGCCCCAAATCCAATGACTGGTGTCCTTCTAAGAAGAAGAGAGAACATACAAAACACAGGGAAGAAGGCGTATGAGACTGAAGGCAGATTTTGGAGTCATGCTACTATAGGAGCCCCCAGAGACTGGAAGAGAAAAGGACAGATTTTTCCCTTGTGCCTTCAGAGGGAGTATGGCCATCCAGACACCTTGATTTCAGACTTCTAGCCTACAAAACTTTGAAAGAATAAATTTCTGTTGTTTAAAGCCACCCATTTTTTTTTTTAAGATTTTGTTTATTTGAGAGAGAGAGAATGAGAGACAGAGAGCATGAGAGGGAGGAGGGTCAGAGGGAGAAGCAGACTCCCTGCTGAGCAGGGAGCCTGATGTGGGACTCGATCCCAGGACTCCAGGATCATGACCTAAGCCGAAGGCAGTCGCTTAACCAACTGAGCCACCCAGGTGCCCGTAAAGCCACCCATTTTGCAGTAATTTGTTATGTAGGGACCCTAATGACACTTCTTTAGCCACTAATTATCACAGTGCTTTCCTGTGGACAATTAATATATAAAGAGTTCAGCATTAACTCTTGAGGAGAAAGTTTATCTGTAGGTGTTTAAAAACAAAAACAAAAATAAAAACAACTCTGTTTAGCCTCAGATTTCAATTTTCATAATCTACTCAAATATTTTTACATTTAAAGAACAATTTGTTACATTTGCATATTCTCCTCTAAAATGGAACGCTTTAGGTTTTTTTATAGTTTACTCATCTTTATATGTATAAAATACCCATAGATAATTTTTCTCCTCAAATGGCTGAATTTGCACTTTACATTTCAAAGAGAGAGGAGGAGGAGGGAAGAGGAGGGAGGGGAGGAGGAGGAGAAATAACAAGCGTAAAAAATGGTTTGGAAACATCAATCAAGTCAACGTTCCCAGAATAATTCCTTCTTTTTCAAACTAGTTTTAAAATAAAGTGGCAGTGGCTCAAAATGGCAACTGCCAAAATGCTCAAACCTTATTAAATGTAAAAACAACACTATGATAAGAGAACTTTCCTGTGTTTTTAAGACCAGACTTTGAAGTGAACTTTGGGTAATAACTCTTCCTATGGGAACAGTTTGTGAAACGGTGCTTTTGCAATTGCTGGATTGGTATTTCCTCATAACATAACTTAAAATATACATTTATTTTTAATATCTAAGAGCCAGTGTTTTGGGAGAATAATTTGTAAAATTGACTGAGTCTATGTACACATAATCACAAGAGAGGGTTAACCTATTTACTTCCTAATAATCTGCTTACACACTACACTGTAAGGAATTCATGATTTGGGGCATAGTCACTGAATGTGTGAAAAGCTAACCATGTTACACATATAGCAATGAATTCAACTCTCTGCTGTTGGAATTATGAGAAGATAGATGCAGAAAAGTAGCAAACCATATAGATCCATTACTTTTGTGAGCAATTAATCTTGTTGACATACTTAATATGAGCTTACATAAAAATGCCTGGAAAGCATGCTGTTGAATCCAGTTGTTCATTAATATTGATCATATACTGTCCCCATTGTGTTAAGAGCTACTTAAAGATTACCTATAAAAGTATTAGAGCATTATTGATTTTAAAACTTCCTGAAGCCTCTTGTATCTTAAAAGTCCACTTATGCTTTTATTGTTAAAAGTGATATGATATTACCTAGTGCTATTGTCTTATCAGATGATTTGGACTTTTAGGAATACTAATCAGAACGGAATCTTGTAATCACCATTCTGTACCTGTTACACAAAAGGAAGCAAACTTTTTAAAACAGACTTTTAAAGTGGAAAAGAATTAAGATCGCCTTTGTTTATCTTATTTTTGTTTTTACAAGCTCTAAGTTGTTGAATAAGTCTCATTTGTTTTCAGATTTTGCTCTGCTATAAAATTGTTTTCAAAGCTGTGTATAAGACACACACGACTTATACACAGCTTTGAAAACAATTTTATAGCAGAGCAAAATCTGAAAACAAATGAGATATAGAATATATACATATACATATATGTGTGTGTGTGTGTGTATTTACATGTTACAGAAAAGGCCTAAATATACTAAAGTTTTGGCAGTAAAAGTGAAGAATGTAGCCATATTTCAAGCATTTGTTAATATGATTTCACTAAGGAAATCTAGAATTAAGTTTCCAGAAACCATCAAACCATTATATAAACTATATAAATATAATTTATATGTGTATATATATATATATAGAGAGAGAGAGAGAGAGAGACTATGGACTCTGAGAAACAACCTGAGGGTTCTAGAGGGGAAGGGGGTGGGGGGATGGGTTAGCCTGGTGATGGGTATTAAAGAGGGCATGTACTGAATGGAGCACTGGGTGTTATATGCAAACAACGAATCATGGAACGCTACATCGAAAACTAATGATGTAATGTATGGTGATTAACATAACATAATAAAAAAATAAATGTATATATTTACAAATATATATAGTTGCAAATCTATATATTTGTACAAATATATACAATATATATATTTATAAATACTGAGCATATTATATTTTCAGTAAAGGATAACCATTAAAATTACTTTTAAAAAGTGAGGTGCATAAACTGGATGACTAAATATTTTCTTGTGTTGTGAGCTTACTCTTCCAGCTGCTGATAATTTTAATTCCCTTGAAAGTATTTATCCAAATTACTAGTAGAGTGCTCAGCACATAATAGTTTCCTAATGAATAATGTTATTTAACCTGAAATTAGAACAACCACAAAACTCCCAAACTGCTCTATGTTGATCAAGGTCAGGGCCACTGTTTTTCTTACCTTCATAGTACAAGCAACAATATACACTGTAGATGATGGTTTTTCTTTATCAGTGTGCCAACACCTTAAATGATACTTATTTTCAGTATCAAAATAGATGAGATTATTGGATGGGGGAAAACACAAAAACAGAAAGGAGTTTCCTGAGATCTCTAATTCTCATATGTTTAGCCCAATTACCACTTGGAGAAAGAAATCTGCAAACTGTTGATAAATATTTTAATTGTCACTATTTAATATCCAACTACAAAACTTTTTGGCTTCCATGTGAGTTGAGACCTGGGGCTACATTTATTTTATTATCTTTATGTACTAATTTATATATTCTAATTATTTCATCTTGCTAATGCTTTAAGTGAATGTCTTTATTTACACAGGAATTGGTAAATTAGGAGACCAAAACACTGTTGATGAGATTATACAATGTTACGTTTTTCTTGATTCCACATTTGCCAAAAATTAAGATACACGTAATTGTTATGCAAAAGTTTACATTCTAATGATCTTTTATTTACTATTGTAATACTTTACAGATACAATATTCTTGAAGCTTAAGCCCTATTAGAGACAAAAAATATTGGAACCCAATTACAAATTTAAGGAACTTGAATCTTGAAAGGTGAAGAAAAGTTATAGAAAGTATCCTAATTAATTACCAAATGAAAAACCAAAGATATCGATATCTTATAAACCTCAATTTGAATAGGGTTTGGGCAAAAGATGAAATGGTCATCACTCACTTTGCCATACCCTTGTTTATTCAGAATGTATCAAGCACCTGCTATGTGCAGACTGTGACTCCTCCCACAGAGAATTTGTGGTTTACTGGGGAAAAGGGAGATGTAACCACTCATTTCAACACTCTATCATGAGTACTCCAAAAGAGTATGTATGAGGCGTACAGTGAGTTTCATAGTATGATCATTAGGAACAAACAAACAAAACGTCTATGTCGGGCATGGTCACTTTCTTTCTTATCCTCACAGAACAAGCAAGAGTATATACATACAAAATATGTGATTACAAAATAATATTGGGAAGATATTCATGTTTGACAGTTGATTTCAAACATAGCTGAAATGGAGCACTCTTAGTATAGTAGAGCCTATCTCTATCTATATTCATAATATCTAAGACACCCTAACCCATTTGCTGAAAACACTCTGAAATATTTCCATTTAGGAATGCTTTGGAGTCCTGCATTATTTATATGAACATGCTTAGTGAATTCATGTTGATCCTGTCATCTGTCAAGATTAACATTAATGTACAGATCTTCAATATGGCAGGGAGTGTGGCTTAATGGAAAGTACAGAGATGTATAGTCAGGTGGAGTGTGTTAAAATCTTGCCTTTTCCAGTTAGGCATGTTACTTACCCTCTGTGAGTAAGCCTGTTTTCTTGCCTCTAAAAAAAACAAAGATATATTCTTTGAAGAATGCTATGTATACTTCATGTTGCTTAGCATTTAAAGCACTCTAGAAAGGCTAAATCCTTGAGCCATTTGCTTTACCTCATCCTTACCCTTTAAATGAAAATCATAGAATTTCTCAGAATAGGAAAAATAACCACAATCATGACCTCTGTTAGCAGGTCATCTTTTTCTGAAACTCAGATGTCAGCTGAGGTCATGATGTTCTTTGGGTTGTAAATAAAATCAGCTCTAGTGCTCTATCTCGTTTCTTTTGGGAATCCCAGAGACTGCACCAAGACTGCTGGACAGGCTTCACCTATGCCCTCAGGAAATATCCAGAGTGTCTTGGACTTTAAATACCCCTGTCAGTTCTGTCTTCAGATTTCTGTATCCACTGGATTCTTGAATCCCTTGGGCTTCATGTGCTGTAGTGCTTCTTCCTTTCTGCCAGTATGAGCCAGACGAATGGCATAGCCCTTTCCCCTTGATTTCCCCAAACACCACACACAGGTCTGTGTGTCTAGCAGACTTGAGTGTAGATCTGGATGCTCCAACAGAGACAGTTCACATAGCAGCTGTGCTAACGACTTTTAGATACCATGAATGTACAGAGATGTACATTCTGAATTTTAGATACCATGGTTTCTTGCTAGCTACTTTTCTTCACCTATTACGGCTTCCCAACATATTGCTTGACCCCTTTCTGTCCTTCAAGTCCACTTCCAGCTCTGTTTTTTGGGGTCTCCTCTTCTGGGTGTTCTCCATCCGTTCCTAAGTTCTCCCCTTTATTATGCAGAGCCACTAGTTCATCCTCAACTTCAAGTCAAGTTCTACTTTTCCTAAGGTGTTGTGGGCTTGAGTAAATGGAGTCTTCTATTCCAGACTCATATTCACCTTTTGTTCTTCAAAGTGACATTCATAGACCACCTTCCTTGGAATGGTGGCTTTAACTGCTTCTAAGAACTGGCAGAGGTCTTACTGTTTCAGTCTTTTTTGTTGTTGTTGTTTTAAATCCTTCCCTCACGCAGCTTTATAAGAGGAAGAGAGCATAGAAAAGGTTTATTTCCTCTCTGATATAAATTAAATCACTCTCTTAAGGGGAAAAGAATAACTTAATCAATTTTGATTTTAATAACTTTTTTCCTCCTAGATACAAATCCTTAAACCCACCTTTTCTTACATTAGGTTTTTTTGTTTGTTTTTGTTTGTTTGTTTGTTTTTTAGTTTGAGAAATCACTGAATTCTTATTAGGCTTTGTTTCCTTATCTGCAAAATTGAGAGATTGGATTAGGTGATCTTTAAGGCTTCTTATTTCTTTAAAATTGCATAATTCTCAAAAAGAAAAAAAATTGCATAATTCTTTCAGTGTAATTACTTACATGTATTTTTTTCTCTAGCAGTTATATACATGGCTGTCACTTATCAGTTACTAAAAAACCTGTCATGGTTTTTCTTATTTTGAAGTGAACTGATGAATCAAAACTCTAATATCATTTTTATTTCATTCTCCCTTCCCCAACTTTTCAGTCTCTAAAAAATGTAGGTTTTGGAATCACAGACTGTTAATTTGAGTCCTAAATGCATCACTCGTAGATGTTCATTTGAGAAACATTATCTAAGATTTTTGCCCTTCCTTTTTTTTTTTAAATGTAAAAGCTAATGGTAATGACAATGACCTCATGGAGTTGTAAGAAATAAATGAGATTATTTATGTGAAAAGAATTTGTAGATTGTAAGGCACCATCAAATGTCAATTAATTTGGAGGAGGGAAGAAATAGAAACTGAGAAAGAAGAGGATAGATAAGTTCTGTGGCATGCTTTGCATCTTTTAGTAATGGAAGAAACCTGATTCAAATTGCCACAAAAGTGATCATTGGTGTTGAACCTTCTTCCTGTCTTAAACATTGATAGTGTACCACCTTTAGGGCAGGTGTTGGTTAGTTTAACTTACATATAGTGCACAGCACAAAGCTGCTGTGTATTGTTTTTAATTGATATGAAGGTATCTGGAGAATACACAGATACACTAATTTCTTTTCACTGTTTGAAAGTTAAGCCCTATCGACAAGGTCCAGACACTATAGGGTTGCCACATTGTTTTCTATTTCATGCATATTCTTATTAGATTCTACTGCTGTTGAATTTCATGAAATTTTAAACTAGAAGAAAACAGTTGCTGGAGAAAGGAATCAAATTTCAAAGTCTTGGCTCAGTGCAAGACAATGTTGCCCAACCCCTAAGTGCTTCCTGTCATTGACACTCTATTGCACTGCTCAAAGTGATGATGGTCAATTGCCTTTCTCTCCATAAGTCTTTAAATGGCTTTGACTAATACTTGAGGAGCCATTTACCATTGTACTCTTCCAATAGCCTTGCCTGGTGGAGCTCTCACCCAGTTGCTTTAAGTTGTTACTATTCTTGTGCCCAGCCCTATCGCTACCCCCCCAACTCTCTGCTAAAACTACTTGTTCCTTGTCTTGACTAATCTTCCTCCAGGACTCAGGCATTCACCTTTTCATACATAGTGGACAGTTTAATTACCCTTCTTTCTTTTCTAATATGCACATCCTAACTTTCTCTTCAGTGGCTTTTCTTTCACTCATAAAGGTGTTCTAGTCTCTTCAGTTAAACAAAATTTAAAAAGACAAAATTAGAGAATACTATACATTTTTCCTTGACCTTTCTTCATCTTCCAGGGAGAGCTTTTTCTTCCTTCAACTTCTCTCTTCCCTTCTTCATATTGTCCAGTCTGGATTCTGCCCTGAGTCAATTAGCATCCTCCAAAGAAGCCAACAGTAAGCCAACTGTGAGACTGTAAGAATTAGAGATGTAAAAGATTTACTGGGGAGTGGGGGAGTGGAAGCAAGAGTAGTAGGATGAGCCTTCAGACTGTGACATAAACATGTCACCTCCAAAAAGAGAATAGGAAGGAAGGAAGATGGCATAGAAAGAGCCTTGCACTGCCATGCCATTTGCGAAAATCTCAGCCATACCAAAGGGGCACCCCAGAGTAAAAAATGTGCACTAGAGGAGTCCTGAGTTAGGCAGGACTGTCCCAGGTCTGTACCCTCATAGTGCTAACAGCTGGTTTTCTCCAAGGGAGATCAGACACCACACTTCTACTGGCTGTCACAGGTACTTCATGCTGGTGAAGTTACTTTCTCAAAGCTTAAAAATGACTATGAGCCAGGGGTGCCAGGATGGTTCAGTTGGTTAAGCTGCCAACTCTTAATTTCAGCTCAGGTCATGATCTCAGTTTCCTGGAATCAAGCTCTGTGTCAGGCTCTGCCCTTTGCGGGGAGTCAGCTTGAGACGTTCTCTCCCTTTCCCTTTGCCCCTGTTTTTCCCCATATTTGTAACTTGATGAGCTACTTCTTATAGACTGGGAAAAAACTATGGTTCACAGAAGAATGCCCCACTACAAATCCATAAATAGTCAATAAAACTATTGCAACCAAATATCCACTTCCCTTGGACTATGTGGTTACAGTCATTTGCAAGTTTATGCTATTTTTACCAACAGGTTTATAAAAGCTCTTCAGTGTTCATAACTCCAGAAATTGCCATTCAGTATTACTTTTGAAACATGCAGAAGATATTTCACAATTTGGAGAACTTAATACCAATATTTTACTCTGTGCTAATATTTCTTTTTGACTGCTTAATATGCATCAGACACTGTTCGGGTGTTTTAAATATACCAATTCTTTTCATCTGTATCATCACCCTTTGAGATAGATTCTTCTAATACTGACATTTAACCGAAGGTGAGATTGAGGCACAGAGAAGTGAAATAAATCTTCCAAGACCACATGGCTAGAAAGCCAGGAAGCCAGTCTTCAGTCCCAGGCTGTTAGTCTCAGAGCCCCACACAACTACTCCATTTCCTATACCACTAATATCCAGGACACTTTTCTCTATAAAATTGTTAATTGCTAAAGGTTGGCCCAGTATCTCCTTTCAAGCATACACATCATGCAACAATTTTTCTTCTGTCTTTCAGGTCCCTGCATTCCTAATCCATGCCATAATGGAGGAACCTGTGAAATAAGTGAAGCGTACCGAGGGGACACATTCATAGGTTACGTCTGTAAATGTCCTCGAGGATTTAATGGGATTCACTGTCAGCACAGTAAGTCATCCACAATCATTGTGCTTTTATTAGTATTGATTGCAAAGTATACAAGTCATTATCATTCTTGTTGGTAGTAGACTGACAGAAGCTTCCCACAGCAAAGAACCCTGAGAGTTGGCTAATGCTGCTTCTCTCCCACTGAATACACCACATCTCCCACTGAGGGACTGGACTATGTCTCAATCCTCCCAGTGGTATATGGGGCTAGTAGTTTTGTGTTGACTCTTTTTCATTATTCTCCAGCTAAACTTGCAAAATCTTGCCTTTTATTTTAAATTGCTATATGCCTCTTTCTTTCATATTTGTCCTGCAGCTATACTCTTAAAGTTTCCCAGACATTATTCTGATTAGGTTCAGAGATATAAAAGAAAAGAAAACTGCCCACCTGGCTCTATCTATAAGCCAGTTCCCTCCTTTGTACATGTTGGCATTTTTAGTGTGAAAATCTTTGAAAGTTCAACAACTATGTTATCTGGGCTTCTCTCTCTTATCCCAGGTTTTATTTATCCTGGGAAGTTAAACAAAATAGGTTTGCTTGTGATGCTGCCTTCTTAGAAGTATGGCTCAACATAAATGCCAAGTGAGTGTTGGGGGTCCTTAACTGCTGAAGAGGGTGGAGCAGGGAGGCCACCATGAACAGTATGCTGTCAGGGCAGGCCCTTACGGAGGCTGTCACATAGTAGCTGAGTCTTGAAGGAGGGAGAGGATTTTGATCAGAAGGAGGAGAACAGGGGCGCCTGGGTGGCTCAGTCATTAAGTGTCTGCCTTCAGCTCAGGTCATGATCCCGGGGTCCTGGGATTGAGCCCCACATCGGGCTCCCTGCTCCGGGGGAAGCCTGCTTCTCCCTCTCCCACTCCCCTTGCTTGTGTTCCCTCTCTGCTGTCTCTCTCTCTGTCAAATAAATAAATAAAATCTTAAAAGAAAAAAGGAGGGGAACAGAGGAATGGCACATGGAAGAGTGAGGAATGAATATATGAGTTCTAAATACTGGAGTGATGGTTAAGACCAAAGTTGGATGTGTCAGCCAGAGCCAGATTTCCAACCGCCAGCAAAAAACATAGAGTACCTCCTGGCTCTGAGACGATGGGGACATAATGTACTTTTAATGTATTTTTCTGGAGCCTTCTGTAACTGGGAATTTGTAAAATTTCTGTAGAAGCCTGTTATAATGGCATTTGTGCTCCTTAAAACAGGCACCTAAACTGCTTGTAATTATCTCTAAGAGCTCAGATCGCCCACAAGGAACTAAGTGGCTACTGATTTTTCTCAGACTGGGGCCTGAGTTGCCAAGGCTGATTCTCCCTCATTGTGGCATCATTGCTCAGCTTTCACACACAAACACCTCAGAACATCCCCAAGCAGATAGACACGGGAGCCCAAAATCTTGGCTGCCTTGATATTCACTTAATCCCATGAAGAGAATATTTCTGTCCTTACATATTTACAAATCTTTGTGATATGGTGTCAGATCGGTGCTCAGAGGAAGAGATTCTGGCCACCCAGTTGAGCACCTTAATTCAGAGCCACTTGCATCCAATACACACATGCACTTACAGAGGAATTCCCCCCTTGAGAGGAGAACAGAATTTTCATAGTGGGATGCTGTCCAAAGTTCTGAGGCAGGAATTTCTCCCAAGGTCAGATCTTCCTAACTTTTTCTTTCCTAAACTGCAGGGCTCTAGGAGGGAGAGGGTAAGAGTATACAAAGATTCAAACTGTTAGAAATCCTTAGAAGGACAGTATTTAAAAGGCATGTATAGACTCTAGTGTCACTTAAATATTTCATATTGATTAATTCTCTAACCCTAATCTACTGCTGATGTCAGTGTGGAGTTGGGGCTAGTCCTTAAACTAGAGGTCGAGAAACTCCAAATCTGAGTTCCAACTAATAATATCTGTACAATGGTACAACATTATTTTCACATCTCTGGGCCTTGTTTTCTTCATATTGTGAAGAAACATTTAGTTTCCATTATCTTTAATAGTTTAGAAGTCCCATTGAAGACCTCTAGTCATCATTTGATTATCCCGGTATAAGGGAGGTTGCTCTGGACAGGGTCCTGGGGAGGTGTCCACCTCTCTCTGACTCCCACATGTGGTTAGCTATGAATTCTTTCAAGAGAACCATCAGGTTTGGAGAAATAGAACAAACCATTCTTGGCCCTGCTCCCATGGTGGAACATCCAAGTCTTTTCTCTCATACCTTATACCATATTCAAATAAGCTCATTAATTCACATAATTTTGTTGAATTTCAAAGCTTATTTTGAAACATAAAAAAATTCTCTCCCTTACTGCATCTGGTTCCCCACAAGACTTTAAACCCATGTTAGGAATTGCCCTGGGAAGCCTGAGGCTGAGAGATTCAATTCAGAGCTGGGATTTGTGGTCTCAACAAACTAGACCCTATTCTCTGAAGTGCATGGTTATCAGAAAGAGCAGAGAATGGAAGGAAAAGGACTGGATTTGGAATCAGAGACCTAGATTTAGACCTGACCTTTACAGTTATTGGTTAAATGACCTTGAGCCAGTTGTTTGACATTTCTGCGATTGAAGACATACAAATCGAGAAATTGAACTAGAGATAGATGGTCTTTGGTTCATACGAGCCAGGAGAGTATTATGGCTAAATGGTTAGCTTGCTCACTGTACAAAGGTTATCAAGCCATTCTCTTTATGATGAAATTGAAAAGGATTATATATTGGGAAAGCAGATTTAGAAGTTCTTGGAGCCCTGAGAGATTTTTTTAGGTAGGAAAAACAAAAAAGCCTCTCTCTCTTTTTAAACAGCTCTTTAATCCTTTGTAAGAACTGCTAGGTATTTGGGTTAATTTTTCACAATGGTAATAGTTTTATGGCCCAAATATGCTCTAGAACCTTGCTGTTCAAAGTGTGAGGTCATACATTAGCCTTGCCTGGAAGCTTGTTAGAAATGTAGATTATCAGGACCACCTCACACCAGCTAAATCAGAATCAGTTTTTTTTTTTTTTTTTCAAAATGATCCCCAATAGACTCCCACACACATATTGAAGTTTGAGAAGTACTGCACAAGGCTTTCAGTAGCTGAAAGTAATCAGCTTTCAGTTACATAATATATTATAGGCAAATTATTTATTACGGTTTTTGCAAATCAAAACTATATTGAAAATCAATGAAAATGAGAAATGTACCAATATAATATGAACATTTCATTTGGAAAAAGGATTGAAAAAAATTCTTCAGGCATTCATATATGGGGGAGGTATTAATTTAGTTCTGTATGGCAGAATGTGAATTAAATATCTTTTAGAATATAGCTAAATAGTTAAAGAATTTTAAGTTTTATGATACAGGAATGATAAATACATAATTAATAGATTTACTTTAATAACTATTTTGTCAATATGTTACAAATTAGAAAAAAATGTTTCCAGTGCCAGCATTAATATTATCTACACATGATTTTTTTTAATTAATAGATTTTAGTTTTTAGAATAGTTTTAGGTTTACAGAGAAATTAAGCAGGGAGTTCCCATTTATCCCTCCACCTGCCTGCATAGTTTCCCCCATTATTAACATTCACATTAATATGGTATATTTGTTATAAATGATAAAATGGTATTGATACATTATTTTTATCTAAAGTCCATAGTTTATATTAAGGTTCACTTTTTGTATTATACAACCCTATGGATTTTGAAAAATACATAATATCATGTATCTACCATAGCCTCATAAATGGTTTCACTGACCTGAAAATCTTCTGTGCTCTGCCTAGTCATCCCTTCTTCCCTTGCCAAAGCCCTGGCAACCACTGATTTTTTTTTTTTTATTAACTCTACAGTTTTGCCTTTCCCAGATGTCATGTAGTTGGAATCCTACAGTGTATGTGGCTAGAATAATATAGTATGGAGCCCTTTCAGACTAACTTCTTTCACTTAGCAATATATATTTAAGGTTCCTCCATGTCATTTTATGTCTTGATAGCTTTAAAAAAAACCACTGAATAATATTCCAATTTATGGATGTATCACAGTTTGCTTATTCATTCACCTATTGAAGAACACCTTGGTTGTTTCCAATTTTTTGGCATTTATGAATAACACTGCTATAAACATTTATGTACAGGTTTTTCTTTTGTCTTGTGTGACGTAGTTTTCAACTCACTTGAGTAAATACCTAAAAGTGCAATTGCTTGATCATTTGGTAAGAGGACACCTGAGAGTAAGAAACTTCAAACTGCCTTCCACAGTGGTTGTACCATTTTGCATACTTACCAGCAATGGATGAGAGTTCCAGTTGTTCCATATCCTCACCAGCATTTGTTACTGTAAGGGTTTTGGATTTTAGCCATTACATGTGCATTTTTGATCATGAAAGTAGCAGAGGTTGTAATTTTATAAAACTAATAATGATTCACATTATTTTTTATATGGAATTACCAAATTATACATGTTCTTAAAATACCATTAGAATAATGTGAAACACATAGGTACATATATGTATATGTATGTATACATATGCATGTGTGTGTGTGTGTGTAAATTATAAGATGTAAATTATAGGATGAATTGAGCACCAAAATTGTCTAAAGTTTAGACTTTTGAAAGGCATTTTTATGTACGCAGTTTTCTTCTGGGAGCTGCATTTTGGGCTGGCTAGAAGTAATCATATTTTATTTGTTGCCTAGAAACAAATTTAATGCCTTAGGGAAAGACAATTTCTTCATTCCCAGAACTCTTTGTCCATGTTACTTCTCAAAGCATTCTGAACATTCTTCCCTATGTATGCGCAGCTCCCAGCCTTCAATTCCTGCTAAGCACAAATTTTCTTGGTTCCTCTTCTTCAAGGAAGGAGAGCTCATCTAGGTACCCATCAAGCCCTGAAACAAAAAGGATTGGTTTAAAGAAGTAGCCCAGGGGCGCCTGGGTGGCTCAGTCAGTTAAGTGTCCATCTGCCTTTGGCTCAGGTCCTGGGATGGAGCCCCACATTGGGCTCTCTGCTCAGCAGGGAGTCTGCTTCTCCCTCTCCTTCTGCCCCTGCTCCTGCTCTCTCTCACACTCTCTCTCTAACAAATAAATAAAATATTTAAAAAAATGTAAAGAAGTAGCCCACATTATCTGATTCACTGAAGACAATATGCTTTCTAGCCCCTTCACCCACTGAAGAAGTTGGCCAGAAAAATATAGAATCTAAAACTTTCCTCTTCATATGTTATGCTATTATAAACCAATGTGTTCTTAATTTTATCCTATTGATTAATGGATTCATATGTTCAACAGTATTTATTTTTATTTTTTTGTCTCACATCAGATATTTATTATGACTTTATGAGTACTATTAATTCTAACCTACCATTAAACAATACTTATCAGTAATACCCATAAATGATACCCATCTTGAAAGCAGGCATTCATTTCTATCACAGACCTTGGCACTGAATTCAGCAAGGAAATCAAAATGCTTTGTAAGATGTGTGGCAAAAGATTGATTCAATGACTAAAAAATGAAAGCACTTGAATTCCACATGATCAAGATTAAAAAGGAAGTTGTATTCTGGGCGAAAAAGATATGATTCCAGGCTGATGGAGCATGGGTCTGTGAGTCATTTTGCTTTTGTAGCTTAAATATTTCACTTTTCTCAGAGTTAGCCAATGATATTTGCCATTTCGAGGATCATTGTTAATTGGCTTAATAACATATTTGTCAATTACATGTTTTTCTCTGGTAAGTAATGCTTAGTAAACATACAGACTTTGGTTTCACCTCGCTCTGTTGAATCAAAATCTTTGGTCAGTACCCTGGATATAGCTGAAAGTGTTCATATGGTCCATAGGTGTACCACGCTAAGGACAACTGGCTTAAAAAATGGCCTTTACTCTCCAGATTTTACTGGAGGAAGCCATGCTGTTAGGGAAGAATTCTGGATTATGCTGGGGGTTTTGATGCAGCTGTCTCTAGATCAATTGATGAAGGGTCAGTTAGCGCTTAATGGTTCTGTGCTTCAACTTCCTTATCCAATAATTCAATTCAACTTAACAAACACCGAGAACTTCACAATATGTTATATGCTGGAAATATCACGTCTATGAAAACTGGAATTAATAATCTGTTATCCTTCCCTAGACAGGATATTTGTTAGGATCAGATGAGAGGTTTGAGAACATACTTTACATATTTTAAGGTGTTAACTATCCTTACTGGGCTAATATTTTAAAATGTAATGGGGATTCCTAATGGTCTTTAATTTTTCCCTTCCTCTAAAAACATTTTAATTGTAATTTTTTAAGAAAAAAAATGAGTGGTGGGCCAAGGGGAAGCTCAATTTGTAGCTCTATGCTTTTCTATAAGAATTCCTCTCTTAACATCCTTAATTCTTATAACTAATTATTATTTTTTAAAATTACTCTTTCTGCTTTTGGCTTGATGGCCTCTTTATTTTAGCTTTCCACTAGAGGATCAGTTTGTCTTAATAAAGTATTTACTTGAAAACTGTGTGGAAACTTTATCTGGAGTTATTACTGACACCTGCAAACTATGTAACTACACTGGCTAAATAAACACCTCTAATGAGACTTCCAAAATAGACTTGTCTCCAACCCCAAAAGATTTTCTGATTGTGGGCTGAAATTTCAAATTGTCCTATTCACCAGTGACTTTACAGGTCAGGGTTAGCCACCTTAACTCTTTAGACACAGGCTCTCAAACTTAGTGTGCATCTAGGAGTACAGATAAATATTTAGATTTCTTTTGCTCGTATATAGATATTCCAATTTAATACATATAATTGTGGACCCAGGTCTGACTTAATAAGTACCCTAGTGAAAATGATGCAGATGATTCTAGAACACTGATTCTCAACCGTGGCTGCACATTAGAATTACTTGGGGACCTATGAAAAATACTGATGCCTGGCTCTCACCCCAGAGACTGTGATTTAATTGGTCTGGGGTATCGTCTAGGCATTAGGAGTTTTAAATCTCCCCAGATGATTCTAACGTGCAACCGAGGCTGGGAATCAGTGTTCTAGAACCATACTGTGAGGAATTACTATGCCTTAAAAAAACTAAACAGAGGAATACTTAAAGAGAAACCGAGCTTGGGATACACAAACATAATCCCACATTAAATGTATAATCATGCAACCTTATTGAATTTTGTCATTTTCAACCATTTACAGCAAGAACTGATTAAAAGAATCAGGCCAGAAAAAGATATTAGCTCACTGTTCTTTAAATATGTTATCCCTTAATCTATCAGAGTTCCAAGGCATTTTAATTTTTGTGTTTTCATCCTTGGCAGGAGCCTTTCAAAGAGCACTGTCTTGGGAGATATATATATATAATGGATATTTACACTATTCAAATATGGACACAGTTGTGATTTTTGCAATAAGACACTCACATATTCAAAAACCCAAAATATTTGAAAATTGTTACTTTTCTTTTTTTAAAGATTTTATTTATTTATTTGAGACAGAGAGAGACAGAGAGCATGAGAGGGAGGAGGGTCAGAGGGAGAAGCAGACTCCCTGCCGAGCAGGGAGCCGGATGCGGGACTCGATCCAGGGACTCGATCCAGGGACTCCAGGATCATGACCTGAGCCGAAGGCAGTCGCCTAACCAACTGAGCCACCCAGGCGCCCTGAAAATTGTTACTTTTAATAACAGTTAAACATTCTTTTTTTTCCTGTTATTTATTAAAAGAAATTTGATTGTCAGGAAAACAAACTCTGAACAAAAACACGTTAAACAAATTTTGCCAGAAGGTTATACTCATGAAAGTGGTGTACTTATACTAATAGACCTGACCTTCTAAAACTGATTGACTCATTATTGTATAAAGGATCTCCAGGAATAGAGGTAGTACCACAAATACAGTTTAAAAAAAATAATTTGTTTGCATGTAATCCAAATTTCCCAAGCTTCCCAGCTTGTGCTCTTAACATTGATTTCCAAATTTCTGTTCTATGAACTACCATCGTCCATCCCAGTGCCCTATGTAAAGCCTCATTCTCCCCTGAAAACTTAACCAAATCCCTGTGAAGAAGCAATTTATTTATTTACACATTTGACACATTTTTTTGGAGCTTACTTACTATTTTGCCAGGTTGCCAACATGTGCTTAGGAAAGAATATAAGCTCTCTGGCTCTGCTGCTGGTCCCATCTTAAAAATACTGCTAAGCAGTAGGCTGCTCTGTCTTCTGCTGGTGGCCATCCAGGCAACTGAAACTGCACAGGATCTGAGGCTTTATCAGCCATTTTAACAACATCGGGTTCTACTGTGTTCCCTGGGGCTGGAACGCCATGTGACTTTTTCCAAAGCCTCACACATTCCTTTATACACACAGCTGCTCAGCCTAACTGCTCTTCCATTCAGGGCTCAAACTGACACCTCAGAGGTGCACCTCTCTTACTCTCATCTCAACCATTTTTCCCAGGGAGTCTTTTTGCAGACTCATTTCATTTTAATCAGTTATAAAAGCAATAGCATCTGCACACATTGGCTCCATAAGGCTCTGAAGTCTACTCAGCCAACAGATATATGTTAACTCCTTGTTCCGTGCCAAGTACTGTTCTGGACATTGCGATACAGTACTGATCCAAAATAACCAAGTCCCTGGTATCATAGGACTTCCATCCTGATGGGGAAATGGGTAATAAAAACTATGATGCATGAATTTACCGTATGGCCCAGCAATCGTCCTCTTGGGCATTTATCCCAGAGAAATTAAAACTTAAGTTCACACAAAAATCTATATGTGGATGTTCTTAGCAGCTTTATTGATAATAGCCAAAAATAGAAGCAGCCCAGATGCCCAGGTGAATGGTTAAGCAAACAGTTGTATATACATACCATGGCATACTTACCACTCATCAATGAAAAGGAAGGAACTGTTGATACATCAAATAACTTAGATAAATCTCCTGGAAGTTAAGCTGAGTGAAAGAAAAATGCCAGTCCCAAAACAATACATACAAGATGATTCTAATTATGTTAACTTTTTGAAATGACAAGATTTTAGAAATAGATTATTAGTTTTCAAGTGTTGGGAAGAGAAGTAGCTGAATGTAGTTATAAGAGGTATTTTCGTGGTGTTCGAACTATTTAGTATATTGACTGGGATGATAGATGAGAAAACCTACATATGTGATAAAATTATATAGAATTACTTACATTTATACAAATGCACAGAAGTAAAACTGGATAAATCTGAATAAGATTGATGTAGTAATGTCAGTATTTTAGTTGTGCTTTTATATTACGGTTTTGCAAAATGTTAACCATTGAGAGGAACTAGGTAAAGTGTACATGGGATTTCTTTGTATTATTTTTTTTTTTTACAAATGCATGTGAATCTTTAATTATCTCAACAAAAATCTCAATTAAAAAAGATAATGTATCAGAGGTACAGGTCTGTGATTCAACAGTCTTGCACAATTCACACGCTCACAGTAGCACATACCCTCCCCAATGTCTATCACCAGCCACCCCATCCCTCCCACCCCCCACCACTCCAGCAACCCTCAGTTTGTTTCCTGAGATTAATACATTATATGTTAAAAAAAAAGAAGAAGAAGAAGAAGAAGATAACAGGAAGGGAATAATGAAGAGGGGGAAATCGGAGGGGGAGATGAACCATGAGAGACTATGGACTCTGAGAAACAAACTGAGGGTTCTAGAGGGAAGGGGGGTGGGGGTTGCATTAGCCTGGTGATGGGTATTAAAGAGGGCACGTTCTGCATGGAGCACTGGGTGTTATACGCAAACAATGAATCATGGAACACTACCTCAAAAACTAATGATGTAATATATGGTGATTAACATAACATAATAATAAAAAAATTTTTTTTAAAGATAATGTAATATTATACAATATCAAGTATTAATATATAAGGATAAAGACAAAGAGCAGAGGTGTTTGAGTGCTATTTTAGGCATGGTCAAGGAAGTTTTCTCCCAGCAACTGACATTTGAGCAGAGATGGTAAATGAAGTTAGGGGGGCCAGGCAAGACAACAGAGGAAATAGCAAATGCTAGAGTTGTAAGAGGGCTTTGTGCTTGGAGTATGGTGGATAATGAGGAGAGGGGTTGAAAAGAGGCCTGAGTGGTAGTCAAGGGTCAGATCATGTAGGTCCTTATAAGCCATAGAGAGGACTTTTTATTTTGTTGTAATTGTGGAAGGGCACCTTTGGAGGGTGAAGAGTTAGAGGGAGTCCACGAACTGACTTCTGTTTGGAGAGTGCCTCTGGCTGCTGCTGAAGAACAGGCTGTGTTTGGGGCAAGAGTGCAATACCTGAGACCAGCTGGGAGGTGATGATGACTAGGACTGAGGTGGTAATGAGGACTTGGGAAGAACTGAACAGTGTTCGGATTTGGAAAATAGTTTGGAGTGGATTCCACTAGGATCATAAATATTTGTTTTTTGCTATTGAATTTCAGTAACATTATAACTTTTTTTTTACTTTTGCCATAGACTAGGGCAGTATAATACATTGTTATAATTTTGGGGTACCTGGGTGGCTCAATCAGTTGAGCATCTGACTCTTCATTTTTGCTCAGGTCATGATCTCCTGGGTCTTGAGATTGAGCCCCACGTGGGGCTCCACATTCAGTGGGAAGTCTGCTGGAGATTCTCTCTCTCCATCTCCCTCTGCCCCTCCCCCCTCAGATAAATAAGTCTTTAAAAAAATATTAATACATTGTTATAATTTCTAGTATGCCTTGTTATTGACATTCGTTTCTAGCTTTTAACAGCATCATTAGCATAGACTCTAAACTTTTAAAGATTAAAAAGATGTGTAATACAAACACATATACATATATAATCAATGCCTTTAATGTATAGATGTTACTTAAGATGCATAAGATTTTTAAAGAACCCATAAAATTGGTTGTCTTTAGATGTATTGTATATCGCTTTATCTTTCACATTAGCTAAGTCATAACAGTAGAATACAGTATATTCAGTATATTTTAAAGAAAACATAATGGAAGTGATATGTAAATCATCACTAATGTAATTACATACTAAAGTACAATAATGATTTTGAAAAAGAGGACATCATTGGGAAACCCGGAAATCACAATTGCATTGAGTGGATATTTACTAACATCAGCCTTTAAAATGTATCTTGATTGATTTTGATCTCACAATTCCTAAATGATTTTGCAATCATGCCATAGCCTATAAGTTTAGAAAAATTAAGGCAATATATGCTTTGAAATAAATTACCCTTGGATTTTTGGTATGTTTTAATCATTTTATAAGACACATCTTAAACTAGAACATTTCTAAATGTGAATTCTTCCCCTCAGCCATATGATAAAAGTTTTTTAGTGATAAATAAAGGAATTGCTTCTTACTCTTTCTAAATAAAATGAGTATAGTTCATTTAAATAAGGAAGACATGAAGCAGGTTGAGAACTTCACTGTAGAAGAGGCCCAAACTTTGATGCCTTATATGCCATTAACAAGTCATATCAACTTGAGCTAATGATTATGCTAAGCCTTGGTTTCCTCACATGTGAAATGGAAATAACTGGTCCCTTTGCCTACTTTTAGGTCCAGATTGATGATATCCAAGCAATTTAATATATGCGGTGTTACATACAATTAGAAGTTCTATATATTCATAAACATGATTGGCTTTCAAAATGCTTTTTCTTTAAGTATGGTAAAAAAAAATGGGACTGAAAGCTAAAATAAATACTGATTTTATCTGAGCTAATTTTGTCCCTGAGAGGATGGGAACACTAGATGTCTCAGTGTTAAAAACAAAGTCTTGTAATCAAGAGTGTATGTCTTCTTCATAGTGGGGGTGAAAGGGAGGGGATAAGGAAGGGGAGAGTGGAGAGAGAGAGGAGAGAATGAAAACATGTTAATACTATTGTTTCAATTGTCTCCTTCCCCATGAAACTCTTTTAGAAGAGTTATCTATACCCCTTGTCTCCTGTATGCTCTGTGATTACTTAAAGAACGTAATGTCCAGATTCTGATGACTTCTTACACTTCCACTGTGTCCCTAAGGCACCATTATCTTTTATGACATACTCAAATGAGTGTGCTATCTCTACATTTGTCTCTAGTCTATTTTCAGAACAACAGCCAAGGTGATCCTCTTAAAACACAACTCATAGTAGGGAACTTCTGTGTACACCTCCACCCCCCACCGCTCACTGCATGGTTTCCTAGTTCACTTGGAGTAGAATCCGAAGTTGTATAGCAACCAAGAGATTGATGTGTTTTGCTCCTGGCCATCTCTGACCTTCTCTCCAACCATGTTCTATCATGCTGATCCCACTTTGGTCACACCGTTTTCCTTGCTGTCTGAAAATCTGCCAAACGTGCTTCCAAAGTGGGGCCTTTGCTTTTGTGTTCACTTACCAAGCCTCTCTTTCCTAGATATCCATGAAGCTTGCTCCCTTTCTTTTCTTATTAGATCTTTGTACAAGTGGTAATTCTCAGAGTGCTTTCCTCCACCCAGCTTGAATAAAATGTTGTTCTGTAAAACCTTCCTCTACCATCTCTCTAATCTCCATTCCTCTTATTCTCCTTTATTTTTTAGCATTCCTCACCACCTGACATATTATGTATTTATTTTTTATTGTTTTTCCCTCCTCTAAAAAGTAAGCTTCCTAAGAGCAAGGACTTGATTTGTTTACTTTTTCCTCTTTTTCAATGCCTAAAAAGCTCATAGTAGGGCTCAATAAATATTTGTTGGGGACACCTGGGTGGCTCAGTCAGTTAAGCATCTGCTTTTGGCTCAGGTCACGATCCCATGGTCCTGGGATCGAGTCCCACATTGGGCTCCCTGCTCAGCGGGGAGTCTGCTTCTCTCTCTCCCTCTGCCTGCAGCTCCCCATGTTTGTGCTCTCTCTCTCTCTATCTTTGTCTCTCTGACAAATAAATAAATAAAATCTTTAAAAATATATATTTGTTAAATAAATAAGTAACTGAAACTTTAATGTGTCAACCAATCTGCCATTAATGTATCATCTACTAATACCTGTCTTCCATAATGTTGGGCTCTGTAGAAGACAAAATACCAAGAAGCTTTACAAAACAGTGTATGCCTTCAATAGCTTATGAAGTTAATATGGAGAAAAACACTGCTTCATCTAACAAAAGTCCTGTGGCCAAACAAGTTTGGGAACACTGTACATTTTTTTCCTCCTTTTGGAGATTGCCAGTGTTCATTAACTTATTGAAAGTTCTGGCAAGCCTGGCAGTATATAAAGAATGATAGATACATAATTGTTAGATGATTTTAACAACTTGTTTAATATTGTTTAACTCAATCACCTGGAAAAGATGGGAGTGGGAGAGTCGGAATAGCATTGAAAGCTCAGAGGGAGAGTCTCATCTTTAGGTGAAGAAGAAAGAATGGATGAAAACGAAGTGAGGTGGAGATATGGGAAGGTGCAGGAGTTACTATCAAATGAATGGTAAACATGGAGGTGGCAAGTCAGGTGAGGTTGAAAATTAATTCAAGGATCCTTTGCATCTTCTCATAGATTCATTTTAATGCATATACACAGAAGGAGTAAAGTCCACCCACACATACTTGTCTATAAGCCTTGACTCAGCATTTAAAATTCTCCCCAGAAATAGTGATTATGTTAGTGTTGCCCTGCTGTGGTAACTTCCTTTGTCTGAAATACGAAGGAGTGATGAGAAGTGCTTTCCATCAAGAATATCTAGAGAGCCATTTGCCACTTTTGTTTCTAGATTCTGTGCCATTATTTGTAGTTGACAGTTAGCACACTGTTTCTTGGAGTTGCTTTTCTCCATATACGTTCTTACCAGCTCAGCCCGTTATCTGCTGCTGTTCACCAGTTGTGTATGCTTTCATGCTGCATCTCTTCAGGTTGAGCTGAGGTCCTTTGTGAGCTACATTCTCACAGCCTAGGCAGTGAATCCTCCAAGAGCATTATTGTAGACAGGAGCCAGCTGTACCTAGAGAGGACTACAGCACAAGAGTTACCCTTCTGGGGGAAATGGGTCCTGAGAAACTGTAGTCACACATACAAGGTGAGCACAGTAGAAGGTGGTTATGCCACAGATCAGATGACTCTGAATATGCCCTTCCCGGACAGGTGCCAATTATGTAGTTGCTTTCTTTATAAAACTCTACATCATCTGGTAGATGAAAGGTACATGAGAATAATAAACTGCAGGGATCTTGCATTTGCCTTGCCATGTACACATTAGATTATAAAGTCCTTGAGGGCAGAGGTCGAGCTGCTTGTCTCTTTTGCTAGCCTTTGTATAATAAGAGGCACAGGGCCACCAGCTCCATAAGCTGAACCTAAAAACAAAACAAAACAAAACGAAAAAACCCTAGCCCTGACCTAACTTCCCTACTTTATTCCCATGTTTTCTTTTATATACCAAATGCTTTGCCCAACTTAGCCACTTGCTCTTCCTCCTTCATCTTCCTTGATTGCCCATTGTGCTGCCTTTGCTGATGTGCTTTCCCTGCTGGGGAGCCCTTTCCCTTATGGCTCATCTATAATACCAGGTGCAGATCCTCTAGGAACACTTCTACGATTTCCACTCCTTCAAGCAAGAAAACCCCCACTACTTTGTACCTTGATTGACACGTATTTCTCCATTCTGTCTACCTTACTTTGTATTTATTTGTGTATTTCTTATCACCCCATGTAACTTAAAGACAGTTTCCACCTGAGTTATCCTTGATTCCTGATTATGACCCAGAATTGTGCCTTGCATATAACATGTACTCAAAATATAATTGATAAATGAATGACTAGGAGGAGCTCAGCAAACACTTGCTTATTGTTTGACTACCAAAATAGAAACCTAGAGAAAACCATGGTGATCTACAATGGAAACAATTGCAATTGTCTTGTCTCTTGCACTAGACATGTTGGGGTTACTTGCCCTTATTTGGCAGAGTTATGTGCTTATTTTACATACCAATTTATCCCTTATATCTTGCAAGGTGCCTGTCACATAGTACGTTTACAATAAATATTTGTTGAGTGAATGACAGGATACCTATTATCGGTGTATTATTTATACATTTTACATAAATTCAGGGAAGTACATGTTTCTTTCTTCTGAGGTACAAAGATGCCCAATGTTATCAGGTACTGAGAACTATAGAAGCTATTTTGTTTGTCTGGCATAGACAAATCAGTAAGTATTCTATCCTAGGATCCTATCATTCCTATCATATGGTTTCAGATATCTATTTTTATTACCTTTCTTAATATGTAGGGATTTTGTTGCAAGCTGTTTCAACTGCTTCTAGGGAAAATCAGGGTATATGTTAAAAATAAATAATTATTCCAAATTCTTCTTGACTGACTCTGCATATATAATGAGAACAGCAAACACAGTACAACATATACAACAGTAAAGATAAATCCCTTATGGCCGGCTCCAAAGGTACAAGTTAACCTTTTTAGGGGCTGGGAAATCACTCCAGTCTTCTATGGAGCTATATGTAAACGACTCACCATATTTGAATAGCATAACCAATGGAGTCCACTAAGAAGTTGGTAAGATATTATTTTGGTGACAATATAGCTAGCATTTTTCAGAATCATTTTCTTTGTCCTCATTTAGGATAAAATTCATTATATATCTGCAAGTCTATACATATGGATTTTAATTTTAGTTATTTTGTTTTTGTTGATGTTGCTATTTTTTATTTTTTGTTTTTTGCTAAAACTCACCATGTGCATTTTTCTCTCTATAAAAGATGACGGTGTCCATGTTAATACATTACTGCCAACAGTACCATAATTATATACTTGGGTTGACTCAGGATGGCTGGTTGTTATCTCTGGTTAATCTTTTAAGTCTGCCTAGATAAGTTCCTGGACTATCAACTGTTGTTTTTTTTTTTTAATTATGAATTCATCTAAGGTACTTGGTATATTTTTTCACTGATAGCCTTATATATCAAAAATTAAACAAATGTGAAATTGCCTTATTTCTTTGGGATAGTTTAACTTGTGAGTAATTGATTCTATTTTTTAATTGATATTTCAAACTCATAGGAAGTATAACTTATTTCAATTTCTCTGAGTATAGTCTTGTATGGGTGTAAATGACATTTTTATCTGAGAACATAGTCTTTTTCTTTCCCTTTCAGAGCAATTGAATTGAAGAAAAATGTTTATTGCCAGCTATCTTTCTGCTGTAGTTTATGACCTGCCATTCTCAAATGGTTCAGAGAACATATTTAAAATGAACCTCCTGGTCACTTTCTGTTTTCCAGAGATTTGGGACATGATTTTGTTTTGTCATTTGAAAGTAGAGTCACTCTCTGAGGTTCAAATTTCTTGCTCAACTTTTCTTTTAAAGCTTTCTCAAGTACAAAACTCAAGAGCCTTGGTGGATTTAAAAGCAGATATCTTGTTTCCTTAAATAGTCCCTTTTTAAAAACATGATTGTTATTAAGTACATTATTACTGATAAAGAAAAAAGAAACCATGAGAGATCAGAAAGAACTAAAACACTAAGTTTTCCTTTATTATTTGTAGTGACTTCTTGTATGCAGTTACATACACACTGATGATTTAACACCTGCCTGGGGATGTCCAAAGACAAGAGGCTGTGACTGAAGCTACAGACTACACTTCTAGAATATGGCAGGGAAATATTGTGTGGATTTCCTGTGGGCCTGATGTGAACTTCTCAAAACAAAGCAGCTGTGTTATCTTAGGAGAGATGGAGCCCAAGGGGAAAGTCCAGGGAAGCTCCCTGACTCACCAGAGTGGTGGTCCAAGGAGGCAGAGCATAGTGACACATCAGAGAAGGTGCCTAGAGGTAAGGAATTCCCAGAAATGAGGTGTCTTCAGAAAACCTACAAAATTGCCCTAGGAGAGAATGAACCTACAATTACACGTTCAGCACATCCAGTAGTCGCCAATGTCACCTTTCAACCTGACCATCAAGGAAGACTTTCATCTACTCTGACACTGGAGAGGTCAAAATACAACTAGAGAGTAGAGGATGTCTTGGAATTGAGGAAAAAAAAAAAACACAAAAACTATCCTGGCTCTCAGTTCTTTCCTTGGGCACTGCCAGGAGGGTTCCTCCTGCCTTGAACCTCTCCTTTTGGAGACCTTGCTTTGGCCTTCATTTTACATCAACCCTCACCATGGAGCAAAGAGTCAGTGGGTACAAGGAGCATGCCTACCAGCCTGCAGATAGATATCCCCTTCTAGACCATGCTCAGGGTACTCAGGACCCCAGGATGCTATGTCCAATGATACCAAGCTTACTTCAAGGGCCCCTGTGGGCCTCTTCTTCATATCTGCCCTGGCATGGATGAACCTTGTCACTAGTGTGCACAGCCCTCAGCTCAGTGGGTAGCTGTTTACTGCATGAGGGAGGCAGAGCTTGGACGTTGGGGCTGGGTTATCCGTTGACAAGGGTGAGTTGCAAGCCATTTTTCCCTGGGTCCTCACTGTTTTATGGAACTCTGAGGTATCTGGGAGTTTGAAATGCAAACCTAGTCCTTGACATTGTTAGAAATGTAGAAGAATATATATATCTGTATATGTAGAGAGAAAAATGTATTTCACAATTTATTAACCTCATTTGTAATTTTTAAATATTCGGACATGTGTGACAGCTGCCCTTTTGCCCAGGCCCTGCAAGCGGTCAGAGAGAGCCCGCTCTTTCCTTGCTAAGGTACACCTAAGCTGGGGAAGAAATTTCCAAGCTGGATATATTCATGGATTTTTAGATGCCACAAGACTGGACTTAGTTTAATATGTAAAATGTAAATGAATGTTTATTTATTAACTGAAAATAAGCTAAGGATATTTTTATTACCTAAAGGTAACCAGGGAAAGTATGGAAGATGCTTCAAGATTTGATTCAAGGGTAGGTAGACGTAAGTATCTACTATTAGGTAAAAGATGTTTTGTTTTGTTTTAGATACTAGGAAACTCTTTGTTTTAAATATTATATATGGGGAAACCCAGTGTTCATTTTTTTGATGTGGGTGAATTGTTACCTTACAGTTACCCTATGATCTTAGTGTCTGTCCAAGTATATAGGCTTGACTATATAACATTAGTCATACCAAACCCAGTTTTTAAAAAGGCAATTATCCTTAAGCTAGCCGAAAAGATGTTCTATTTTTCCCTTAAGTTAGAAATAATTATATTTAAAATGATTGAAATAACAAAAAAATCTAATTCTATTAACCATTGTCATGCTTTAGGAATCATAAATAGGGGAGTATGGTTTTATGCTTACAAATAGTACCTAAGTTAAATCCCCAGATCCATGCTCTTGGACACTTTACTTAGTGTGTTTTTGTGTCTAGATACATATATCCTGATAGGTGCAAAGAAAATAAGATAATTTACTTTTGTATATACTTTTTACAAATTACATTTATTACATATATTAATTTTACATATACAATTACATTTATTAATTTTACTACACAGATTGATAAGGTACCTTCCGGCATTTGTTTGTCAGAAAGACACTAATGCAGAGGTTCCGAGGGAAAAGTAGGAGTTCTACAAACAGCATACTTTCAGCACGGTACAGCTGCTTATGTTATCTATTTTTTATTAAATCAACCCTCACCAAACCCACATTGGCCTGAAAAGAAATATGCAGAGAAATGTCACATGGGAGAAAATACCAATAATGCAAGAGGAGAGGAAAATGGCAACTATTTCTTCTCCTAATATGAGCTAAGCACAAAGCGTGAGATAAAGCAGTGTTAAACTGATCATATCTAACAGGAGATTAGCTTCCTAAATTGAAATTATCAACATGTTGCATATTTTATTTTTACTTCCACCATTATTTTTGATGAACTCACCTAGAGTGAGTACCATGTTTTGGGATATTGATTCTAATGTGAAGCCATCACAATTAGGGAGATGCTTTTTGCAACATTTTCTCATTATTTTTAAAATTTATATTTTCTATAGGCATTTTTTAATTTACATAATATATTCATTTAATAATACTTCTATATAATTTACAAAAACTTCATTAGATATTTATTGGAAGTGCATACCACAATTAAAATTTTACTGGTAGAAATATGTTATCAAGAATTTTGAGACCATGGTTAGAAAGGACTAGAAAATATTTAAAACTTTTGAAAGAAAAAATATACTTCAACATATGAGCCCATGTAAACTTGAACATGTAAGAGTAACCAACAAATGGATGTCTTGTATTTATGTTAACTCATTTCTTCTGCTTCTAGCTAACCCAAAAGACACCATTTTCTACCTACAAATTGGTAGTCTACTTATGATTATTGAAACAGTATGAAGCCTCAATCAGAGAAATTTATGCAGACCTAGGAGAAATACTTGTAACAATGTCGGTACCCTGGCTTTCATACAGCGATTTGGGATGAGCTAACTCATAAATACACTGTTTATTTATAATAGATAGCTAGTTGCCCTTTAACTTTTTTGTTAATGGAAGTTTCTACCCATTAATTTGTATTGCAGAGTGGCATAAAGTGGATCTCTGGGGATGCCTGTGGCTAAAATGTTTCTACTTGGTTGTGCACGTACAGGCAAGGGGGATATCATTAAAATATAATAAAAATGTATGTTGTTTCTTTTTATTGTTCTGTTTGTTCTTTTGTTATAGGCACCACAGGGGAACATTTTATGCATTTAGTAATAAATGAGTTTGGGGGGATATAAAATGACTGTAGATATTTGGAGGAGTATGATTATTAGATCAATACCTTAGATACTAAGAATGACATTGAGATGCAAAAGCATGGAATGACAGAATGAATGGCTCGACCTGAAGGTTTCAAAAATTAATGTAAACACCTTGTTACAGAAAATGGATAATTTATCACAAATAAACATTTTTTTCAAAGTAATAGTTTTTCTACACACCTTAGGATAAAAGATTTCAGGGCATAGAACCAAAGATTTTTATATTTCTGTATTCTTCTATTTTTAACTATCCAATTTTACCATGTAATTGAGGGATAAATAGCAAATAGATGCAAAGCTTACTTTATAATAAGGTAGTACTATGCACTACATAACTATGGAATATAAATGTATTTTGTATATGCTAGAAGCACTTTAAAATTATGTTTTAGTAATCGATGTATTTCTGTTTTGACGTTCTGAATGCTCTTTCATCTCACAGGTATTTTATTTTGTAGCATAATTCAGCGCATATCTCTGAGAGAAAGCTGACATATTTAGATATGTATGAGTGCAGCTGAATTTTTGTGTGTTTTGCTGGTGAGAATTGGATTAGTTATTTTCCCAGTATTCACTTTAATTTCCCTCAGTGCAGATAATATTCTTTAAAATATCAGAGCAGTGTTCACTTTCAGAGTTAAGAAGTACATTGGTAAAACCCTTAAGGTTACCTATTTTTGTGAATTGTTCGATAAAAGCAGAAAAATGAGAATGCCAAAATTTTACTTGACTCTGTCCAATATAATTGATAGATTTATAAACCAGTCAGATTTCAATTTATTTTTACTTTTACTTACTAGGACATCTGGTTTTACAAATGTATTCTTTTATTTTTCATCATATGTAATGAAGCTTGTTGTGCCTAACGCTTTTGTCTGTATGCTATTGTAATGCTTTAATTATATGCAGCATGCTACTTCATTACAGAAACACTTCTGTGTTCAGTAATATATTCTAGTTATCACGGTCTAGAAAATTTCAGAAACATCCACTTTTATTCGTTGCCAAAACATGCAATATTCCAAGGCTAAATTGTTTTATTTTAATTACCTCTTCGAATATTTATGCATTTAGTAAGTTAGGCACTTAGCTTTCTGTATTTTATTATTTTTAATTCATAACGCATCCCTATAAGAATTACAAGGGAAAAGCAAATTTGCCAACAAGGATTCACAAAAATTAAAAAAAAAATACTTATCACCTTCTGTTATATCATTCTCTCCTTGGGCTTCCTTACAGAGATCACACAGATTGGCAGCCCTGCCACTGTCAGGAACACTGAGTTATACCATGTGGGCAGAATGGAAAGGGTTCAAGAAATTGATTTGGGGGAACATAGAACCAGACTTTGTAATTTTAAAAATTATGTTGCATTTAGAGAATATGGACATTCATGAAAATAGTGTGAGTAAATAATGCCAGAAACTCTATGTGTGTGCACGTGTGTGTGTTTTTCAGTTAAAAGAAAAAGTTTGGAACATTTCAGCCTCCATGACCTCCAACCCCTTTCTTTAACTGATTCTTCATAGTAGCTAATTGCTGGGCACCTTCTTTCACATCTGGAATGTATATAAAACTGCTTCAGAATTAATACTATGAGTAAATCCTCCACTTCGTTTTAAAGAAAGAACCAAAGAGTTATATAGAGATTCTTGTCAAATATTCTTCAGTTTTTGAAAAGAATCAAAATGGTCAAAGACATATTCTTAAGAGATTTATCAAGTATTTGCTATTCTTTTTTTCTTCTGAGGAGAATTACATAAAAAATCTGGATCATGGTTAATTTCTGGCATAAAATTTTTGATAATGAGGGTACTGGAGGAGGAAGCCCAATTGTGTTTAGCTTCTTTTCTCTTTCTGTCTATATGACAAATGTTAATGGTACTCTGGTCTGTGTCTCTAATGAACATGTGTTGAAGAAATGTTTTATCTGGTGGATGCTAGATTTAAAAAAAGAATAACTTCTCCTGAAGCTTTCCTAAACAATCTCTGGGGCTGAGTTTATTGCTCTCTCGGGGAATATGCTCTTCTGTAACTTTACTGAGCAGTCAGAAGAAATGATTTTTTGTGTGGGGCTGCCACCCTCCCCAAAGAGCCCTCTTTAAATCAAGGGATGGTGGTAGGAGGTTGGTCTCCAAATGCTTAAAAAGCTTCTTCATTAACAACCTTGGAATATATAGTGAACATTTGAGTTAAATTGTTTGGGAAAGGGATACCCCAATGGATTGTCTCTCTTTTTTTTTTAAGATTTTATTTATTTATTTAGAGAGCGAGAGAGCGCGAGCACAAGGGGGTGGGAGGGGTGGAGGGAGAGGGAGAAGCAGACTCCCCGCTGACCAGGGAGCCTGACATGGGGCTCGATCCCAGGACCCTGAGATTATGACCTGAGCCAAAGGTAGATGCTTAACCAGCTGAGCCACCCAAGCACCCCTGGATTGTCTCTTTCTTGTTTCTGTGTTTCTAACTAACTGACTAACTACTAATTAACTATATATGTTTGTATATATATATTATATTATATTATATTATATTATATTATATTATATTATATTATATTAATTATATATATAACTTAAATTTAGGCTTTCAAGATGGTGAACTGTATATACATATTTACCATTTCTTATTCACAAATCTTATTGAAGTGACAGTGAAAATTAAATAAAGAAAAAAATAATAATTTTTTTAATTTATTTTTTATTCTTATGTTAATCCCCATACATTACATCATTAGTTTTAGATGAAGTGTTCCATGATTCATTGTTTGTGCATAACACCCAGTGCTCCATGCAGAATGTGCCCTCCTCAATACCCACCACCAGGCTAACCCATCCTCCCACCCCCCTCCCCTCTAGAACCCTCAGTTTGTTTTTCAGAGTCCATCGTCTCTCATGGTTCATCTACCGCTCCGATTACCCCCGCTTCATTCTTCCCCTCCCGCTACCTTCTTTTTCTTTTTTTTTTTCTTAACATATATTGCATTATTTGTTTCAGAGGTACAGATCTGACAGGCTGAAAATAGTGAGAAAGGACTGTTAGCACCCCAGTGATTTTTGACATTTCTAGATGAAGGAATATATAAATAAATCATATTGATAGAGAAGGGGACCAAGAGCCTACTTTCCTGACCTAGAAAAGTCTGAAATGGAGGTAGGGGCTGTTCTTCTTTTAGTGGAAGAGTCCAAGCTAGGCGTCATCTCTAGTCAGCTGGTACAGAGAAGTGAGTGTACAGAAATCAAGTTAGTTAATTAAGAACTTTCTTTGCAACAGTGACCCCAGTTGCTCACCTCTTCTCTTCCTACATCCCCTGCATGCAAAGCATGATTTCCGAGGCTACAACTGAAAGACTGCTGTCTAAAAACTTGGAGAGTCTTTTTTTTAGGGGGAGAGCTTGGGTTCCTAATGTGGAAGTAGTCATCACTGAATAAAACCCTTCTCATTTTGCAAATAGAGGTAGCCTTGCTACCTGCTCCCTGCCTAGGCTCCACATACTTGGATCTTACAGTCAGTCCTTCCATGCAGGAGAGAAAACAGTTGGTGAGAATAAACTTAAAAAAAGACTGAAGAAACTATACCTGTTAAGTGTATTAATCAATCTAGCTTTTTCGTTCATATAAATAGACAATCAAGGACCATGAGTTATTTGAAGTAAGCAGCACAAACCAGAAGATCCAAAATGAGCACATAGAATAACTGATACAAGAAGACACAAGTATGACTCATGGGACAGAGAGACCTTTTTAAAAATCTTAATTAAAAGCAACAAAGAAAATATGATATTCATAAAATAAAAACATCACTTTGAAGAAGAATTCACAGGTATGGGAAATATGATTGGAAGAATTTTTTTTTAATGTAGCAGGAGAATAAAGTCAGAGAAAGCTTCCAAAACTTAGATTAAAATATAAACAAATGAAAAACATGAGATATATGTTTAATAAACATGGAGAATCAGTTTAAGAAATTCAGCATAGGACTAATAGTTTGAGGGAAAATAGAGAAATTGGAGGCAATAACAAACAAGTCTTCATATTGAAATAAATTGATAAGTACCAACACAATAAATAAAAAGCAAGATGTATACAGACAAATTGTAGTGAATGATGCATATAGAGAAAATCCCCAAACCCCTAAGAGAGGTAACATGTAACCTTAAAGAAGCAAAAATTACATTGGTTTCAGACTTCTCAGACAGTAACCATATATAGTAAGTCAATGAAAAAAATGAGCATACGTTTAAATTTCTGAGGATACATTAATTTAAACTTAGATTCCAATTACCAAGCAAATTTTATTCATGTGTGGGACATTTTTAAGACAAAAGCTTAAAGTAATGTTTTTCTTACTCCTTTCATGAAAATTACCTGAAGATGTATGGCAAATGAAAAGAGGATATGAAAAAGAAATTTAGGTCCCAATATAGAATAGAATACATACAGGGGAACAAGGAAAAGAAGTCCCAGGATGTAGCTTGCAACACGCCTGGAAAGCAATCCGTCCAACTCAGAATAAGAAATCAGGAGAATGTCTTCTTCAAGAAACTTTGGAGGGGCACCTGGGTGGCTCATTCAGTTAAGCATCTGCCTTTGGCTCAGGTCATGATTCCAGGGCCCTGGGATTAAGTCCTGCCTTGGGCTCCCTGCTGAGCCAGAGCTGGCAGTCCCCTTGTCCTCCCTCTGCCCGTCCCCCTCTGCTTGTGTGCGTGCTTTGTCTCTCTCAAATAAATAAATAAAATCTTAAAAAAAAAAGTTTTGGAATGAATTTCAATCAAAATATGGAAAGGCTGTGATCATATGGTAAATAAGTTCATACTTCCCTCAACAAGAAAAACAACTAGATATGCTGGGAAAAACCAAGAGAAAGAAAAAACCCTCTGTAAATATGAAGCATGTCAATGTGACATGATTTAAACAATTAATAGAGGTATCAAAAGGAAGTCCATTTGACTGTAATGCTAGAACAGCCACCATAGAGTGGCACATTTTTGGTGAAGCAAAATGACAGTTTTCCTACTTGGTTCTACGGTGAATGATATTTACATAATCATGGTACTCTAAATATTCTTCATTTTCCATTTTTTGTAATCACTTATAGACAAGACATTGAAGAATTGATATACAGACTACATTATTGCCTCATTTCTTCACCCCTCCCTCTATCCTCACCCTTTGTTGTATGACTTTAGAAGTCTTCCCATCAAGAGGAATATATTTATCTCACCCCTCAACTTTGAACTTGGAGATGTGACTTGGCTTGGTCAACTGAATGAAGTGAAATGACAGTGAGCCACTTCTGAGTCTAAGCCTTAAAAGGTCTCGCATGTTTCACTTGCTCTTTTGAATTTCTGTTGTCACCATAAGCAGAGGTGCAAAAAAGATAGCTGCCAGAGCCTCAGCTTGGATTGAGAATGGTCACAGAGGGGGCAGACTTGAGTCCAAATCTCAGCAAGGAGCCAGCAGGACCTTTAACAGAAAGCTCTACATATTTCAAAAATATCTGAACACTCAGTAAAGTAGATCATCAGTAGATCTTAGTTGTTCTCTACCTGTGCATGACCTAACAAAGTATTTTATATATTGCAATACCTTGTGGATGGAATCTACTCTGGGAAAATCCTAATATCACTTCTGAAGATAACTCTATCGCCCATTTAATTGAGACTACATAAGCACTCCTGTATCCTCTGAAACACAGGAGAAAGAGATTTAATGAGTGTAGGGAAGTAAGTTGCTGCATAAACTCAAATCATTATACGCAGGGCCAAATTAAACAACCAAATTAAGTGGAGTTACACTTATACTTACTATTTACTGATATTTAATCCAATTCGCAAGTTGTTGGATTTTTATTAAGAAGAACTTAACTTTTTTTCTACATTAATCTTACAATAGCGTAACACAGTAATGCAGTTTCTAATCAGACCCATTCCTCTCTGACAGAACAGAACCGTTTGTTAGAGCACTTGTTATGGAAATAGCCAATTATTTTAATCAGGTTCATTGGAGATGAAGGAAATTGTTGCCCTGAAGGCTTACTTTTACAATATGAAATTACATGGCAAGTAATTAATGGAATTGAGATTTCCATCTTAGTGTATATTAAAAAATTAATTAAAAAACCCTCTCCTTTCAAATATATAAACACACACTTATTATATATATACATATATATTTGTTTTAAAAGACATACCTCTTATATAGGAGCAAAGAGAACTGGAGGAAATTATTTCATGGTTCCTATGTGAAAATTACAGTCTCTTAAGTAGATCCTAAGAGTTCAGGAAACATACACATCAATATCTTATGAACTTACCTCAGAAAAATTTCTGGGAAATAAGAACTAGTAGGAAAAGTACAGGTAACCCCAGTTATAGTTTAATAATCTTCAGATTCCTTACAATCAACCATATCAGAAATAAATCCAATCTGAAGCCAAAAATATATGAGCAATAGAAAATCTTGCGGTTATGTGAGTTTTTTCTCATTCATCTTCATTTAAGACTTCCTGCAAAGTCTTCCTTAAGTGATGAAAATAACCTGCAAAGCAGGAGGTAAACTGCTGTGAAAAAATTAGTATTTTTGTCATTTTTATGAACACATCTCCTTCTATTAGTATGTTTTATTAAACTACTCAGTCTTTTCAATAAGGCTTGCCTCATTTCATTTGGGCTGCATAGTTCTCACTTTGAGGTATAAGTATAAAAAACCATTTCTGATGTGAATTTGATGAGAAGGCTGATGTCCCTCATTAATTTTGTGGGCTGGTTATCAGTGTATGTGTATTGGATGTGTATGTGTGTGTGTGTGTGTGTGTAGTTCTAAATTCACAGCTGATAAATGAGTTATATAAAAAAAAAAACCTTGACATGATGACTTTATTTAATATCTCTGTTGAGATATAATTACCATACAATAAAATGCACATATTTAAAATGCACACTGTGGTACTTTGTGACATATGTGTGTGCCTATGAAACTATCATCTTAATTAAGATACTGAGTATTTTCATCATCCTCAGAAGTTTCTTTCTACCCCATTGTAATCCCTCCCATCTGTCCCTCTTACTCAAACAACCACTGATCTGCTTTCCATCTATAAGTAAGTTTGCATTTCTAGAAATATATATAAATTAAATCAGAAAATATGTGCTCTCTTTGTCCGGTTTCTTTCACTCAGCATAATTATTTTGAAGTCCCTCCATGTTGTAATTTGTATCAATAGTTCATTCTTTTTCATTTCTGAGTAGTACTCAGTTGTACAGATATCCCACAATTTGTTTATCCACTCACTAATTGATGGCCATTAATTCCAGTTTGGGGCTATTACAAATAAAGCTGCTGTGTATATTCATACAACTCTTTGTATGGATATAAGCTGTCATTTCTCTAGGAGTGGGATGACTGTATCATATGGTAGATAATGTTTAAGTATTTGGGAAACTGTTAAACTGTTTTCCAAACAGATTGTATTATTTTACATTCTAACCAGCGGTATACGAGGGTTCAATTCCTCCACATCCTCCCTGAGGATATGGAGGAGGATATGGTCAGTCTTTTTAATTTTAGCCATTGTAATATTTGTGTGATAATATCTTTTTGGTTTTAATTTCCACTTCTCTAATGACAAATGCTTTTGAACACCTTTTCATATGTTTTTTTGCCATTCTTACTATACATCCTTTTGTGAAGAGTATATTTGAATCTTTTTCCCAGGGTTTTTTGGTTTTGTTTTGTTTTGTTTTGAGTCACTTGTTTTCTTATTACTGACTTTTGAGATCTGTAGCTATTTTGAATATAGGTGATTTATATTTGATTTGTAAATATATTTGATTTATAAATATATTCTTCTAATCTGTGGCTTATTTTTCATTCTCTTAAAATTGATTTTGAAGAGCAGAAGTTTATAATTTTGATAAAGTATAATTTTTTTAAATGTTTTATTTATTTATTCATGAGAGTCAGAGAAAGAGAGAGAGAGGCAGAGGCAGAGGGAGAAGCAGGCTCCCCACCTAGCAGGGAGCCCAATGCGGGACTTGATCCAGGACCCTGGGATCATGACCTGAGCCGAAGGCAGACGCTTAACCATCTGAGCCACCCAGGCGCCCTTGATAAAGTATAATTTATTAATTTTAATAGCTCATGCTTTTGATGTTGTATCTCAGAAAACCTTGCCAAAACTAGGCCCCAAAAGATTTTCTCCTATAATTATTTTTTTTTAGTTTTAGGTTTTCCTTTAAGGTCTACCATCCATTTTGGATTAATTTTTGTATGTGGTATGAGATGTGGATCTAAGTTCCTTGTTTTGGTTTTTGTTTTTTGTATATAGATATTAGGTTGTTCTAGCATAATTTATTGAAAAAACTATAATTATCTACAGAATCATTTTTTATAATTATTATCATGGTGTGCCTTTGTGATATTTCTTCATGTTTCTGGTGCTTGGAATTTGTTGAGCTGCCTGGATCTGTAGGTGTAGTTTTCATCATATTTGGAAAATGTGCGGCCATTACTAAATATTTTTCTGTCCCCTCTGGTTCAAAGACCTCATTCACATCTCTTTTAGGCTACTTGTGTATGTGTCCCACAACTCCATGATGTCTAGTTTTTTTCTTCTCTCCTGTGTTTTACTCTATATAGTTTCTGTTATGGCTTAAAAATTCACTAATCTTTTCTTCTACAATGTCTAATCTTTATTTCCTTCTAGTATATTTTTCATCTCACACATTATAGTTTTCATCTGTAGAAGTTCAGTTTAGGCGTATTTTTGTATTTTCCATGTATCTAACATTTTCAGTATATGGAATATAGTTATAATAGCTGTTTTAATATCATTGCTAATTCTAAAATCTAGTGTGTTTCCCACTTTTTTGCATGCCTATTAATCTTGACTGGATTTCAGACATGAATTTTACCTTGTTGAGTATTAGGTACTCTGTAGTCCTTTATAGCTTCTGGAGTTTTATTCTCTTACACAGTCAAGTTACTTGAAAACAGTTTGATCTTTCTGGGTCTTGCTTATAAGATTTGCTAGGTGGGACCAGTGAGGTTTTAGTCTAGGCTAATTATTTTCTACCACTGAGGCAAAGTTCTTCTGAGTCCCCAGCCTGGGGGGAGCTCCAGTGTTACACCCTCTGGCCCACTCAGATGGTTCCTTCCTCAGTAGTTTCCTTACTGGCATGAACTGATCCATGCTCTGCTGAATTCCCGAATGGGTGCTCTGCAGATTCCTGTGGGCTTTCTCTGTGCCCTTCCTCTCAGCTCTTTGTCTTTATCTCAGAGGGCTGGCTAGGCTCCACCTGGATTCTTCCTCTCTACGCCACAGCCTGGAATCCCTCTTAAGGCAGTAAACCTGAGTAATTGTAAGACCCACCTGGTTTATTATTGTCCTTTCTTTCCTAATGTCCAGTGTCTTCAAAACTGTTGTTTCATATGTTTTGTCTGCTTTAATTTTTTGGTTGTTTCAGACAGGAGGACAAATCTGGGCTATGTCTTGGCCAGAAACTGAAGTTCTCTTGAATCCCAAGATTTTAATGAAAAAAAAAAATGCCCATTTGGCATACTTAATAATAAGTATGGGAGAAAAAAATAAAATATCGAAAGTAATGGCTCGTAAGCAGTGCTTTTTTGGCCCTGAGTAATGAGTTGGTTGCTCGAAGCAGATTCTTCCATGGTGGCTTTGAGTGTGGCAGATGTTTTGTTGCCTCCAGGTCTGCCAGGAATCCAGGAAACCTCCTATAATTATGTAGATGAGATTCTCAAATTAAGGGAAATAGAGCCACTCAGTTCTTTCACCTTGATGGGAACTGAAATGAAATTTAAAAAGAGTGTTCTCCATATTTACCAGCCATAATTTAAGTCTTTCAGCTCTAGCACTTAGTGATCTGTCAGCCAAAATATATAGCGTTGATGTTCTCATTTAAAAAAAAATAGTGAATGTCCCCATTTTAGAAAGAAATAATATTAAGAGTATCTGTTGAATTATCCCATTCAGTGGATCAAACTTTCCATGGGCCTTGCAATTATGTGGATAAATAATATCTTTCATGCCTCTCCAAGGGAGGGCTGCTCTTCTGTAGAATATTTATGAAAATGCAACCCATTTATTTTACTCTGATGATAGCCCCAAAAGTAGAAATATCTGTGTACAGAAAGTCTCATTAATAATGTACCTACATTTCATTCAGCAACATAATCAAGAAACATTCTATAGAACAATATGTATACAGATTAGTCCATATTATAATAATGTCGATCATTCTTTTTACAGTCCTTCCAGTTTATAAGATTTTCACCACAAATTACCTCATGTAATGTTCACGGTAGTTTTAGAAGTGTAACAGAATTCATGATTTTAACACATTTGTAATTATGCCTATAACAAAATTTCAAAGATATTAAAATGTAGGAGCAGGAAGTATTCTTATTTTATTATCTGAGTCTACATGTATCTGTAGGTAAGAGTTGATTCATAGAGTTCTTTTTAAGAAATTAATTCTATCTGCATGGAGCACTGGGTGTTATGCACAAACAATGAATCATGGAATACTTCATCTAAAACTAATGATGTAATGTATGGGGATTAACATAAGAATAAAAAATTTAAAAAAAATAAAAATTAAAAAATTAAAAAAAAGAAATTAATTCTAGAACTAAGTGAAATTATTTTTCTGTATATACAAAATTTAACTTTGTAGCAGTACCAGTGATTTGAATGTGACATTGTTTACGTGCCTTCATTGGTTCATTATTTTTAGCATAAGTTACTGTCTTCATTTTTTTAAAGAAGCCACAGTCATTGAAGGGAAAAATAATTCAACCCAGTGAACTGAAAGTTCTAATTTGTTCCCTAACAAGCCTCTCTTGTTAAAAATATACCTTAAAGGGAGATACTGGTGTTAAGTCTTTCTACTTACAACTTGTATATGAAGTAGAATAAGTGGTTACCTGCAAGTTTCATGCCATTTTTATCACCAACAATGTTATGAATTAAATTGCTGATAGGAGTGCAAGCACTTTAAAAACCAGATTGGCATTAGCTACTAAAGCATATGAATGACTCTGCCATTTCACTCAGGTATACTCCCCCCCCATATCAGTATACTTGTGCATCAAGAGATATGTACAAGCATGCTCACTGACGCTTTTATTTCTAGCAACAACATAAATGCCATTGACAATAAAAGGGAAAATGCATCATGGTACATTTTACTGTGAAATACTGTAAAGCAACAAAAATGAACTCACTGCACCCACCTGCAACAACATTGTGAATGAAACCACAAACAAAAGAACACATACTGAATGATTTTTTTTACTCTGAAGTTCAAATATAGACAATAAATGATACTCTTTTAGGAATGCATATTTAAGTAGTAAAATTATAAACCACACAAAGAGTGAGTCCTTGACTGCCTTCATGAGCAGGAGATGGGTTACCTTTGTGAGGCTGGAGATATGAATGGAAGTCGCACGTGAAGGCTTTTGGAGTGCTAACAGTGTTACTGTGCTTGACCTTGGTGCTGGTTACACAGGTTGTCTCTTAACAATGATTCATTTAACTTTATTGTTTTGCGTGCTTTTCTGTATGTATGCTGTCTTTCAGATAAAGATTTTAAAGTAATGTGGATTATCACCCCTGAAAAATAAAAATTTCAATTGTATAGGTATAAAATATATCCATGCCCTCTCTAAAGGAAGAACTAAAACAAATATTTATTTCATCTGAATGTAAAGTTAAAAAGCATGTATAAAAGAATATAAGAGCCAAAGAAATCTGTTTCTAAGTAGAGAGGAATAAAATTAGAACAGATGCCCATTAAGCCCAAATCACTTAAGATTTTGAGAAAAATTTCCAAGAGAAATAAAGGAACTGGGGGAAAAATATATAACTGAGATTTTTAGGACTGGATTCTTTGACCTAAAGCATCGATGCTAATATTACTAAGACATTATAAACATTTTGAGATCAAGGACCATACATTATCCCATATCTGTCCTCAGCAAATAGAGTAGAACCCCAAAGGAAGTATGAAGTAATGGGGAAGAGGGAGTACTAATACTTTGCAGTGGGGGTGAAATGTACTGGTGAATAGCATAGATTCTTGAGACAAATCTTCTAGGTTTTAATCTCAGTTTTACCACCTGTGTGACTCTGGGCACGTTATTTACATTTTCAATGTCTCAATTTCCTCATCTGCAAAATGGTATGTTCATAGTTACTAGCTCACGAGGGTGTCATGTTACATATAAAATACTTAGAAAAATATTTGGCACATAGTAAGTAATCTACAAGTAGGTGGATATACTCATTGTTGTCAATCCGTTGTCATCCTGAAGTGTTGTTTGTTCATATTTGTGTTATTGAGGCTTACATAAAGGTAATTCTAAACTCTAAAGATTATAAACCACTCTGCAGAAAGCAAGCAACAAATTTTAGTGTTAGCAAAAGCCTGAGGAAGACTCGTTTGTCAATAATAATTTTCCACTGCAGGTGGTCTTCCTTGAGGTCTGCTGAATGTACAAAATGGAAAGCATGACCATATGCTGAAAATTAAAGTGCTTATATAAAAGGAAAGAAAGAAAATGTGGAGAAATCACATTCTGGTTGACAATTCAAGCAGCATTCCCAGATAAAATACGGGATGCCCAGGTAAATTTGAATTTCAGATAAACTATTTCTTTTGTATAAGTCAGATGTTGCATAGACATCTTGTATTTTTGTTGCCAAATCTGGCAACCCTAAATATTAAGGAGTTTGTATGTTTAGTTTCACACCAAACTAAATGTTTAAACGTACATGGCCATAGCCATCATGTTATGTGGTCTGAGTAGTATGGATTCCACATAAAATTCCTTTCTGACATTTTGAATTATTTTTCCAAAATGTTCCCAGTAATGAAATTCTAGGTATGTGAATGAGCTTTCCAAAATAAAGATCTCTTCAATCCCATGCCCCTTTTCACATTCTTCAATTCTCTATTAACTCCCCAGAATCCAAAGACTAAAGTTCAAACTCCTTAACTTGATTTGTAGGGCCATAAAAATCTTGTCTACACTACCTAGTAACTGCTGTCCCTAGTAGCTCCACACACATAGTCCCTGTGCTTATCTAGACATCTAAAAGTATTCAGTTCTTTCCGAAAACATTGTGTTCTTTTATATTCCTTCCCACTAAAAAAATTCCTGCTAATCCTGTAAGCACCAACCGCATACTACCTTCTGTAAGCTATCTTCCACATCTCCTCTAGGCAAAGCCATTGCCTGTTCTGTGTTCTCAGTACCTTTTATGTGTAATAGTGTAGGACACATATTTCACAGTCTTATTATAATTATCTCTCTTCTGAATGGAATTACAGAAGATGAGATGGCTTAGAAAAGGAACTGATCCCCATTCACTGATGTATCCAGTCATATATTTTAGGGCTTGACTCATGGAAGGAGTTCGTCAAAATTTTAATGAGTGAATAAGTAAGTGAGTGAATAAGTGGGTAAAGGCAACCATATGAGTCATAGTTATGCTTCCAGCATAAACGTCATCTTAACCAGTTATGAGTTTCTGATTACTCATTCTAAAAGAAAAATATCCAAACTAGCTGATTATCAGTTTGAACCACTAAAACTACAGAGAGCTGCAAGTGAACAAATTTGACATGCAGGTGACAGAACATAGTAGTTAATTCTGGATAAAACATTGTTACTATGAATGTATATATATATAATAACATACCATAATAAAAGTAGGAAGGTAAGAAGCTAGGAAATATATGACTTCATACTTGGAGCAAAGAACTATGAGATAATGAGGAGTCACCCTCAAATCTGTAGAATAATGAGATGCATATTAATTTAGAAAAATAACTTTACAGAGTAATTAGTTATAACTCTAGATAACCCAGAAGCATTCTCACCAGTCAGCTAGACTCCTCTAAAATCCAACATTCCCTAGTCTCCTAGACTGGTTTAGTTACTGATACTTAAATTTTTTTGAGAAACTATGCATTCATTCTCCTGTTAGGATACTTGTTACTTTCTACTGTAACTGGATTATTTCTTTGAGTACCTACTGTACCATAAGAGCCTTGAGAAACGTAAGGAGCCATGATATATTAATCTTTTCATTCTTAGCACATAACACAAAACTAAGGATGAATAGATGAATGAGCAAAGGTTCTACATGGTGGTTGTCAACTCTACCTTTAGACTTGCCTGAACTCCTGTATAAACAATATTACTCCCTTCGTTACACCCAAGTCCATTTAAATCAGAATCTCTGGTGTGGGGCCTTTGCATTGGTATGTTTTAAAAGTGCTAGTTGTTCGGGCACCTGGGTGGCTCAGTCGGTTAAGCGTCTGCCTTCGGCTCAGGTCATGATCACAGGGTCCTGGGATCCAGCCCTGTGTCATGCTCCCTGGTTAGCGGGGAGTCTGCCTCTCTCTCTCCCTCTGCCTACCACTCTCCCTGCTTGTGCACTCTCTCTCTGTCTCTCTCTCTCTCTGTCCAATAAATAATCTTTAAAAAAATAAAATAAAAGTTCTAGCTTTTACTTATTTTTTTTTTTTTAAAGTTCTAGCTTTTAAAACAAGCATTGTCCTAACTTCATTTTCCTTACCGGAACTCCTTTAAGGTAGGCTGGTACACCTGCCCCAACCAAGGCATTCACTATTACAGTATAGTTGACAATTCTTCAGGTCTCTAATATTCTCATTCTTTTCTACCAATCAACAAATATCTATTGCAAGGAAGTTACTATGCTGCATGCCCCTGAGGTAATATCCTTAGAGAGAGGTTGTTCTTTGGTCCATATTTTACCAGAGACATTGGTTCTTTTTGGCTTCTACTATATGTTTTTTACATAGGTTTTATTTCTGATTTTTTTTCAAGGCCTCAAATATTTGAAGTATAGCACCCTCTTGATTACCCCTCCCCCAGCCCTTCTTCTATCTCACTTGTTTTTTTCTTTATAAGTACCTTAGAATAGCTATCTTATCTTAGTAGCCAAATATCTGAATAAGTGAAATAAAGCCCCACTGGAAAAATTTTATATGCAAACATCCTGAAGAATTGGACTTTACCTGGATACTAGTAGCAAAGATTTTTGCATCTAAACTGAGATCTCAAAATAAATGCTAGGATGCCAGGATACAGATGAGCAGAGTATCATCTTTGTTAGTAAGTGGTGAGGGATAAATTTCTCTTAGACTTGGGTTTGTTTGTTTGTTTTACACTATTGTTCTAGGTAAGTGAAGGTTATCAATGTTATTATAAAAAGGTTTGTGATATGTTCTGATTAAAGAATTCAGATTCTAATTTGCTATTTTAAAATTAATTACTAGTGAATTGGGCCCAGAAAGGACTGGGAAATCCTGTAGATAATTCTGATTATGGCATAATTTAATTCAGTATCTGAGTGGGAGAATGGAATTTCTAGAAATTCATCATAATTTATTGAGACTTAAAAGAAAAATTGAAAAACCATAGGTTTTAGATAAGAAAAATAAATAAAAGTTCAAATTTTAAAAGTCAGTCACTCTTGGGAGGTCTGGAGAATATTTAATAGCTGATGGGGAGCCCAGGGAAGATGGGTTGTTAGGATCAAAAATAGCAGGCTCTTGAAAATAGACTCTGCTGGCTAATTAACAGTCAATAACAATACTGCTGGAGAAAAGATAGCCTAAGAGAAAGGAATAAGGAAGTTGAGACATTATGTCTTTGCAAAGAAAAAAAGAAGGGCTTTATCATCGTGTCCTTTTAATATATGAAAACTAGGGTGCTCAGCCTGAAAATTAGTTGTTCCTTCTTGATGTTCATGGGCCTGGATGTACTTGGGAGGTATTTTCATGATTCAATTAAATTATCTTTGTCTCCACTCAAGAGGAGGTTAGATGGATTTCTACCCCAAGAAGAATTGGATGACCTTCTCTAAATGGTCAGTACTCAAAATACTCTAAGCCAGGTTGGCAAATAAATGTAGTTGCACTATTGGGGCCACATGGCATCAACCTGAGGACTCTGGGTAAACTCAAGGATGAACTGGGACACTGATGGACCAGGGGTGGTACTTTCTATACCTCCTACTCTACATATTACAAATGTGAGACAATTTGAAACTAATTAATTAATTATTTAGTTAATCAAGTAAATTTAAAAGTCTCCAGAGGAGGTCCCAGGGAATTAGTCTCCAGAAATCTCCATTTCATCTCTGGCCAGCTAGTAGAGTCTATAATGAAGAATGGGATTACTGAATATTAAAATATAATTATCTGAAAAGAAGTGACATGGTTTCTGTAGCAAGAAATTATGCCCAAGGGAAGCCATTTTTTTGAAGTCTCAAATAAGGAACTAACAAATATAATTTTGATTTTCAAAAATTCTTTCTAACCTACCACTCCAAAGTCATTTTCATGGGCTTTAGGGCTATAATTTGCACAATGATGGGTCTGACAAGATCCAGAAAAAAAGACTAGGAGTAACTGAACACTTCTCAGGATGCAATTGTGTATAAGGTCATGAGTACTCAGAGTGATGTTATGAATATGTGTTTGTCAATTCCTGGAAGAGGATTCTTATAGTGAAGTCTCCAAAGTGTGTATGGGTTGACATTATTTCTATTAGTAAAAACCTAAGCCTAAGAGGGTAGACTACCAACACACCTTTATAAGTCTGTATAAGATAGGCTAAGTACAACATAATGATAAAGGTACAGAGTCTAAGTTACGCATATAGTATGAATGAATTTGTGTAATTAGTTACAACAGAGCAAAGGGCCTGAAATCCTTGTGGAGCACTTCTTTCTTTCAAAGAAATGCATGCTGTTGTGACCAATTATCTATTCTCTCATCCCTTCCTCTCTTCTCCTTTCTTCCTTTACCTTGCTTTTTAAAAAGCATCATGTGTTTATATCTGGAAATCCATGTTCAGCTCTTGTCATTGTCCTCAGTCAGACAAGATGGTAGGTAGCAGTTTTGTGCTTTTGGAACGAGGGATCAGAACTCAGCTGGTTGTCTTAATTATAAAATCCAATTCTGAATGAGGCTGTTTTTTTTTTTTTTAAATCATTCTCATGAAGCAGTCATACATATAAAAACCCCAAAAATGATAGCTATTAATATTATAAATGAACTGTAAATATGACCAAATATGGAAATTCCTATTTTGTATGAGGACTGCTATGTCAATTTTTCTTGATTATAAAAGAATGTAGTATATTACACTATGTTTGGAATAGATGAGGACTTTTTTCTGGAAATGATAATGTCTTGATCTATGATAAAGAGAAATGTATGTGATTTATTACAAAGATGTTTAGTTTTCATTTCATTACATTATATTCTGTGAACATTTATATCTAGTCTTTAATTAAACATGATTTATTCAAATTGAGGTCTGTTTCCATTTAGATTGCTTGCAGTGTTAATCACAGTGCAAATAGCCTTCACCACTGAAAGAACTCCTGCATTATACTAATATATAAACACTTCCATGTAATTTGTATGTTATCTGAGTCTACCTGTTACTAGATGTGTACATATGCAAAAATATTTTACTTTTTTGGCTACTATATTAAAAGTACATATCTCCTTTAATGTAACATTTGTATTTTTACAAATATTAAATTTAAAGTAGGTTTGTTTGGTTTTTTTTAGTTTAAAAAATCAAAAAATGCACAAGCAATAAAAGGTCATTCTTTATCCAGAATTGAGCATGGATATAAAGCATTTTCTCCTCAGCAAATGCAATTCCAGTTCATTTTACCTTGTGTTAACCTCTGGATAAAGATGAAACTGTTGTTTATTTTAGAATCTGATCTACTTAATTATAATTTCCTTTTTAGATGATGGTAGATCTGTCCTGATGATCAAATGGCTAGAAAGTTCAAAGGTTGATTTGTCTCCATTAGATTCACATTCACCTGTGTTAAGTAATATTTATTGTGTTAATACTTGGAAGAAATAAGGAAGCAAAGAACAAGAGTACCTGCATACCTTACAGACATATAAAATGATTCTGGATAGTTCTCACATCATTGACTATGAAAACTCCCTTCTATTAATGTTTTAAAGCAGCAAGAGCTGGGTTTGGTTTTACTTATAATATATAGTTCAGTATTAAAATGAGAAAACACTTAGAGCCTCTTACCTGAGAATTGAAACATATGTTGTACCTATCAGCATCAAATCCTGTGTGGGTCTGTCTGTTCTGCTTTCCTTCATTTCTTATTTCTATACCAAATATTGGCTTCACTAGGTCTATCTGAAGTACAAGGGTACAGAAGACACCCTCCCATCTGGCTCCAAGTCTTTAGTGCCAAAAAATAAAGGACAGTTCCCTCCACTGGCATTAATGGTTCATCATAAGCTGGCTCCTATCTACATGCTCTGATATGGGGTCTCAGCACTCCCCTTCCCAAGCTGGACTCCAAACAGGCTGGCTACTTGTGTCCCTGAACACATCGTCATACCATGAACGTTTCTCTTCAGAGTTGTGCCTTATTCTGGTTTCCTGTTTAGAAATATACTACCATCTCCATTCTGTTGTTAATCTTAATTAAAGCTTTCCTTCAAGATCAAATTATATTTCCCTATGTGGTCTTCAGACATCAATACTCAGTTTCTTCCTCATAAGTATATAAAATAATAACTTGTTATGTCTAACTTTACAAAATAAGGCATGCATTCTCTAACATGAAGATTTAACTTATTAGCCCTTGACATATTCTCATCTGAAAAAAAGATTGTAGTCAATATGATGCAAGGAAAGACATAGTAGGCATGTTCCCAAGTAGCCAATTATTGCTGTTGCCTTACATTCGGCTGACTATAAAATAAATAGCACAGTGACTTTGTGCTACTTTCAAAACATAATGAAAATATTTTGCATGTTAGTCCAGGATAATCCACACTAAGTGAAATTTTGTTTAAGACTAAAAAGAGCTAAATGTTTCATCAGATAATGAATAAATGGCTCCTTCCTTCCTTTTCTCCCTCCTTCCTTCTGGAGAATTTTAGTTTCAAATATTTGGGAGTTTGTTATATTTTATAGCACATAGTTGTATTTTTAGAGATTATCAGATTCTGATTTTATCCTATTATTTGATGTCATAAAATACTCAAATTATTTAGATTCTTTCTGAACATAGTTATGAACTGTCTCTACTCTCAAACTGTGACAGTCAACCAGAAATCAAAAAGGATGGCTTTTTCAGGGAAAGTCATCATCTGCCTAAGGAAATTTAGACCAAACTTTTACAGTAAGCTTAAAATGAGAGGGTGACCAACTCTGATACCAAGAGAAGACACTGTTTAGAAGAAAAAAAGTTAAAAGAAAGAGCAAAATAGAGCTTTTGTAGTGTTTTGTTCTTGTTTGGTCTTGAAGGAGTAATTTAATGACCATAATGCTTTAAGCACTGTGAAAACCCAGGACTTCAGAATACCGTTTTGATACTTTGTAGTGTATCAGAAGGTCCATTACACATCTGGAACTATTTGTTTAGATTGTCTGCACCACTATTTCTGATCTTTTGTTAAAAATTTTATCAAAAAACATTTTTTGGTACCAGTGGTCTCCTAGATAGCATGTGGCATTTATGGAGATACAAAGAACAGTGCAGGACAGGGGCTACATTTGTAGGGCTCACAGTTTAGGTGAGAGGGTGAAAGGCACAGATACAGACAGTTCCTAGGTAATACTATTCTGGTCTGTAAGGAGCTGTGGGAATAAGAGAGGAGAGAGAGTTCAATAGAAGTAGATGACAGGAAGAGAATGCAATGGGGAGCAGTTATTATCCATCTACTTACTAGTTCCCACACGACCCATCATGGTGCTGCGCTTAGAGGGAATGATGTGTATCAGTGATGGATGTTTGACTGAATTAGTCATTATTTCTTTTTTCATTTATGATCATATTCATTGTATCTGTTGTCCAAAATTAGCATGGGAATTAGTACAATTTACTGAATGTTTTATATTTCATATGATTTTGCATGAGGTATAATAATGGTATATCAAAGGTAAGTCCCTTTAGTCATCCTAATTTTAGAAACCCTTGAATGAGATTAGGAAGTGATCATCATTTACATTTATTATACTTTGCTTAATGTAACGAGCTTTAGCTATTAACAGTAATTTGCTTCTCATCGCATTCATCAAAGGCAAACTATTTAGAAACTAAAACATCTCTGTCAGTTAGAATTTTAATGAATTAAGATGAAATGAGAAGTGTTAATTGGCAGTTGTTGCTGCAGGGGAGGTTTCTAGATCTTGTAAGTGATACCAATTCATCTCTCTATCAGGGTTAATTTGCTTGATTTAATTCTAAAGATACACTGAATATTTCCCCACACTATTCATATTTATTTTCAGGATTGGAGAAAGTTTGCTTCTGTTGGTCTTTCATTTGGATTCTCAATTCCAGTTGAACTTGATTATTAATCAGTTGTTGATTTTAAGCACTATTTCTATTATTGACTGAACACACATATACACACTCACAAACACACAAAAGTAATTGCATTACTTAGATTTTGTTTTACTTGAAAGGCCTAAAAGCTTCCAATAGCTAATCATTTTTTTTACCAATAATTCTCATTTTCTCTGTTCTTTCTGTTTCCCTCAGACATAAATGAATGTGAAGCTGAGCCTTGCAAAAATGGTGGAATATGTACAGACCTTGTTGCTAACTATTCCTGTGAGTGCCCAGGTGAATTCATGGGAAGAAATTGTCAATACAGTAAGTATTCATATATGTATATATTTTTGTTGTTGTTTGCATATCCTCCATTTATTATGGAATCTGGGTCAAAATCAATATAGTTTGCTTTTAGAGTTTATAATTTATTGAAATGGCACATTTCATATTTGTTGTTGTTAATGTTATTAATATACGTCTACTCTCCAGGATAGAGCTCAGCGCGTGCTAGGCATAGAATTGGCCACCTTGTGGTCTGAAAGGAGGGCGGCATTTCTCAGAGGTCCAAGTGCGTCTCCCTTATGAATCTCATTTTGGCTTTTGAGTATGTGTATGACCTACATTTCCACCAGAGTGACCACTCTGCTTCAGACAATAAATTCAAGGCACTCTAACCTGATAGCCTGTATCACAAATAAAAGGAGGATTTCTATTGAGCTGGCATTCACATTAATAAGAAATTGACACACTGTTTATTGGTCTTTTTGGAAGCCTAAGAGAGTAGGGTCTTATATATCAAACGATAGGACAGTAATTTGCCTGAAGTATTTACAAAGAAGCAAAAAGCAACCCTTCTTCCCCAAAAGAAACAAAAACTAGGAGAAGGTAGTAACAGGATTATAGTCAGTAGGATGAAACCAGAATTGGGCACAAATACATGCTAATGAGAACAATAATGATATAGCTTAGTAATTGTTGGACACTTATAGAAACTCCATAGCACTACTGCTTTGATGTATATTATACTATTAGAGCATCACATTATGCAAATTTAGAAGGCAGATGTAGAAACTGAGACACATAGGCTATGTGGTTTGCCCAGGCTCTCTCAGTTGGTGACAGAAGCAGGACTAGAAGGAATGTAGAATCAGGACTTGTGATTCCCAGTTCAGTGCATTTTCCTCTAAACCGAGATATCTCTTCAGATAGAATTAAATGAGAGACGATGGACTCTGAAAAACAAACTAAGGGTTCTAGAGGAGAGGGGGGTGGGGGGATGGGTTGGCCTGGTGATGGGTATTAAAGAGGGCGCGTATTGCACGGAGCACTGGGTGTTATACGCAAATAATGAATCATGGATCACTACATCAAAAACTAATGATGTAATGTATGGTGATTAACATAACATAACAATAATTAAAAAAAGAATTAAATGAAATAAACACAAAAGCACACTATACCTCCTCTCTCTCTTACACATGTTCATGAGCGCACACATGTGCACATAAACACAATACACACACACTCGTTCCTTTTTAGCCAGAGTAACAATTTTACATGTCACTTTCCTTCTCTTCCTTTCCCTTTGACAAGGATAGTTTATAAATTAAAACAGAGAAAGTTACTTAAGGATTTATTTGGGTTATGTATATAAACAAAATGAAAAACTTCATTAAAATAATGAAATCCTGAATATCAAAGAAATACCTTGGATGGGGGGAAATTTTCTAAGTTTAAAAATAATTGGAGAAGACATTAATTGTGAGTTGACATAGGAACCTTCAGGCATGGAGGTATGGAAGGAAAGGACAGCCTGAGTAAGCAGGTTGATCATACAACCAAATAGACTAGTGGCCACCCAGTCAACTGACCTAGAAACCTTCCTGTAAAGCATATAACTGACCATGCAGTAAGTTAACTTAATTCAGATTCAATTGGTCCTTGACCCACCCAGATATAACTCTTACATTCTTCTTTTCTTTGGTTTTGGGGGCTTGCAGATGGCTGTCCACTTAGCATTGAAAGTTGTACTAAAAAGCACCCCAAGATACCTGTAAATGAATATTTAATTACCATGATGAAGACCAAAAAACTAATGTCAGTGACTATTTGATTTCCATGTAGCCAAAACAGGCATGGGGTGCCAGAATAAAGTGCCTTCAGACAGTACTAGAACTTTGGCAGAGCTTAAAAGTATGCCTGGCTATGAACATGACCCATAGGAGGTCTGGCCAGGGGAGCAATAGGAAGATGAGACCTTCCCATTTTCCTAAAAGAAGAGCCCTGTATAGGGGACATGTCATGGGAAGCCTGCCTAGCAATGAGCGTCACTCTGAGGTGGTCAAGCACTAGCTCTCTGAATGCCCTGAAGAAGAAGTGATGTCTGAAGTTATAGGCACCCTGGGACAAGAGACCTAGGTCTTGAAGTTGTGTGTATGTATGTTGCCTTCCTGTGTTGGCCAAGGAGCAGCTAGATAGTCAGTTGCCTACAGGTTGAAAATGGAAGGAGACCTGGATGTGAACTAGATGTTGAAACTGATGACTGAAGCCTAAAATCTCCATCAGAGATTTTGTTGAGGTCACCACATCTAAAAATACCCTTGAAAAGAAGGAAACTCGATTGATTATAGAAAGACATATTGAAATAGACCTTGAACTTAATTGTCACCAGTTTGTGTCTAGTGTCTTTCTATTGTTTAATAAATGTGTTTTCTTTGATTTAGTTTCATATTTATATAATCTTTATATTTAAACTCAGACTTCTCTTTGAACATGAAAGCAGTAGTGACTTTCTTAACCCATCATATGCTCTGACATTCTCCCAAAGAGATCAGAAAGAGTCACTTAGGATACACTGTAAAATATGTTCTAATCGGGGTATTTGTTTTTACTGTATTGATCTGCAAGAGTTTATAATAATTTAAGGATCCTTAATCTCCCTACTGTTTCAGTTTCTAGGGATATGGTTCTGCTTTTTTGTGTGACTTCTTAGAATTGTTAGAAATCCAGAGTAAGAAAGAGCATTCTACCACAGTGATGCTGTAGTACCACACATTGAGAACTTAAAGTACTCACTCACTACAGGGCACACAGAAACACCTGCAGATTACACATAGTGCCAGCTCTAAGCTGATTGAGGTTAGGATCCTGGGAATTGACAGTACATAGATTATAATCAGTGTGCCCAGCATCCACTCTGGAGTAAGATTTATAACCTTTCTTCTGAACTTTTTGTCATGTCCCACAGGGGTACCCATGGGTCAGCTTATGCCTACAGTTATGGCAGAGAGGCCATTTGTTTTGGCAGATATTTCAGAAGGAAGAGGAAAGGGAGAATAATGGAGACTTAATGCTGGGTGGGTCAGAGGATACCATACTAAAATGCTGGCATCCTTGTGTTCAAATCCAAACTGACTTCACTCTAATCTTGGGTATCTGCACTCATATTATTTCCCTTCTTCCATGATTTTCTTATATCTACTGATGGGTTAATTAGGTTCTGGTATATTTTAAAATTAAATCATTCTCAATGCCCTCCCAAGTAATAAATAATAAAAGATATTGCAGAGGAATGGAATTTCCTAAATACATCTATACCAAAGTAATAAAGTATAAACACAAATAATAAACTGGGAAGTATTTATAATAAAGGTGAAAGGAAAATATTTCTTATCCTCAGTTTATTGTTTTCCAATTCAATAAAATTAAACATAACAGAAGAAAGAAAACATCAAAAACATGAACAGAACTTTCCTACAAAGGAAATTTATCATATTATAGTTGAGTTATGTCTTCATCTTTACTCTTCAGTATATTTTGAATTTATAAGGCTTATAGTACCTTTGTGATCTGAAAAGTATAATTATATTGTAAACATCTACTTAGTGAGAGAGCACTACATATGTGAACAAAAAACCGGACTGACCGTGAATCACTCCGCTTCTTCCTCGGACCCCATATCCCTACCCCCTCTCATTTCACAAATGGAAATATAGATGAATGGAAACAGATGAAAAGCTAAGGAGGAGCAGAGGCTAGGTGACACTTGAGAAAGAATATGGAAAAGAAAAACGAGGAGAAGGGAAAGAGTCCTAGGAACCATCCCAGGAAACACACACACACACACACACACACTCTCTCTCTCTCTCTTTCTGTCTCTGTCTCTGTCTCTGCCTCTGCCTCTCTCTCTCTCTGCCTCCCTTGTGGGCAGAGAATTTTAAAGTAAAGGAGGTGACAAAAAAAAAGTTTATCAAAAGACATAAAAAGTTCCCATGAGACAATTTTACTAGAGAGAGGCCCTTCCTTCCTTCTATTTGTGCTTCTTACATAGTCTGTTCTTAACTCTGCTGCCAGAGGGAGTCTGTTAAAGCAAAAGTCAATACACATCACCTAGCAGTTCAGAATCTTCCACTGACTTCTGATCGCACACTAAGTGAAACTTAGTCCCCCTGTTTCCTGAGGCCAGTAGGATCGGCCTGTGCCTCTGCCCTATTCACTCAGCTCTGTGACCACATCTCATGGGACTCTCCCTTGCTTGTGCACTGTTTCAGCCGCACTGGCCTCCTAACTATTCCTGGCACACACCTGGTGCAAACCTGGCACATCCTTGCCCTACAGCATTTCCGTTCCCATCTCCCCTTTTCTGTAATATTCTATTATGATGTTATGAGTACTCCAATGCTTCCTTTGGGTCTTTGCATAAAGGCATCCTCCCAATGGGGCTTTCCTCAGCCTCTCTACCTCCCTACTTCAACAAACCAAAACAACACCCACCCCTTTTTCTGTTATAGTTTTTCTCCTTAGCACTAATCATTAACATATCATATTTTTACTTATATATATATTTTTATTGACTATTCCTCCAGTGGAGTATATCCTTCATGAGGGAAAGAGTGTACTATTATAAACACATTTGCCAGAAGAGAACTAGCAAATGGTGGGTGCTCAATAGACATTTGCTAAATGAATGAATGAATGAACCTAGCGTTCTGAGGTAAGTATAGAAATGGTATCTGATCTCTCAGTGTCCTCAACTACCACCAAGTTATTTTTTACCTGACTTCCCATTTTTTTAGTAGTATGCTAAAGATGCTTTTGCCAGTGTAATGAAATATAATTTGGTATATTAACTGATACTCTGTAAATCATACCACAAGTTGAATTGTTTTCCTTTGACTTTGATAAAATCTTTTATAACTCTATTTTGCAATAGGGTTATGCAGATGGATTTTAAACAAGAAAAGTAAACAAAGACTCACCATAGCACATAGCACATACCCTCCCCGATGCCGAGCAATGTTGAGCACTTTTTCATGTGTCTGTTGGCCATTCGGATGGCTTCTTTGGAAAAATGTCTGTTCATGTCTTCTGCCCATTTCTTGATTGGATCATTTGTTCTTTGGGTGTTGAGTTTGATAAGTTCTTTATAGACTTTGGATACTAGCCCTTTATCTATATGTCATTTGCAAATATCTTCTCCCATTCTGTCAGTTGTCTTTTGGTTTTGTTGACTGTTTCTTTTGCTGTGCAAAAGCTTTTTATCTTGATGAAGTCCCAATAGTTCATTTTTGTCCTTGCTTCCCTTGCCTTTGGCGATGTATGTAGGAAGAAGTTGCTGTGGCTGAGGTCAAAGAGGTTGCTGCCTGTGTTCTCCTTTAGGATTTTGATGGACTCCTGTCTCACATTTAGGTCTTTCAACCATTTTGAGTGTATTTTTGTGTGTGGTGTAAGGAAAGGGTCCAGTTTCATTCTTCTGCATGTGGCTGTCCAATTTACCCAACACCATTTGTTGAAGAGACTTTTTCCATTGGACATTCTTTCCTGCTTTGTCGAAGATTAGTTGACCATAGAGTTGAGGGTCCATTTCTGGGCTCTCTATTCTGTTCCACTGATCTATGTGTCTGTTTTTGTGCCAGTACCATACTGTCTTGATGATGACAGCTTTGTAATAGAGCTTGAAGTCTGGAATTGTGATGCCGCCAGCTTTGCTTTTCTTTTTCAACATTCCTCTGGCTATTTGGAGTCTTTCCTGGTTCCATACAAACTTTAGGGTTATTTGTTCCATTTCTTTGAAAAAAGTGGATGGTATTTTGATAGGGATTCCATTAAATGTGTAGATTGTTCTAGGTAGCATTGACATCTTCACAATATTTGTTCTTCCAATCCATGAACATGGAACATTTTTCCAATTCTTTGTGTCTTCCTCAATTTCTTTCATGAGTATGTTATAGTTTTCTGAGTACAGATTCTTTGCCTCTTTGGTTAGATTTATTCCTAGGTATCTTATGGTTTTGGGTGCAATTATAAATGGGATCGACTCCTTAATTTCTCTTTCTTCTGTCTTGTTGTTGGTGTATAGGAATGCCACTGATCTCTGTGCATTGGTTTTATATCCTGCCACTTTACTGAATTCCTATATGAGTTCTAGCAGTTTTGGGGTGGAGTCTTTTGGGTTTTCCACATAAAGTATCATATCATCTGCAGACAGTGAGAGTTTGACTTCTTCTTTGCCGATTCAGATGCCTTTTATTTCTTTTGTTGTCTGATTGCTGTGGCTAGGACTTCTAATACTATGTTGTCGATGTGTTTGTTTGCTTTTGTTATTAATTGGCTTATATAGTTTCCTGCTCCCATGTTAGGGGCATAGATATTTACAAACGTTAGATCTTCTTGTTGGATAGAGCCTTTAAGTAGGATATAGTGTCCTTCCTCATCTCTTATTATAGTCTTTGGATTAAAATCTAATTTTTCTGGTATAAGGATTGCTACCCCAGCTTTCTTTTGGTGTCCATTAGCATGATAAATGGTTTTCCACCCCCTCACTTTCAATCTGGAGGTGTCTTTGGGTCTAAAATGAGTCTCTTGAAGACAGCATATCGATGGGTCTTGTTTTTTTATCCAATCTGATACCCTGTGTCTTTTGATTGGGGCATTTAGCCCATTTACATTCAGGGTAACTACCAAAAGATATGAATTTAGTGCCATTGTATTGCCTATAAGGTTACTGTTACTGTATATTTTCTCTGTTCCTTTCTGGTCTATGTTACTTTTAGGCTCTCTCTTTGCTTAGAGGACCCCTTTCAAGATTTCTCGTAGGGCTGGTTTCGTGTTTGCAAATTCCTTTAGTTTTTGTTTGTCCTGGAAGCTTTTTATCTCTCCTTCAATTTTCAATGACAGCCTAGCTGGATATAGTATTCTTGGCTGCATATTTTTCTCGTTTAGTGCTCTGAATATATCATGCCAGTCCTTTCTGGCCTGCCAGGTCTCTGTGGATAGGTCTGTTGCCAATCTAATGTTTCTTACAGTATAGGTTACAGATCTCTTGTCCCAAACTTCTTTCAGGATTTTCTCTTTGTCTCTGAGACTCATAAGTTTTACTATTAGATGTCGGGGTGTTGACCTATTTTTATTGATTTTGAGGGGGGTTCTCTGTGCCTCCTGGATTTTGATGCCTGTTTCCTTCCCCAAGTTAGGGAAGTTCTCTGCTATAATTTGCTCCAATATACCTTCTGCCTCTCTCTCTCTTTCTTCTTCTTCTGGGATCCCAATTATTTATTGTTTCATCTTATGGTATCACTTATCTCTCAAATTCTGCCCTTGTGATCCAGTAGTTATCTCTCTTTTTCTCAACTTCTTTATTCTCCATCATTTGGTCTTCTATATCACTAATTCTCTCTTCTGCCTTATTTATCCTAGCAGTTAGCGCCCCCATTTTTTATTGCACCTCATTAATAGCCTTTTTGATTTTGACTTGGTTAGATTTTAGTTCTTTTATTTCTCCAGAAAGGGTTTCTCCAATATTCTCCATGCTTTTTTCAAGCCCAGCTAGTATCTTTAAAATCGTCATTCTGAATTCTAGTTCCGACATCTTACTAATGTCTGTATTGATTAGGTCCCTGGCAGTCGGTACTACCTCGTTCATTTTTTTGAGGTGATTTTTTCCATCTTGTTATTTTGTCCAGAGGAGAATAGATGAATGAGAGAACAAAATGCTAACAGGTTAACAACGACCCCAGAAAAATATACACTAAACAAATCAGAAGAGACCTAAAACCAGGGGAAAAGAAAGGGAAAAAAAGAAAAAAGAAAAAGAAAGAAAAAAAAAACAAAATATGATCAGATATGATCAGGCTGGTGCATAGATCAGTGTCACACACTAGATTTGGGGTGTATTTTGGTCTAGAAGAAAGTGCCTCCCAAAATTTTAAAGAAAGGAAAACTTCTACATGTACAAAAATAAGGGTAAATATGATGAAGGGATGGAATATGACTGTAAAGATGAAAATTATAAAAGATTTTATAAAAGGAATTGGTAAGATAAGTTGGTTGAAAAAAGAAAGAAGAGGACTTAAAAAAAAAAAGGAAGAGAATGTGATCAGGCAGGAGACTAGAACAAAGCCATACATTAGAGATTTAGGATATATTTTGGTCTGTTAGAAGAAACTGTATCCCAAAATTTTAAAGAGAGAACAACTTATATATATATATACCAAAAATAAGGTTAAGTACTATGAAGGGATAAAATATTACTCTAAAAATGAAAAATAAAAATGTTTTTTTAAAAAGGGATTGATAAGATGTTGGTTGAAAAAGCGAAAAATTCAAAAAAAAAAAAACTAAAAAAAATAACTTTGAAAGACTAAAGAATCATGGGGAAAAAAGGCATGAATTCTATGTGCTGTATTCCCCTAGTGCTGGAGTTCTGCTGTTCTCATTGATCGGTGAATTTGGTCTTGGCTGGCTGTTCTTGCTGGTCTTCTGGGGGAGGGGCCTGTTGCGATGGATCTCAAATGTCTTTGCCAGAGGCGGAATTACCCTGCTCTTGCTGGGGGTGGGCTAAGTAATCTGGTTGGGTTTGCTCTCGGGAGCTTTTGTTCCCTGCAAGCTTTCTGCACAGCTTTGAAGGACGAGAATGAAATGGCAGCCTCCCAATCTCCGCCCCAGAGAAGCTGAGAGCTTGGGGCCCCACTCCTCATTGAGCCTCCAGAGAAAAGCAGTCAATCACTCCCATGTCCCCGGTCTCTGACTGCACTCTGTGCCTACCTGGCCTGTGACCAAGCATTTCTATCTCTGTCACCCGACTGGGTGTGGAGTCTCCAAACCTAGCAGATCCCTGCGGTGAGCTCCCGGGCTGCTCCTCCCCGGGGAGGAAAGGGAGTCTCCCTGGATCTGCCGCTTGTTGGCTCCCTGCTGGAAGAGCAGTGGCCCAACTGTGCCGCGGATCATGGTTTATGGCAATTCGAGCTGAGAACCCGCTCCTCGGCTCCATCTCTGCAGCCAGCTTCCCTTCTCCGATACCTGGGAGCTCTGCCACACTCAGGCACCTCTGGTCTTTCTGTGACCCTGAGGTCACAGAAAGGGAGGGTTCCACCCCCGGCTTAGCCACTGGAGCGTCATCCCTCAGCGGAGCAGACTTCTAAAAGTTTCGATTTTGTGCTCCACGGCTCTATCACTTGCCAGTAGCGGCTGACAGAGGCCCCCTCCCCTGCCGTCTATCTTCCCCAATATTGCCTCGGATTCACTTCTCCGCACGTCCTACCTTCCAGAAAGTGGTCGCTTTTCTATTCAGAGAGTTGCTGCTATTCTTTTCTTTGATCTCCTGTTGAGTTCGTAGGGGTTCAGAATGTTTGATCCCTACCTAGCTGAATTCCTGGGACCAGACGAAATTTAGGTCTCCTACTCCTCCACCATCTTGGTCCTCCCCCCCCATTTAGGCCACTTCTGCATGCAGACATCTTGTTAATTTATCTTAGATCATTATTTATTTCTTATCCATTTCAAATATCAGGTAGACCTATATGAATGCTGTGATGTAACTACTACCACTAGTAAGTCTTGAAAATATAAAAGTGGTAATTTTGGATATAACTCTTTAAGTGGTGTTGACAGACTGATCTCGATATCTGTGTGCATATAATCACAAAGATTTGTTTTTCTCAGATTTTTAACCTTTCTCTGTCTTTCCCTCATTTTTACATGCCCTTCAATTTTAAGCAATTTATTAAGACTATCTTTGCCAGTGTGGGTGATGGGCATTAAGGAGGGCACATGATGTGATGAGCACTGGGTGTTATACACAACTGATGAATTATTGAACTCTATACCTGAAACTAATGATGTACTATATATTGGCTAATTGAATTAAAAAAAAAAAAAAATTACCTTTACCAGTTCAGTTAAGTGAAATATTTTTTTTTAAAGATTTTATTTATTTATTTGAGAGAGAGAGAATGAGAGAGAGCACATGAGAGTGGGGAGGGTCAGAGGGAGAAGCAGACTCCCTGCCAAGCAGGGAGCCCGATGTAGGACTTGATCCAGGGACTCCAGGATCATGACCTGAGCCGAAGGCAGTCGCTTAACCAACTGAGCCACCCAGGCACCCTAAGTGAAATATTTTTAATATTAGTGATATACTACATTTTTAAAACCTAAATATATTTTTAAATTTTCAGTTAAACAATTAAAAGCAAGATGTTTAAGATACTACTTTAATAAATATTATTTCAAAATCTATGTGAATTCTTTATCATAATGTATGTCTTTAATTAATATAGCTATTACACATTTTTACTTTATAAGGAATAAATTTATACCTAACTCTCTTATGACATGATGTCCAATTATGTAGTAATAATTATTATTATGCAAATCAATCACCTATCAAACATAGTCAGTAAATGTAATATTTCAAATGTTAATAACAAAAGTTTTAATACTTGGCAAAAATCTGCCTATATTTTTCCAGTAATTATTTGCTAATTATATTTGTAGGTAGGCTAAGGCAATAATACTTCTGATTTAAATATTTCAGTTTAGATTTCCAGGTATTGTTCATACAGCTTATCACTTCCTTTGGCAGATCTCAATTATTTTTAGCTTTATTTTTCATTTATTTATTATGGGGAATTTAATTTTTATTATTTTTAATTTTAATTTAAGTTACATTTGAATGATATGTGAAAATCATTTATACGTGCTGATACTATTTATTATAGTATTACAGCCATTCTCCTAATTATAAAGTCCTAATTTATATTTCCTTATTGTTTTTAAATGGTATAAGCTCAAGCGTTCAGCCATTTTCATACACAGCTTGAAAGGAAATGATGATGAACTGGAATGAGAAACCTATTCTCATAAGAAAATATATGCTTTGCTGTGTATGTTTAACAGAACGTGATGTTTAAAGTAAGTGCAATGGAAATTGATAGCACTTTAGTTAACTAATCTAAAAATAACTAGGATTGTTTTCATTGATTGGACTATACGGCCCACAATAGCCATATATAGTTCCCTGCTGGGTGTTTAAATGTGACATGATTAAATTTCAGAAATGGGACTCAAATTCATTTTCATCACTGATACTATTTCTGGAAATTAAGATAGTTACCAAGGGATCTCTTATAATGCAACATCCAAACTACTATGCCAAAAAGTATTAAGACTTGGATGGTTTCAGAGAGTTTTATTAAAAATGAAAACTAAAATCTTCAACTGAGGATAAAGTGATGTTTCTTGAGTGTCATAATTGTCCAATTTTTAAAAAATTAAGCTTTATAATCTATCCTGTAGCCCCTACCCTAAGAATTCTACCTATAAAATAATAAAGACAGAGATGATAATACATGTGAACATATTTTTAAAAATATAAATTAATATTTCCATATCTTCATTTTTTGGGTAGATGTAACTCTTTAAACCTTTGTTACAAATGAGCTAGTATGTATAAATACACAAACATATACAACATACACTATATAAATGTACATGTGTATCTTTCCTTTTGATAGCAATGCTGCCAAGTACATTTGTACAAGTACAACCTTATGCAGTGAAAATTGTTAAAACATTTTATAGATAACTAAATTATGTGATATTTATTTTTATATGCTCAACACTTAATCATTGCTTTTGTAAATAACTAAACACTCTACCATATCACCAACTAGCTGTCATATGATAATGTTGATTTTAATTTAGACTTTTACTGTGTGCCAAGACTGTCCTAAGTACTTTAAATATTGATTTATTTAACCCTCTTAACACTCTTTCTAGTGGGTTCTATTTATCAATGGCTCCATTTTACAGAGAAGACTGAGCATGCTCAGTAAATAATTTGCCTAAGTCAACATGGCAAGTCAACTGTGGTCCTGGCCTTCCCTCCAAGCATTGCAGCTGCAAGAGCCTGCACTCCTAAGCGTGATTGATTCTGCTCCTTGTAGGATGAAAGGAGCACTGTTCATTACACTGTATGCTGTAAGAACATTTGTACTTGAGGGGTGGCCTTGGCGAGTGTTGGAAGAGTAAGAGGAAAGAGCACAGACTTTGCATTCAGATAGAACTGGGGTATAAACTCTGGATTTTCCTCTTTGTAACTAAGTGTCTGGATAAATTAGTTGCCCTTTCTGGGCTTCAGATTTCCCATCCATCAATGGAATTAATATAACCATTTGGTCTATATAGATAGGTAGAATAAAATTAACAGCATATATAAAGTACTTAGTAAAATTGTAGATCAGTGAATGTTATAAATAAATAATTGCATTAATAAATGAAAGGACACAAGGATCTTTGAGTTTTTTGAAAAGCCAATACCAGTGATCCCACCTTTTCTTTTGTTATAATTTTGTGCGATTTTAATTTTTTGTATACTCAAACAACTAACCTATCTTTAGTAACTATGCGCTTGAGAACAACTTGTGTAGAAGTCAGGTATAATGTCTTGCATACCATGTTTTAGTAGTACATTAATTTAGGAAATTCTTGGCATTAATATAATTTTTAATAAACAAATATCAATCCAACCAAACCATTATAGGAGATAGGAGTTGCTTTGTTTTTTTAAAAAATGACATCACATACGTCTGAACCACAAACATCTAATTTCATTTCTTTTTTTTTTTTTTTTTGGTGTAACGTTCAGTGACTCATTAGTTGTGTATAAACCCAGTGCTCATCACATCACATGCCCTCCTTAATGCCCATCACCCAGTTACCCCATCCTCCCACCCCCCTCGCCTCCAGCAACGCTCAGTTTGTTTCCCAGTTTATCCATGTTTTTATGTTTGTAATTATGGTAAGCTAACCCTGCTGTTGGATCAAGTATTTTAGTGAATGGTAAAGAGAAACTAATGGTGGAGTGAAAAATTCCAGTATTTTCTTACTCTAAATAGATGAACAAAGATTATAGTTTTGTGCCATATAACACTAAATTCCTACTCTGCTATGTCCAGGTACGACATAGATTCAAAAGCAAAATATAAACAAATTATGATATAAAATAAAGAATATTAAAAATAAGAGGTATTTATCAGGAAGTAAAAATGAAAATTAATACACATATAAATTTAGTAAGAAAATTACAAAGTTCATTATTATAATATAGAAAATGTATTCATTCAATCATGTGATCAAATAAACTAGCCACAAATATTTATTGATTTTTTTTTCTTAACATTAGTGTGTACAGGTTTTGAGAACATATATGAATGAATTCATTCATTCACCAAATTGCATCCAACAGTAGCCACCCACCAGAGCTGGGGCAAAATGGTAATTAAAATAAATTCAGTTCCTGCTCTCATGGAGTATATAGATTAGTGGGAGAGAAAAACAGGAATTATATAATATCTAATTATAAAGCATGATGAGTGCTATGAATGAAAAGAAAAGGGAGCCATTACAAGGGTGACTGTTCTGTTTTGGGGATTTAAGGAAATGACATTTGAGCTGAAACCAGAAGAACATATAGTAGGTACCAAATGGAGGGTGATGGAGAGGGGAATTTTACAAGAAAGATGATTTGCACAAGGATAAATATACCCTTTGTCCTTTAGAATCTTAATATTTAGTGGATGGCTTCAGTTCCTGTGTAATCATCATGTGATGATATTTTTAGGATGATCACTTACCTTTTAGGCCCTGACAATGTGGGGTCAAGAATAGTCGATAGCAAACAACATTTATATATTAAACATCCATCTCATGAGCTGTCATTTTGCACAACCATAAGGGATTTTTAAAACACCGAAGTAGACTTTAACTTTTGTAAATATATCAAGTCAAAGAAAAGCAAAAAAAAAAAAAAAAAAGAAAGAAAGAAAGAAAAGTAAAAAAACCCAAAAAATCATTAACTTGAATCCTAGTTTTATTCCAGATTAAAAAAAATCTGTTCTGTTTTAGAAATTTGAAATGACATGCTTTAGCAATGTTTTTGTCTTTTAAAGCATCACTTGAGATAAATTTAACAATACTTTCCTTGAAATACATAAAATTAGGCATTAATCTGGAAATCTAATAGGACAGGAGAAGGACAATTTGCCTCAAGCTTTCACCTTTTGCAAACATAATAAAAAATTAAGAAATCAACTATGGATTGATAAAAGGTATATATTCATGATTAATTGTATAATGTTATATCTAAGATACATAATATTTAAAGTCTACCCATAAATATATAGAGATATAAACGGAAATAACCATTACTACAAATACTTGAGTATAAATTATTATTTGAACTTAATTTCTCACAGTCTTTTTAAAAAGATGTGACAATAAGTTTTAAAAAAAAACAAAACAGAGTACTGTGCAAGTATATCAATAGCCCTCAAGGAAAGAAATGGTTCCAACATTACTGCAGGATGAAGTCTTTGCAACAATAAACATAAAAAATTGACTCAATGACAAAACCGAATTGGATTTTCTGTGTCTGACATGCAAGTTCCATCTTCAATCACATGTCTCTGGGTATATTTTTCCAAATGTTGTCCAACAGTTTTGTACAGACATATCACTTTGAAAGTTTACCTGTTGTACCTTAAAGTGATGATCTAATAAAGGAAAGATAGAAAAAAATATCTGCAAAATGCTCAAATAGACCCCCGGGACTTGTTAAATTCCTCTAACAAATTGAATCAGATTCTCATTACCTGACAGTTTTGTACTTGATTGCAAATAATTACTGAAACATCCAGTAAGATCTTCTTGATTTTCAAATTGTATTAACATGCCCATTCTCTGCTGAACTGAGTATGTCCAGGGGTTAACGTCTAGTCTGGCATTTATACTCCAGGATAAAGCGCATTCTAATATTTCCTAAGTCAAAGATGAAGTATGCAGAGATCAGGAGGGTTTGGGAGCAGGACAACTTGATTTCACCCTCATAAAATTTAAAATTGTATGGTTAAAAAAATTGTATTTTTCTCAGACTGAAAATATCAATTTTTTCAACCATCACTGTTCCTCCCCTTGTAAAAAAATTTTTGAAAAAAGAGAAGATAAAAGGAAGAACCCAAATAAAGTGTATACAATATAGAAAAAAACAAAAATCTGGGCGCCTGGATGTCTCAGTGGGTTAAGCATCTACCTTCAGCTCGTGCTTGCTCTCTCTTTCTCAAATAAATCTTAAAAAAAAAAAATCTATAATGAAACCACTAGAAAAGAACTCATCTGATGAATTTATACTTTGAACATGGTTAAAACGTAATTTGTGGGCTAGTCATTATCCTGTACAGATGGTAACATGGCATTATGAGGTGCTTAGGTAAAATTTAGGGTTTGAATTATCAAAGTGGGTATGAAATGGTTATTTCATAATGGAGAAATTTGAGGCACAAACCACAATGGCCTCTCCCTTTTTCACATCCACCAAACAGCAGAAACAAATGCTTTTCTCAAATAGGAGAAAGGAAAGAATATAGATGATTTCTGATCTTTTGCACAATTTTCCATGATTTCCTGAAATCCCAAGAGTTTCAAATAGTTGCAATAAAATTTTACTGGCAAGAATGGAGCTAAGTTGGGCAGAGATAGCAACAACTGGCATGACCCTAGTCCCAGTTTTCAACTGAATCAGAGACTTGAAAAATGATGGCTTCCAGCAGCATGTAAGACAGAGAGTCACATACATGTTTTAAGTGTCATCTTCAAAGCTATCTTCTTCAGCTGAAGGATAGGAACACAACAGATCCCTTTCCGGCATAAGGCATACTGAATTGTAGGCACAATTGGCATATCTGGTAAGCTAGTTATTAAAATGCTGATGATAGCTTAAGGAAGCATTGCTAATTAAGATTCAGATTTAGGGATCAGATGAGAATGGTAAAGTGGTAAAATTGAAGGAAGATTGCTAAAGATCAAATTTAAGGCAGGTAAAGAAATTCTATCTGCAATGGTACCAAAAAATGAAATAAAAGCAAAATCAGAAAAATAGAGAATAAAAACTCTTCGAGAGAGCAAGGAAAAGAAGTTTTCCAAAATAAAAGCTGGTCAAGGAAATGGATACTTAAGAAAAGACGTTTTAATTTGGAGCCTCAAGCCATTAATGGCCCTTAAATAATTACAGTGGGTGGTAGAAGAGAATGCCAGATTGCAGCTATTCCAGATTGAGCAGATGTTGAATGAGAAATAATAGCCACAGACACTCCTCCCAGGTTATGGTGCACTCTACTTTGAGCATATCTTAAACCCCAAAGAGCCATTAAGGTGGCCAAGGACCTAAAAATAAATTTTGTAATAGTTACCTTAATAGCTTTATCTGGTCAATAATACACATTCTTTTTAGAACTCTAAAGGGAATGGACACATAAAGTATCCAACTTAAAAATAAATTGAATTTGAGGACTATGGTTCCATAAAAAGAAGTAGAGACAGAGCAAAGTCACTAAATCCAATACTAAAATTCAAGGAAAACAGGAGCAGGGACAGAAAATAAACTCTTCTGACAAGAAAAATGGATAGAACTATAGTTATATAAGGAAGCCTATAAATACTCAGCACTATTATCTAACTACAAAATACCAAGAAATTGAACTGCAGCTCTTAGCTCCAAGAAACCCAAGGATATTTGTGGTGGTTTGTTCAAAATAAAATTCCCTTTTATTTTCTCTGGTACACTCAGGCAGACACACAGTTTTTTAAACATCCATAAAATGACTATTTGGTATATAAATATTGCTTCACATCCACTCGGCAGTAACTTAATAATACCGTTTCCTTTCCCATTAGAATTATTCGTGGATTCTACTATTGTGAATAGTTTTCAGTTTAACAGAACATGAGCACTTTCCAACAGGGATTAATATAAGGATGTTCTTGGTCCCACCCTTTGAGGTGCTTCATTCAGTTTTTAACCAAAGGTACAGAACCCTCAAAGCATGGATGGATAGAGTTCAAGGTGTCTGCATCTGTTGATAAGAAAACCAAAATGGCTACCTGCAATGTAGAATTTCCATCAATTATGTTGATGGAAAAATGTTGGCAACAACAGATCAAAATATTAACAGTACCAATGACTTTTTCACTGATTGAAATCACAGATATTTTTATACCAAAGTCTACTTGTTGCTCATATCTGAAAAAAATATTTATATTTTTTATTAATATGAAACTATAGTAGACCTCCCACTAACTCAGTTATTTAATGTGTTAATAGATAAGCACATATGTTACTATATCATCTATTTTTCAATAGTTTGGTAATTACATTGCATTTCTGTGTATTTCATTTTATACACTAAACAGAATTATTCTGAGGAGAGCCTCTAGTCTTCACCAGACTGATAAAAGGGTCCAAAGCATAAAAAAAGGTTCAGAACCCTGAATTAATGGCTTATTGGTTTCAAAATAGATTACTTTCCTCCTGTATAATATGACTGAAGCTTTTGGAAATAAAAGCTATTAATGAGCCATTTTCATTGAATGTCTATTCCTGGCCTTTCTGCTGAGTTTTGATCTCTAGTTCCATGTGTAAAAGCATGTAAGTAAAATAGCAGAACATGATACTATTAAGCCACATTTTTGTCATTGGGTTTACAGAGGTTTTATTAGCAGTTTTTTTTTTTAATCCCAAAATAAGTTTACTTATTTATAAAGTAGATACACAATTTCAGTATTAATGCATGCATTACAAAATATACAGAAAAATAATATTTTAAGGCATAAACAAAGATGAATAAATAATATACATCTTGTCTTATTATATACCATTTCATATGGCACAAAAAGCCTATTTTGCTCTAAAATAACAGTATTTTAGAGAAAGCAATATCATAAGATATGCTTCATTATTTTTAATCCTTAGGTTAATGCTGAGAAAAGCAATTTTTAGATTGTATCAATACTAGATTTCAATGGCTATCAAAGCTGAGAACAAAACCACTAAAACAAATAGATCCAGTAGAGGATGAGACTACAGCTGCACTCCCAGAGTCATCATACCTTGGTCCCAACTGTACTTTTTTGCAAATGGTTTTATGAAATCAGCTAGTAAATTTCCTTCCCTTATGTCAGTCAGATGTTCTTTTTATTCAAATATAATTAATATGTAGTGTTACATTAGTTTCAAGTGTACAATATGATGATTCAACAATTTTGTACATTGCTCAATGCTCATCAAGATAAGTGTACTCATAATGACCTTTATCTATTTCACCCACCACCCCCTTAGCAACCACCAGTTTGTTCTTTGTATTTAAGAGTCTGTATTTTTGTCTCTTCTTTACTTTGTTTGTCCATTTATTTTGTTTCTTAAATTCCACATATGAATGAAATCATATGGGTATTTGTCTTTCTCTGATTTATTTCACTTAGCATTATATCTTCTAGGTCCATCCATGTTGTTGCAAATGACAAAAATCTCATTCTTGTTTATGGCTGAGTAATATTCCTCTGTGTGTGTGTGTGTGTGTGTGTACCACACCTTCTTTATGCATTCATCTGTCAGTGGACACTTAGGTTGCTTCCATATCTTGGCTGTTGTAAATAATGCCACAATAAACATAGAGGTGCATATAGCATATATCTTTTCAAATTAATGTTTTTATTTTCTTTGGGTAAATACCTAGTAGTGGAGTTACTGGATTATGTGATAATTCTAGCTTTGATTTTTTGAGAAACTTCCATACTGTTTTCCACAGTGGCTGTACTGATTTGCATCCCAACATTGCCTGAGGGTTCCTTTTTCTCTGCGTCTTCCCCAACACTTGGTTCTTCTTGTTTTTTTTATTTTAGCCATTCTGAGAGTTGTAAAGTGATATCTCATTGTGGCTTTAATTTGCATTTTTCTGATGATTAGTGTGTTGAGCACCTTTTCATGAGTTTGTTGGCCTACTGTATATCTTCTTTGGAAAACTGTTCACATCCTTGGCCCATTTTTTTTTTTTTAAAGATTTTATTTATTTATTTGACAGAGAGAGACACAGCGAGAGAGGGAACACAAGCAGGGGGAGGGGGAGAGGGAGAAGCAGGCTTCCCGCGGAGCAGGGAGCCCGATGCGGGGCTCGATCCCAGGACCCTGAGATCATGACCTGAGCCAAAGGCAGACGCTTAACGACTGAGCCACCCAGGCACCCCTCTCGGCCCATTTTGATTGGATTATTTTGTTTGGTGTTCAGTTGTATAAGTTCTTTATATATTTTGGATATTAACCCCTTATTGAATATATCATTGCAAATATCTTCTCCTGTTCAGTAAGTTTTCAGTCATTTTTTTGGTGGTTCCCTTCACTGTGCAGAAGCTTTTTATTTTGGTGTAATTCCAATAGTTTAAGTTTGCTTTTGTTTCCCTTGCTGGAGGAGTCATATCTAGAAAAATGTTTCATGGACTGATGTCAAAGAAATTGCTGCCTATGTTTTCTTTTAGGAAATTTATGGCTTCAGGTGTTATATTTAGGTCTTGAACCTATTTTGAGCTTGTATTTGTGTATGGTGTAAGAAAGTGATCCAATTTTCCCCACACCATTTGTTGATGAAACTGTCTTTTTCCTCATGGTATGTTTTTCCCTCCTTTGTAGTAGATTAATTGACAATACAGAGTGGGTTTATTTCTGGACTCTATTCTATTCCATTGATCTATGTATCAGTACCATATTGTTTTAATTACTACAGCTTTGTAGTATATGTTGAAATCTGGGGTTGTGATACTTTCAGCTTTGTTCTTTTTCAGTGGCTGCTCAGGGTCTTTTGTATTTCTGCTCAAATTTTAGGATTATTTGTTCTAGTTCTGTGAAAAATGTTGTTGGTATTTTGACAGGGAGTGCATTAAATCCATAGATTGCTTTGGGTAGTATGGATATTTTAACAATACTGGTTCTTTCAGTTCATGAATACATCTTTCCATTTGTTTATGTCATCTCTCATTTCTTTCAAAAATGTTTTATAGTTTTTTTAATACAAATCTTTCACCAACTTAGTTAAGTTCATTCTTAGGTATTTTATTATTTTTGGTGCAAATGGAATGGGATTGTTTTCTTAATTTCTCTTTCTGCTACTACATTATTAGTGTATAGCAGTGTTGAGTTTTTATTGAACCCATTCCTGCTTCTCACCAGCAGTGCAGATTTAGAAAGTTTGTAATCCTATGATGTATTCTAAGTTACCTGTGGACACTAAACTGTTTTTAAAAGACAAGGAAAAGGAGAGAAACTAAAAAATATCCCTCTAGGAGCTACTGTCTGAAGTTGAGCACATTCACTTTGCCTTTTACCAGGGCCTTTTCAATTTTCTTAAAATCAGTTATTATCTATGTAACAGTTTATAATCAGTTCAGTTGTTTGTGTTGCCAATGCCATATACATAGCTGCTGTAGAAGAATGCCACTCCGGTGTATGAGTTAAGGAAAAAGTGCTAGTCATGCGGAATCTTAGCATCAAATACAAAGTAAATGGGAATTACTCATTACCTGGGGGGAGGGGGGAAAGAATGTCAATCTATTAACTTAGTGATATTTTCACTAGTGTGAAACATCCATTTCAAAGCATCAAAGTATTGTCGCTAAACACATAATTAAGATTATCTTTGAATTTAGTTCTTATGTCAGAATATACTTATTTGTAGGGTTATTTTAAGCAGTGTACACTTTCCAGTCTCCTACAGTTCTAACATTTATTTAATCTTCTTGCTTTAAGGAGGATAAGTTTGCACAGATCTCTGAGTGCTAGATTGGAATGAAAAGGTGGAAATGACTGGTCATCTAATCACCTAGATTTTTTGCAGTATGACTGTGGCAATGGCATTATGCTAGATGCTAAGAAAACTATCAAAATATATAAAACGGTCATTGATATTAAGACATTTGAAATATAGCTTTGATGTGCTTTCTCTGGCTTTTTGATTACAAAAAAAAAGAAAGAAAGAAAGAAAGAAAGACCCACTCAATTTACCTTATTAAGAGAGCTATATTCAAGATTACATGTGATCCAAAACTATAAAGAAGGCTTTGTATTCCTTGGGCTTCTATCTTGCTTTCTCATTCTCTTATTCTTGTTTCCAGATCTCTCATAGCATTTTTCTTTTCCCTGTTTTACTCTGTTTTCTTCTTTGCATGAATAATGAATTTCAAACTATCTAGTATTCCTCAGTTATAACAGTATTTTTACTTGAGGTAGCTTTTTTTAATGAATAATAAGCAGTGCAATGGATTGTACATGAAAAGGTTACATACAGCACAAAAAAGTAATCAGCTTATAATTGTGCCTGAGAGGAAAAGCAATTCATTTAGTATATCTTAACTCTTCTTCCTTGCATAGCAAAATACCAGCTTTTTATACACTTTTAACCTTTGAGTAGTCAGATGGATTTCATCAAAAGAGTTTAGGTGAGTTCATTCATTATGTGGAACACTACAGAAGTCCCCATAGAGCTATTAACTGCGTTCTTCTGGTGTTTGTTCTAACTGTAAAAAGTAAAACAATTTTTTCATGTACTGGGGGTAATGGCATTGAGAGTGAAAATATTTCAAAGTAATATATAAAATTCTGCCCAATTAAATGGACAAGCCAGTAATAGGGAAAAAAAATCATTTTCCCAGTCTTATATTAAGCCCTTAGATTTTTGTATTCTGATATGACCTGCAAGAAGTAGTTTTGTAACACTGGCTTAACTGTACCAACTGTAGGACTGCCTAGTTGTAGTTCATTTGGTAATATGAGGAATACAGGAATAAGGAGTTGTTTAAAAAAACTGAAAAGATGGGTGCCTGGGTGGCTCAGTTGGTTAAGCGACTGCCTTCGGCTCAGGTCATGATCCTGGAGTCCCGGGATCGAGTCCCTCATCGGGCTCCCTGCTGAGCAGGGGGTCTGCTTCTCCCTCTGCCCTCTTCCCTCTCATGCTCTCTGTCTCTCATTCTCTCTCTCTCAAATAAATAAATAAAATCTTAAAAAAAAAAAACTGAAAAGATAAACTTTAAGAGGAAAAATAAACAGAAATCATGTACATTTCCTCATTTCCTCAATTCTAAAATACATGCCTTTTTATTTAAACATATTAACATCTCTGAAATTGGGATACATCTTAAAATCATTGGTATGTTATTGGTACATAAGATAATGGCATGCAGTAGTGGGGCACCTGGGTGGCTCAGTCATTAAGTGTCTGCCTTCGGCTCAGGTCATGATCCCAGGGTCCTGGGATCGAGCCCCGCATCGGGCTCCCTGCTCTGTGGGAAGCCTGTTTCTCCCTCTTCAACTCCCCCTGCTTGGGTGCCCTCTCTCGCTGTGTCTCTCTCTGTCAAATAAATAAATAAAATCTTTTTTAAAAAAAGTGGTACACAGTAGTAAACAAGAATGGAATTTTTGTCTCACTGAAGTCTATTAAATTAACAATAACATAGAAATTTAGGTAACATGACCTTTCAAAAAATTTACTATTAGCAGGCATTTATAATTTAAGCTAAGCAATCCAAGTAATGATTTTTAAATCCAGAGAGTACAAATATGGATTAATACTAAAGCAAGGTGATGCATGAATTCAGATTATTCAATTGTATTTCCCTTAGTGAGTAGAAGCTTACCATTATTTATGTAAGGCCATATGTGTAGAAGCTAGTGTATCTGCCCACAGATTACCCTACCCAAATGTGGAGATGTGTTTAGAAGAATTTAAAATCAATAAGATCATTATACAGGATTTCTCTCTCTCTCTTTCTCTCTGTCTCTCTCTCTCTGGCTCCCTCTTGCTCTCTAAAACACACACACACACACACACACACTCTACCTTAATTAGAAAATACTTGTAATTCAAGTACCTTTTTCTAGGCACAATTATCTTTCAAGTTGTTTCTAGTGAATATCTCTATGTGCTTAGCAATAGGTGATACCATCCCTATAGTCCACTTGGAAAACTATTGACATTTCACTTGTTTTGAATGACCCTTCCATGTTGCTTAGACATTTTTTATTTGATTGTAAAAGTAATACAGATAGATAGATGATATATAGATAAAAGAATACTTGGAAAATATAAAATTAATGTTTTAATTTCTTTTCCTTCGGAATTTGAGTACAGTTAAATACATCAGAGGTAGCATACTACCAAAGGCTACATGTATAATATTGATTTATTGTTACTGTATTTTTTCTGGCCTGTGTCTTCCATGTGCATAGCTAGCCAAACCCCTTTTCAGATCTAAAGTCTTTCAAGAATAGATATTGTTTCAGGGTGCCTGGGTGGCTCAGTCATTAAGTGTTTGCCTTTGGCTCAGGTCATGAGGATCCTGGGATAAAGCCCTGCGTCGGGCTCCTTGCTCCGTGGGCAGCCTGCTTCTCCCTCTCCCACTCCCCCTGCTTGTGTTCCCTCTCTCTCGCTGTCTCTCGCTGTCAAAGAAATAAATAAAATCTTAAAAAAAATAGATATCTTTTCTTCAGTGTATTTCCTTTCCTTGTTCCTGAAATACCTGTGTGGATAAATCTGGCATTTGACAAACCTGAGCAGTTGAGTGGCTAAGATTTCTTTGAGCTTTTTGTTTGTCTGTTTTATTTATTTAAGTTATCTCTACACCCAATGTGGGGCTCAAACTCATGACCCCAAGATCAAGAGCCGCATGCTCCTCTGACTGAGCCAGTCAGGGGCCCCTTCTTTTTAATAAGAATTTGAGGGAGAGACACATAGATGCCTTCATCTGTTTTGATTAACAAAAAAAGTGGGAAGCAGATTATCACTTATTTAAATATAATGAACAGACCACTAGATACATTTAATCCAAATTTAAACTGAGTTTTAAAGAAAAAGAAAAATTTCTAGGATTGGTTTTATACTTTTTAACAGCCTGTAAGTAAAATGGAGTGACTATTTTGCATTCTAGTCACAGCTCCTCGGCTCCCAAGAATATAATCATACATACAGTTTTTGAAATTCCAGGAACTGGCTAGCCAAGTAAATTGTCTACAAGGCTGCTTTTATTACTGGTTGAAATGAAATTTTTTTTCAGCCTTCCGTCTTAATCAGAGGGTATTATTAAAAGTTAAAACCTGCAAAAATCATGTTTCAGTTAATAATGTTATCAATTGGTCATGTTCACTAGAAATTGGAGTTAAAACTTAATTTTAAAATGATTGCAAGGTGTGTGGAGTAAAAATAATTGATTTATTTTCCTCATGTTTATTTTTAATTTGTTAGCACAGATAATGAATCTTGGCTCTATATTAAAGTGAATATGACAGAAAGGAGAAAATACTGGGGAAATTCAAGTTTATGAGCATATGAATGTTTAATCGGTGTTTGCTTATTTGTTCTAAGGATTATTGTGCACCTAAAATACAAAGCTATTGGAAACAAAAGTTAATATCAACTACAGAAATAATTCTGGGTTAGGACACAAAGTTCTTGATAGAGTAATAATAAAATTTTGGAAATTATACATAAACATTTACCTTTGTATCCTAAGTTAGACAAGGATACTTACCCAGATGCTAATTTCATGTTGGAAGATGTCAGCATTGAAAGCAATTGCTTCCACAGTTTATCCTGAGGCATTTGTTAAGTGGAGAAGAATGCCCTATGCTATAATTGGCTTTCTTATAAGTGAAAATATAAAAGCTGTTCCTATATTGCAGCAAGAAAATAGATAGTGAGAGAAGAGAGGAAAAATAAAGCTCTGGAAGTCCCTGAGGTAGGCAGTTTGCCATAGTCCTCTACTGTGGATAAATTTTTTAAATGATGCTAACTTTAAATTAGTTTCTACTAAGCTACTCTTAGTTGTATAATCACTTCGAACCTTAAAAGACCAAGGCATGAAATATAATGCCTCTGCCTTGCATAAAGAAGCTCAACATATATTTGTTAAATGTTGAATGAGTAACAGTCTGTCTTGAACCTTCAGTCCACAAGTCGTGACAGAAACAATGATGAGGAACACAGAGTGAGTTAGGTCACTACTGTTTATCTTTATAAACATGATGGCCAGGTTCCCTGCTGATCATTTTTCATCACTTCTCCACACTGTTTAAGGCATATGCAGCACACAGAATGTCCCAGGACACTGTATCACAGTGTTTATCGTGACCCTTTTGTAATAGATACATCTGAGGCCAAATCCTGGCTCTTTGACTTTAGGGGAGTTACTTAACCTCTCTGAGCCTCAGTTGCCTCAATTAAAATTGAGAGTGAAACTACTATTCATTGGTTTATTTTGAGGTTGCAATGCCTGACGTATTTTTCTTTGCAATACATATGTGCAGGGTTCATTTTTATTCTTCAATAATGTCTGTGAGAGAAAACAAAGATCTATACCTTTGGAAAGGGAACAGAAAAAAAATGGAATGTTCATCTAGAGGGAATTGCAGTGTTTAAATATTACTTCTCTTGGTATTGGAAATGGAAAACAGGTAACATGAGCTTGAAGTAATAATGAGTAAAATACAACAAGTGTTTGCATTGCTGCATAGAGAATCACTCTAGAGAGGGATACTCTCTGTCATCATGAGCCTCAGATGAATTAACCAAATATGTTTTTGAGCACCTCTTACTAGCAGGCACTATGGAAGGTGCAGGCAATAACACAGTCCAACAGACAGGACCCAATAACCCTTGTCCTGGAAGAGTTTCCAATCTACTGTGGAAGAAAGATTAATAAATTCAGAAATGCATGAAAAATTATTATTATTAAATGTATTATTAAATGTATTATTAAATGCAAAGTTTTAATTGTGACATAAGTATGCTTACAGTCTTTTTGGAACCCCGAATTGGCACAGTTAATTCAATTTGAGGGAAGGGTAGGACAAGGAAGAAAATGACAGGGGCACGAGCTGCAGAAATATTTCATATGCTGCCATCTAAATAAAACTCAGTCCAAGATAAATTCCAAGCAGCCAGGAGGATGGCTTTTACTTTTTGAGCAATGTGGATCCACTGAAAGAAAATATAATCAAAAGAGTGAAATGGGGACGCCTGGGTGGCTCAGATGGTTAAGCACCTGCCTTGGCTCAGGTCATGATCTCAGGGTCCTGGGATGGAGTCCCATATCAGGCTCCTGCTGGGCAGGGAGCCTGCTCCTCCCTCTATCTGCCACTCCCCTGCTTGTGCTCTCTCTCTCTCATAAATAAATAAATAAAATCTTAAAAAAAAAAAGAGTGAAATGGTCAGGTTTTCAGAAAGTTTATTCAGAATTCAATGTGCAGGATCAGTGAGGGGGACTCCATCCAGTAGAGGGCAGGCGTACGGGCAATGAGACCCCCGAGCTTTGGCAGTACCCTGAATGAGACAAGAAAGGGCAAATAGGAGAATTGCTTAAGCAATGAAATTAGCCACAGGATTTAATAGCTAATATAATGAATAACATTTAAACATTTATTTACAGATTGGTTTTAAAATACCAATCTGTGCTGTTTTGAAGCGTTTTCCAGACCGAACCTTCTGAAACACCTGCTAGTGTTTTCAGTTCTCACTCTGTGCAACCCTAAGACAGACAATAATGAAGCGAGAAAGTTGGAAGTTTAGACCCAGACCCTCAGGGGCTGCTCAGCACCCAGGGTGTAATGCCTGGGATAATGCCATCTTTCCAATCTAACACGTGCTCTAGACTCCGGCACAGTGTCATTCTAAGTTATTAAGACAGCTTGATGTACTTAGGAGACTGCTGGCCCATCTCCTCTTGCTCTGTCACTTGTTGGTACACACTGAGTGAGGACTCACTAGCAGTCCTTCTGCTAAAATTCAGACCCCTGAGGAATACAGTTGTTTATTATTACTGTTATTCTGCTACTGATACATTTTTCATATTCTTCAACTTAGTGCTTACTATATTTAACCCTTAACAGCTTTCGAGAGTGAAATCAAACTTCAAAAAGATCACATTTGTGACATTTCTCTATGACAAAGAGCCATATGTAAATAAATTATGCCCTAGTTTCAGGTGGTCAAATTATCTTTGTTTTCTAATTCTACTGCTCTATTTTCAGTAAGAAAAAAAATTTCCCTCTTTCAGTCAAGAGGGCATTTGGCTATCTCCAAGAAAAAAAACAAAAGCGAGAAGAGTCAAGAATTTTTAATAGTGCTTATCTCTGAAAGTGGAAACTCTAGTCATGAATAAGTAATTAGTAATGAGAAAGAAAAACGTAGCATTTCTTAGATGATTCCATGCAGTGATATCTGTGTGATCTGAGTTAAAAAACAAACAAAAAAACAGAACCCTGAACTCAGGTGTTACATTAACAACCATTACCATAAAGATAAGATACTTAAAGAAGTAGTGTTGATATTACCAAGCCTCCTTCTATCCCCTTTTCAACCAGTGGTGAGCCTAGCATTAGGCACTACTGAAGTTGATGACTTGAGGAAAAGGAAACTGCACAAGAAGAGATAATAACTCAGTTCTTCAGAGATTTTAAGTGCGTATTTGCTGCCCTGCTGACTTCTGTGGCAAAATGTAAGCTGCTTCTTAATATGGAACAAATAAGCCAGGATGTTTTATGGCATCATCTGAAGTTTTTTATCATGTGCTTTTGATACCCCCTGTGCAAAGATACACATTTCCTGAGTTTATCATACATTTCTTTTTTGGTTTTTTTGTGAAACTGTCTCTTCATTTTACTTTTTTTATGTGACACTTCATAAGAAACCAGTTTTCATGTGTGGTTTTCTTATATCTCAAAATCAGATCATGAAAAGAGTTAGCTGGGTGCTAAGGGTATTTCATGATTTTTTTTTTTTCCTAATACATCCCCTTTATGTCCTTGGAAATCTGAAACAATGAATATTAACTTTCTTTTCACATTGATTGGAAAAATAAGTTATGATGAAACAGAAAAGCTTATGTGGAAGATACGGGAACCAGGTATTATTCAATTTAGGGGGAAATGGTTTGTTACTTTACTCTCAGTTATGGAGTTGAGGAAATGAGATTTCTTTGATTACTGAAACAAAATTGCCACCAGCTAAAACTCCATCTCCATCTAACCTAAAGATAGGATTACTCGGATATTAAATTGGGCAAGAAACTTGATTGTAAAGGCACTTTTCAGAGTTGTAATCTGGTTTATCGAAGTGTTAATATGAGACTTTTCCATAGGAGATCCCCATTTTGTACCACAATGAAGAAAAGTGCCTGCCAGACACAGGCCTATTTTAAAAAGAGATTATTTAATTAGTTATTTTTATTTCCAGTGAGTCCGGCAATATACTGTGGGGAATCACTTAGTTTTCATTCATTAAAGAAGCTGTAGTTTATATTTCCCTCAGGCAGAGATTTATCTGACAATTTGAATGCTTTGGTGACAGAAATATCTGATGATGAATATGATATTGAGGAGATGCCAAGTGACATGGCATTTTGAATCATTTTCAGTACTGCTCATGATTAACAATTGTGCTCATGTATGTATTTTAATTTTTATTAAAGAACATTTTGCATAGGGAATGGGAGTAGATGTTCTACCCTTCTTTTCTTTCTTGAATAAGAAGTACATGCCTATAAAACCTGCTGTACCAGTAGCGTATGTTGAAACCTTGGGTCTCCGGGTAGTCACGGTGGAAGTCAATCTCCTCCCATCCATGACTTTTAACTCACTTTTGCTTTATAACAATAAAATAACAATCACAACAACATAAGAGCTACCATTCCCTAGGGGCATACAGACTGCACGTAGTTGACTTTGTGCTTACCCTATATTGTTTCCAATTTTTGAAACAAACCTAAGTTGGATGGTGTTTTTCTCCTTGTAATACAGTTAACTCACAATTCCCATACTTTGTTGTATATTGGTATTACCCAGATTTGTTAAAATATAGACATCTGGAACTGCATTTTCCTTCTTACCCATAACCAAAATTGCCACAAAGAATAGTCTTGATGAACTGCTCTAATAGAAAATTTCCCAAGACTCAGTAAGTCACTTTCCGTACATCACAAGTCACCACCAGTATATTACACTTAATTGTTACCTTAATTATTTCCCAAATAGATTACTTATATTTGTAAATTGCATGATCTTATGAAATTGTGTACCTTTAAATCTATTAATACAAAGCAAGTGTTTCTATTTCCTTCTTAATCTTTGCACTTTTAGCTGAGCGGATAACTTTTGAAAGTATGAAGGCACCAAAAATATATTATGATAACCCCATACCTGAGCAATTTATAGTTCATATAGTCATTTCTCTTTTCTGTAGCTAAAGAGAATTTGGGTAATTGAAGAATACTGTTCAATTCATGGAATATTTTCTTACTAATGTGAGGTAAAATATTTATCTCTCATTTTATTTTTATGCAATTTATCATTCCTGTTTATTAAAAATAGTAGTTATATCCTGCTGTATCCTAAAGACTATTGAGTTACAAAATAACTGCTTTTCCTATTTTTGAAGTATATAATGAAAGTGAAGGATTCCTTGGAAAAGCAAGTCAGTATTTTCCTTATTTGCACAGGTTTTTTAGAAATGATAATAATTCTTCCATCTCTCTTTTGGGTTAATGACTTTGCATCATTTTATGTGTGCGATTTGATGGCCCTTACCTGATTCCTAGTTAATTTTATATATAGTAGGGTGGTGAGCTATCCAACATGATAAGATGGAAGCTTCTGGAGAATCTAGTATTCTATTTAATTTCAAAATTAGAAAAACAGTAAATTCTCTTTTAATTAAAAGCTTAAGGAAAAGCATGAAATTCTAGTTTTGACTAATTTCTCAAAAGTACAACTTCCTAATGGACAGTCATAGAATTATTTGTAGTTTTAAAACCATATATTTGTCACATATTTTAATGTAAGTTTATAGGAAACATATTTATTTACTTAATCATTAGCCTGGACTACAGAACAATGTATTCTGTTGGAACATAACAGAAAATAGCAATTTATCTCATTATGGATATTTGAACACAGCTAATATTCTGTACTCATTTTAGCAGCTGAAGATTTAAATCCAAATTTAAGATTTTTAAATACCTCTGCTTCTTTGAAATGTATGTATACGTTATTAGGTAGCTCTAATACAAAGTTTAGAAGTTGTCTTTTCTACAAATATTGCCAGCAAAAATGAGCGTTTAACCTGAACGCTGCATAATATCAGGGTCTACTTTATTATTACATGTAATAAATTTGAAAAGAAGCAAATATCAAGTTTTCTCTTTTAATAGGCTGGCCCATATTCATTACATTATAAAACAGATCTAGTATGAATCTCTATTGAATAAGAGATAATGCATGAAAAGCTGGCTTAGTTTTTACAGGTTTGTCATAAAATTGTTGCTCTATTAAATTCTCATAGAATGTTCTTTCTATAAAAATTCATAAAGCATCTTATATTTTAATAGCTTTACATTTGCTCTGTTTAAAATTCTATGTTGAATTTTCCCTTTCAGAACTACCAAAGCAATTGCAAATCTATATGCAAAGCCTTTGTGATACTTTATTCTCTGGAATGTTCAATTAGTAAATGTGTATATCAAGAATTCATCTTCTGCCTTCACTTTCTACTGGAATTTTCAGTTTCCTTCCCTAATTCCAATACGTCTCTGACTATATGGGTACTATCTATTTATTTTCTGTATGACAAACATTCCTTTGTATTTTTAGGAGTGAATGCATAATGTAGAAGTCTCTAGAATTCAAATAAACAAATCACCCACTACACACTTTCTCAGTTCTATTTTGCTCTCTATCCTTTGTTCCAGCTACTTTCCAAAGCGTTCTAGCATTAGAGGGGGCTCATTATGACATATCTTGCCATCTGCAATGGCTTCCCATTTAAGCTCTTGGATTTCTTTTGACCTCTGGAACACTGAGACTTCATATGTGACCTGAGATGGCACCCAGTGTGAAAAAAAAACATAACCACGTTGCATAGAAAAAATGGCTAGATAGCTGATAATTGGATTTGGGATTATGATTTATCTCTCAAATAAAAATCATTGGTTGACATGCCAAGAATATTGCTTTGCAACAAAACATCTGAGGCAGTGCCTTGCGGTATTTATCCTGATACACATTCACCAATAAAAGCTTAAAAGAGGTAAATAACTTAAAAGCATAGGGATATGTCTTCTGCATAGCAGTGTTTGAATATTTACAGTTGGTATTCAACTCAAGTTTCTTGAAGCAACGGAATCTTACCTTTAGCATTTTACCTTGGCATTTATACCCCTCTTTATCTCTTTCCTGTGCAGATGTATGTTTTGTGAGGAGGCAAGAATAGGTATACATCTGCAGGTTTTTGAATTGCAGGCTTTTGACTCTACAGACAAATGTTTCATCAAACCATGTTATTATCTTCGTAGTTGGTAGAAGATGAATTGTGCAGTTTAAGTGGAAGCCTGAGAACAAGTTACTGAAATCTTGCCTGGCTGCAAAAGTGCATTCAGCAGTTGAAAAGCCCATATGTTTTTCTCATTTGAAAGAATGCATCTTAAGCAAACTAAAACACATTCTTCTACTTGCTATAGCAACATTGTTCACTGCATTAGGATGATAATCTTAGATTTTGTTGACTTTTGTGAACTATCTGAATAAGAATTTTGGCCTTTGAATATTAAAGTCCATAGGCCCTACTATTTAAATTACACCATCATCCTGCATCAATATTCTCAAAAATTGACATTCCTATTCTAATTTAGCTTATTCATAGTTTTAATTTTTTCCTCAATTCAAAACAATTAATTTAAGCAGATAATATATCATAATTGACTTGAGATAATACAGCGTGAAGAAAAGCATGACCGCATTTTACAAGAAAATAGCTAGACGGCTGATAATTGAATTTGTAACTTTACGAACGCTGGCTTTTATTTCAAACATGGTATTTCCTCTACTTTATAAAGCTGGTTCTTAAATATTTTCAAGCATCCCAGCATACCAAGAAGACCTTTCTGATTTTAACACCCACCCAGTATGTTGAGTTATAATATCTACATTCAGAAAATTAATTCAAATTTTAAGAAAGGAAGAGAAATTGTTCCAAAAAGCAATGATTTGTTTTAATTTACTTTAACCCATGATAACTGAGAACTGCCAATTTGCAAGGCACTGTGCTAAGTGCTTCGGAAACATAAATAATACAAAAGGCATGGTTTCTACCTTTAAGATGTATATTATCTCAGAAGAAAAAATATGCACAAATAGTTGTTGCTTGTCATTTTTACCTGCAAATTTCTGAGCTTTCCAGTATGGAAAATAATAGAATACAGTTTCTATATAATGGGGAAAATTCTTTAGTGGCCACATATCACAGAATCATCTTCAAGATTTGTGATGCGAAGAGATGAACTTTTCTCTAACATGCACATACATTTTATGTGCAATCCAAATAAACATCACTAATTTTTGAAAACTATTTTTATGCTTATGTAATTCCTGGTTTTTCTAATCAAGGTTACTATGGCCACATGTGAAGTTTATGCCCTTATACAAAGAAGCAGAGTTTGGGTGTGGAGAGAAACATCACCAAATGGGATTTCTACTCTAAATTCTTTTAAGGTGGTTATTCCCAGTGCCGTGACCAGAGGCCGCCGACCCCCGGGGTTGGGAGAGGGTGCTCATGGGAATTTGTGAATGACTGAGTGGAGGGAAGGCTATGCTGTGCATATTCACATTCTCACACCGTGTCCAGGGAGCTCCTTTACCACCTCCTCAGTGTCCTACAGTCACACCTGCGCATCCAAGCCCTAGCCCTGAGCTCAACCTTTCTTAGACTTCCTGTCTTCATTTCCTGTCTCGCCTTCTGACACCACTCCCCAACACCAGAAAAAAACGTGATAGCCTGAGAGAAATCAGAGCAAATGTGTCGGGAGGTTAGGTGAGAAGTCTCACCAGAAAAAAAAAAAAAAAAAATCTTCAGAGCTCCTTTTAACCCCCAGGCCACAGTGTGAGAAATAGTGGCCTTGACCTCTCCCTCACCAATTTAGAGTCTGGTCTCAAGACAGCTCTAAAATAAAAGAAATACTAGGAATAAAGGAAAGGCTGTGGTCCAGGGGGCACAGAGGGAGGTTAATGCTTGAATCAGCATTAATTTCTGCAGTGCTGGAGGTCATCAGTAATCCATTCTCTGGGGCTTGTGTTCAGCACAATTATCGTGCTATGCTAAGCACAGCAGACGACTCACACTCCTCTGAGAAAATGAGGTGCTCAGAGAAAGAGAGGCCTGGAGATGTTTAAAGGAGATTTGTTTCTAACATGGCTTTAATTTGAAATCCTTTTCATTCTGAAGATGTGTGGATATTGAGATAGAGCAAATGAAAGCAGTGCCTTCCTGTTAGGGATTCAGCCGTGCATCTCACTTATTTGAAAGACTTAATCAGCACACTCAGGAACAAGATGTGAGACATCTTGAGGCACTGCTTACTTGTCAGCTGCAAGATCAATAAAATGCAGACGCCATTCTTTGCCACACTCCAGAGAATGAGTTTGCAGAGTGAGAAGGACTTCACTTTGAGACTGTTTTATTCACACGGACTTGGCAAAGGCAGGGACGTTGCTCTGGGGACGGCACCGGACTCCTGGTCCTGGCTGGCCCAGCTGTTCTTGCTCAACCTACCAGGTGACAATACCCATGCTCGGAGTTAGTCTGAACAGCAGGGCTCAGGTCAGAAGGCATTTGCTGGCCGCTCAGGCAATTCAGACAAAGCCGTTATTTTAACCGACCATGTAAATGATGCCTAAAAGCCTCTGGTAATCGATGTTGATTGGACTCATTAATTTAGGATTATTGTTAAACATGACAAAAGTAAGCACAATACTAAAGATGCATAAACACAGATCTAGCAGCTGGGAAGCGTAGACTACCATATTCTGCTGCCGTCACTGGCGTTGATCAAATTGCCCCTGGGCCCACGTTAGGGATAACGGTGGACAGTTTTTAGAACTACCTGGTTGCTCTCTGGCAACTAGTTGAAAGCTCAGTAACTCACTTGACTGTCAGTGCATTTTTTTCATTAGTGAAGAAGGGCTCTTCTTCACTCAGCGTACAAATAATTTCCAAAGGAGGCCTCTATATCTGTACTCTTGAGAGAATAGGTGAAATTATTTTTTTTTAATTTAAAACTGAATTGCACAGATAAAATGTTACAATATTACCTGTCATTTGTGCTGATTATCTTTCATGTTTATTTTAAAGTATTAGCTCCCTCTGTAAATATTTATTAAGTGTCTGCTAAGATCAAGGCTTACTGCTCGATGCCATGAGGGATATAATCCCTACCTGCAAAGGGGCTCCCTGTTTTGTGGGACAACAGATGTACATACACAATTCATGTGAATGAGCTGTGGGGCAGGGAAGTTCTGGGTATGGCTTGAGCATAGAAGCAGGTTTTCACTTTTCAATCCAGTCCCTGCAGCCGGATCGATGTGGGTGTAGCCTAGTGGGGTCTGCATGGCAACAGCAGGTGGGGCAAAAGCAGGTCCTCCCAAGCATCCAGCAGCAAGAATAACATTTGATAAAATTTTAAGGGAGGATTTGATTCAACAGTGTTATTTGTGAGACATGGGCAATCCCACCTGAAGCACTAGCTGTGCTGTCTGGCAACTTTGAAGATACTGTGTTTCTCTCCTCTACCCACCATTTCATTATTACTAGCTCTGCCCAACTTTCCTTCTGAATATTCTTTGAACTCTTCCTCTTTTTCATCCCTCTTTCAGACCTACATCCTTTTGCACCTGCACAATTTTAGTAGCTTGCTATTTCAGCCATAATTTTTCCGTTCTTAAATCTACCCTCCACTGTACAGCAGGAGTGATGGATACTAAATGAAAATATGACCATAGTTAGAATCCTTCAAAAACTCCCAGCAAGTTCTCTCAGCAAGCTCTTCAGCAAAATAATCTAGGGTTTCTCTATTTCTTCACTTCATCTCTTGACCATCCCTGCCCCAACCCACCTTGGTCTAGGGGTACTGAATTTCCTCTATTTCCCCAACCATACCAAGCTGTTTCTTGCCTCTGTGTCTTCCCTTCTTCACTGCCCTAGCTCCCACTCTTTTCCTGGAAATTCTTCCCTGAGCCCCAAGCTTGTTTATGCTTCCTTCTTCCTTTGTCCCATTGCATTCTGTGCATCCACCATCACAGCATCTGCCATAATATTAAAATGTGTTTTATTTCTGTGTGTGTCTCTCCCACCGGACTGAAAACTCCTTGAGGAAACTGGTGCACAATAGCCCAGCTTCTGCTTCTCACTCACTCAGAGATCAGATTTGGTGTCAGCTCTCAGAAAGGCCATCCCTGATCACCTGGCACACCTTCACTTGTTTCACCCGTCTTTTTTTTCTTTACTTATCACTCTTTGATAGTCCTTGTTTGTTCAGTTTTTGTTTACAGTTTTCTCCCCACTAGAATATGAACTCTTTGAGAGCTGAGGCCTTTTCTGCCTTGTTCACCACTGCCTAGAAAAGTCCCTAGTGTATAGTATGGCTTTAATAAATATGCATTCTTCAAAACCAAATTAAGTGGGGAATTGATGGATGGATGGACACATAGTGAGAAGTCGATAAATTAGTTGGAACTGAATTAGCCTATTGCTATTAGATAAGCAGTATATAGGCCAATAATGGTCACAGCTTCATTTTTTAACACCTTGTGGGACACAGACCACCACAAAACCTCAATATTTACTTCTGTGACTCACTGCCATCAACTGCCACCCATTGTTTTAAAGTATCCCACTTTGGGAAAGATCTGTCATATCCTGAATGCCACTAATGACATTCTACATGTTTCCTTCATGTTTATTTCTTATTCTCTCTCCTGGGATAAGTACACACCCCCCATATAAAATAACAGCAGAAGAAAAAGGTCCAGAACCAACTTTTGAAGAATTACTGAACTCTTCACTCTATCAATTGATATTATTTTATTTGTGAAGGAGAGAATTGGCTTCAATTCCAGACTCATCTTTTACAAGTTTAACTGCCCTTCTCACCAGTTTCCTCATTGATGAAATAAATATGGTAACCATTTTTTTTTTGTAGTCTTATTTTGATGATGTGAGAAAATACTTGTGAATGCTCTTTTCAGACTTCAGAATACTCATCTAATATGTTGTTCATCAATTATTATTTCATATTTATCCCCTATTTGTTGATAGTGATGACAACATATATCTCCATATTATCTGCCTTTTAAGCATCTTATTGTTCACTGCTTAAGGTCACTTAATCTTAGGTGTATATTCATTTGCAGTCTGAATTGCAACTCCTTCATTAGTTTTTATAACTGTTGAATTTAATAGGACATTGGGGAAGTGGATAGAACAGGCAAAAGGAAATTGGATTTTGAACTTTTTATTATGATGACATCCATTTGATTGTGATCCAAAGGATTAGTGAAGAAGAGCTGCTGTTGTGACAACTTGCAGTGTGATATGAAGTATAAGCCTTGGATTTGCTTATTAGTTTACTGTTTAGAAAAAAAAAATAATAACCCTCAATACCAACATGCATCACATATCACTTAAACTCTTTCTCTGTGCAAACCACCATGGGCTCCTAAGGATGTAACACTGTGTAAGACCCAGAGCCTACTCCAGAGAAGCAAAACATCCAGGATCACCTCAATAGTATACCCTCAAGAGAACATGCAAGTGGCTGTCCAGAACCTTTTCTAACAGGAAGAATTCCAGAATTCTTTTCTAACAATTTATAGTTACAGAGGAAGAGCACTTTTTATCTCATATTACCTCAGAGCTGGTGAATTAGGGTGTCATCATAACCCCAATTTTTATTTTATTCTTTCAAATTTTTATTTATATTCTAGTGAGTTAACATACAGGGCACTATTGGTTTCAGGAGTTGAAATCCCTGATTCATCACTTACATCCAACACCCAGTGCTCATCATACCTAGTGCCCTCCTGAATGTCCATCACCCCTCTAGCCCATCCCCCACCCAACTCCCTCTGTCAACCCTTAGTTTGTTCTCTGTTGTTAAGAGTCTTTTATGGTTTGCTTTCCTCTCTCTCTCTTTTTTTTTCCTTTCCCCTATGTTCATCTGTTTTGTTTCTTAAATTCCACATATGAGTGAAATCATATGGTATTTGTCTTTCTCTGACTGACTTATTTCGCTTAGCATAATACAGTCTAGCTCCATCCACGTCATTGCCAATATAACCCCAATATTTGAAACGAGAAAAACTGAGGACCACTAGCCAGTAAGGAAGTAAGCTGATACTTCACGGATGCATGCTTCATTCAAGAACCCCACACATAATCATGGTTTCTCTGGTAGGCTTTACTGATTGGCAATGTACAGTATGTAAGTGAATGTTGTAAAAATTTATTTTTTAAAAAATGTGGAATTGAAGACTGAGAAAAGAAATACTAATAAATTTGACATCACAGCAATAAGATATCTCATGTAAAACTACTTTGTAAGCTGTGAAACCCGATAAAAATATAACATGTCACTTTATATTTTTTGGATTATGTTTCGTTTCAATGAATGTGTAGTGAGAGCATAACAAAGATTGGAAGTCTTACAGCAGAGTAAAAAAATATATATGTGTATATATATATATATATATTTTATACACACACACACACAAATATATGTTTTAATTGTTCATTGGTATTTGACTTATCTGATAATGCAACAGTTCCTGGCCCACTGTGTTTGCTGACATGTTAGTTAAGTGGAGGTTGGTAGGTTAAGACTACCAATGAAGTAGACTTACTGAATAGTGTGGCTTGAGGTCTAATCTCTCTCTTTTAAAATGGTTACAGATTTGGTGAGAATGTCCAGTTCAGCATAAGGTCTTTAGAAGAAGACACCTAAATGGTATAGAGTTCTTTCTAAGACTATCATGTAGTTTAATTAATACATTAAACTAAATTAAGTTAAATTAAACCTGGCTCTTTCTCTCTCTGCTGTTCTACTGACTGGCCTACAATAAATGATCTCTTTGCCTGCTGTATTTTCCCATCCAAACATTGCACAAATCAAAGACAAGCATCAAGCATGCTTAAGACTCCTTTAAAGGCAATGTTCTTAAAAAGCCAGCCTCCTGTGGTTGTCTAAAATCAAAGTATCATCATGAAAGTTTCTTAGTGCTTTTATGAAGTCTGGAAAGATCTTGAAGTTTAAAATGGAAAGCAAAACAAGAATCCAAAGACTCAACATCTGAGTTTTGGGGGTCAATTTTTTTTGAAATGAGAAAATCAGATTATTATCTATCCTAATACTGCAACTCTAAAAATGAATGGCTTCTTAATTTAATGACTTCCAAGTGATATAGTGCATCTTCCTAAAGGTAAAAGATTTATCAGTTATCCATTACAAAGATGCAATTTTTGCTCTATTGATGCCATCTTTACTAACAAAGTCTGATTAAGATGATTACTTATCCACATATTTCCATCTGTTTTATAAAAAGTGTTTCAAGATTTTAAAGCCTTGGAGAAATATTAGTAGGTAATGTGATTAGAACTACTTATTCTCTGAGCATGGAATAGAAAAGAGAAACATGTTTATGCTTAATGAAAGAATGGTTACCAATGAGAAACATCTTTGGAACTTTTTAAAATATTATAATGCAACTGCAAAATTCTTTCTTTCATACTTCCATCCTCAATCTAAGTGTAAACATTTAATTACCAACAAATGTTGGGCTTCAATATTACTTAAAACCCAAAATATGCTTGGTGACATCACTGATCAAGTTGACTTACATATATACTAACAATTCATAATGGCAGTGTGCTCCTCACATATTTTTAGGAATTCTGATAAATTAGGATAGCATATTTTATAACAGGATTATCATATTCTACAAATTGAATTTGACAAAAAGATGAGTATTAAATGTATAACTGAAATTAAGAAAACTAGGTATTACTTTTCATGTTATCATAATATTATTCTGAATTTTCAAAACTGAATTTAAAATAAATGTCATTTGTGGTGAAATTTTATGAAATAAGAAATTCAAATATATATAAAAATATATTTACTTTTTAGATGCATTTGCCTTCATTTCTAATTTTAAAATCTAAATTTATTTGATATCTGAGAACATATTTGCATTATATATATGCATATATATTATATATATTATATATATGTTATATATATTATATATATAATATATATTATATATTATATATATTATATATGCATATATATTATATATATGCATTTATATATGCATATAAGGCATAATATATTATGCCTTATATGCATATATAATATATTATGCCTTAATGTTAGAATTTAAAAATTTTATTAAGAAATTTTTCTTAAGTTTCCAAGTTGCAAATTTAAAGAAAAATTTCTAAAAGAGAATTAAAATGTAAGTGCAAAATACCTATAACTATGAATTTTGAATTTAAAATATTAGAAATAGAAGTAGAAATATTTTAATATCTTGATTTACTTATTAGTGTACATAAGTTAAGTATAATGTCAGGGAGTTTACCTGTTTATAAAAATAATTTGTCTACATGTTTTCTATTACTCATAACATGTTACAAGTTATTATTATTAAATGTTGACAGATTTGCACTTTGCCCTTTTTGTTGGAAGCATACCTGCTGATGTTTATAAAAATTTAAGTTAAAAAAATTTAGAGTAATGAGAAATGCTAAATCAGTATAAAAATGATTTTGACACAAAACTCCAATGCAGGCTAGTCAAGAAATAATGGATTGAGGATTTTTATTGAGGGTTTACAATTTATGAGGTATGCTAATTTCTGAAAACATAAAATATGAGATAGGCCCTTTAAGGGCTTTGCACTTTTGTTGATGTGATCAGCAGCCAAGGGATAACAGTGCATACATATGCAGACTCATAATGCAGAGGGGCAGTATCTGTTGAGGTTGTCACACTCAAAGCAAAGGAAGAAGAGTGTCTTGAGGAGAAAGAATTGTTTTCTTCATGTGGAGGTTGATGACAGATCTGTAAAGTAGGTGTATGGTACAAATTAAATTTGTACAAATTAAGGCATGATGGTACAAATTAATTTTAAAAATATCTCCTATCAAATCTAACAGGCACATTTTGAGAGTGAATTATTTCTGACACACTCACATCTTTTCCTGATTTGTTCCCAGAATGCTCAGGCCCATTGGGAATTGAAGGTGGAATCATATCAAATCAACAAATCACAGCTTCCTCTACCCACCGAGCTCTTTTTGGACTCCAGAAGTGGTATCCCTACTATGCACGTCTCAATAAGAAGGGGCTTATAAATGCATGGACAGCTGCAGAAAATGACAGATGGCCATGGATTCAGGTAACACATGGGATGGGAAAAGGTGACTGCCAAGGAATGACCAGAATCATTTCAGAAAGAATATAAGTCAGAGCCCAAGGTGTGACTTTTCTTTATGGTCAGAGGACAGGATGAGTTAGTTGAGTCCGGTTTGGGTATAAAATCTGAAACTGTGGCATATATGTCCACTGACTGAAAAGTGCATTAAGAGGGTTAAAAATGTTGAAACTCTTGGGCTATGAATATTACTATTTTAAGGTACATATCAAAGAAGGAGGTTTTTACATATGCCATGTGTTCATTAGTACTGTGTTAACATTTAACAGCAACTTCTGACACTTGAAGAAAGTAAAAATTGCATCTTTACTTTCTCTGTCTCGGAATTGGTTTCACGTGTACAAAGCATGTAAAGTATACAATAGATTTTGAGAATCCCTAAAATGCCTTCAGCACCTTCTTTCAATAGCTGAGAGTGTTTCAATTCATACTGTTTTATTTATTACCATCAGCCAGCTTTTTTTTTTTTAAACAGAAAAAGCATGAGATACCAAGATAGTAAGTGATTTCCCTAAAATGCGATGGATGGTAGTAATACCAGAACCTTCTGTTTTATCCAGTTAAATGCTTTTTGATGACTTAGCTGAAGTGAGACAGTAAACTACATATTAAGAGGACAGAAAAGGTGATTAAACCATGATTTCTGTTAAACATTGTATCTGTGTTGAGGAGAGCACATTAATAACATCTAACAAGTCATTGATGTGTGTTGAAGAGAAGGAAAACCCAGTGTGCAATGGGTTTAGTGGAAGACATAATTAATTATCATGAAAAAACCTTATGGGAGAATAGTTTTTTAGGTGGGCCATGGAAAATGGCTTTCAGTAGAGACTAAAAATCTACGGAACAGCATGATCAAAGAAACTAGGTGAGATTCTGGGGAACATGATATAGAAAATCATGACTTGTGTATAGAGGAACATGTTCTAATTAAGTGTGTGAGTTAAGTATGTATGAAGACTCATACATACTAAAAGATTTGGGGCTTATTCCAGGGAGCTATTACAGAATTTTGATTTAAATAGTTGAGCTATTTTGTTTACTATGTATTTTGAGTCAGGGGTAATTTTTAATGTGGAAATCCATGATTTGACATTATTAAGTGCAGTGTATAGGGATTGCTTTACAGGAATTTAATAGAATGAGAAATTGATTTATGGCCAAGTAACATGACTTCCTTATCTTAGGAACTAGGCTAAAATCTCCTTTAGATATTTCCTTTGTTCAGGTTTCTTATGAATTTTTACATATCCTACCTATATACATTTCTTTTACCTATATGGCTCCACGTGGTTACCTGATATTGTTTTGTTTTATGCATTTATTTTTGCATTCATTTGCAGAAATTGCTTCTTAAATTACACTTGATTTTTCTACATGTGCAAAGAGAATTCCAGATAGTGGCTATGGCATATCTATACAGTTTTGATCCCAGAGTAATGAAGATAAAATTAAGGTTTAAAATAGATGCAGAACAACAAAAAATGCTTATCTTCTTATTGTTAAAAATTATTGCAGAGACTATTTTTTTTAAATCACCCTAGTGGACTGTTACCATCTGTGGGATTGCAATCATGATAAAACTCTGGAAATTAAGATTTGTAGCAGACATTGCAGAATGATGTGAGACAGTGTCACAAAATTGCGTCGGGGTTTCTGTTTGGCATATTACGTGTGTGAGCTTCAGTCATTGCCATGTTTTGATAAACCATAAATAACATACTTTTGCAAAGTTTTCTCTGAGAAACACCTTATTAATGTTTCACGTCCTGACTTTTCACTTACTGTGTCCCAGTTTATTGCCCACTTAACTTACACATCATTCTGCCTTTCAAAGTATGAATTAACTTTAAGTTCTCTTTATCCCAGGAATTATAGGTAGAAATAACCTCAATGGAACAGGACATTGGTTGACTCTTAGAGAAATTTAGATTAAATATAACTTTGTTAACTCAAGTAATTTATTTTATTTTATTTATTTTTTAAGTTGAATAATTTAATACCGCTTTTATTTTTAAGGGGGGTCTATCATTATTATTTTTATTGTTATTATTTTGCTTTTAGTCTGAAGATGATAATGAACTCTCAGAGAAAAGCAATATAAGTAAATAAGAAGGCTTTTATATTAAATGAAAAAGTCTTAGGTATAGTGGAGGGAAAACTGAAAACTCTCAATTGTCATTTTAATAAGTATTCTGAGATTATGTTCAAAGTTATTATATTATGTTACTGCATTCTTTCATAACATCTTATTTTCTGAGTTATTTGTTTAAAAGAAAAAGTGTATCCCTTTCTTAAAGGAAAATCATATCTAAGAGACTCTGGGAAGTCTACTCATGTACCCAATTTTCTGTCTGAGCATTATTAATTTCCCTTGTCACTTAATTCTTTTGTTTATATTCAGTACTTCAAATGAAACATTTGAGTACTTTGCTTAAACTCACTTATAATGAGCACAGTATTCCCTTACTCTTTCAGGTGTATGACACACATTAATATTCAATTCCATTCTCTTCCTTGTCTAGGTGAAATAAAAATTGAAATTGCCATTTTAAATTTACACACTCAGTGGGCAATTATTGAAAGCACCACAATGTTTATAATTGGTTTTGGATTTAAAGGGTTAGTGCAATAAATACAGTTAAACAAAACCTTTTTCTCCCCATTTTCAAGTTTTTCTGACCTTATATTCCTTACCTACATTTTTTTTCCAACTAATAAATAACCACCACATTGAACATTGACTAGTTCATTAGCATCTTGGAATGCCAATTTCTCTTTCTGACTGATGTATTAGAAATAGCAACTTTGTATAATTATGGAAATATGTCTTGGGTTATCTTATATAAAAATGTTTAAGCTTATTTAATTCTTCTGGGTACTTTGCTAACTGACTAAGAGCTAAAAACTATTTGCTATTTATTTTTAAAGATAATTCTTTTATATTCATTATTTTTCTTTTATAGATACATGCAGTAAAATATTATTTTTTTTAACTTCTGAGTTGATTTGTTTTATGCATGTACATTCTTTCTAGAATGCATATATATTACATTTCCAGCTGGTCATTTATTAATCCATGCAACAAACATTTACTAAATGACTGTCTCCTCTGTAGTCTCTGCTCTACTAGGCACTAGAAGAAAGACAGCACTTTCCTTCAAGATGTTCTGAATCTAGGGGCACCTGGGTGGGCAGTTGGTTATGCGGCCGACTCTGGATTTCAGCTTAGGTCATGATCGCAGGGTCCTGGAGTTGAACCTCATGTCGAGCCCCACGTCAGACTCTGTGCTTAACAGGGAGTCTGTTTGAAGATTCTCTCTCTCCCTCTCTCTCTGCCTCTCCCCCTGCTCTTACTCTCGCTCTCCCTCTAAAATAAATAAATAAATCTTTAAAAAAAAAAAAAAAAAAAAGATGTTCTGAATCTAGGATATAGTAAAGTGAACAAGGTAAATGTAACTATTATATATATATATATATACCCTGGTCTTACATCATCTACTCACCCTTTCATTTGAACCATAATATTTTATTATATTTGAACAGCTTATTCTAATAAAACTTTTGTTAAATGGAAAGCTGGTTTAGCATAATATTTATAGAACATGAGGAGAGGAATTGGCATTATACTAGGTATTACATGGCTATATTATTACATGCTGATCTGTTTGATGGGTATACCAAAGCGAAGTCATAATTTTCCTTTGAAAGTTAATTTACCAGTAGAATGTCAGTACAAGTATTTTATCACTGAGAAAAATAGGCTTTGATCTTTCCCTTTTAAATAATTCATTACTCTTTCCAAAAATGTGAGTATGATCTTAATATGTTCCTTTTCTATATGCCACATATTTTTTGTGTGGGGAGAGATCGTTACTCCTCAAACTTTAATGTGCACAGGAATCTTTTGGGTTACTGGGTAAAAATAGAAACTTCTGGATTGCCTCTCAGACCTACTGCAGGTCATCGTCAGACTACACTGAAAAAATATGTCTGATCAACTCATAAACCCTGGATTTGGTCTTCCCAAGATACATTAAAAAATAAATAAAATTAAATAACAAATAAATTAAATAAATAAATAAATAAACAAACAAACAAATAAGTAAAATTAAAATAACACTTTTGCTTGATGATCTGGTCACTTTGTTGTTGGAACTGCAACTGTAGTTGTGATAACTGTTTAGGGTAGAAAGAGGTAAAGAACAGTGAAGAAAAATGAGGAAAGATAATGAGAAATATGTGACCCACAAAAGTTCTCTAAACTGGATGGAGGCAGAACCATGTTAGATATCCTAGGCAGAAGTGCACCCAGCTTTAGCAGCAATTCATAACAAGCATCATTCATTAGTCATAAAATCTTTAAGAATTTGCAGCAACTACTGTTCCTAAATGGCTATAGATTCTCTTTGTTGTTGGAAAATTTAAAATATCGCAAAGCAAGACTATCTGACTTTTGTATTTCAAACAAAATAATAGTTACTGCAGAATACATGGGCCCAAATGAGAACTATATGAGCACAAGTTGAGTTACAGATTCATATTTCTGGAGTACACATTTCATACATGGTTGGGTTTTTTTTTTTTTTTAATCTTTGTGAACAGTAGGATTGAAAATGGAGCAAAAAACAGAGTAATCATCTATGTCATTTCAAAAGCCTGTATGTAATGTGTGTGAAACTCTTGGTACTTATAGACAGCTGGAGCTCCTTGAGATACAAAAACCATTTTCAGAAACATAGATTTTAAGAGGTAGATTTTTCTTTCATTTTCAGGTTGTTTTCTAGTTACAGAACCTGAATTACGTAGAATCCAATCTATCTTTACTACTTCTTCATTCAAGTAGAAAATGGCTTAGCCTGTCTTTTTCCTTAAAAAAGCTACTTTCTCAGATACACTGCCATCCATACTACTCTGTAAGCCTAATGACATCTGAACATTAATGTGTTGCTGGGTGATTGTCTAGTGATCTCTTTTTATAAACAGGAATCCTAACTGGAAAATTGCAGTTTTTCTTTAGGTTGTTTATTAGAAGTAGCCTTTCATACATAGTTGTGTGTGTTTTGCAATATTTTTAAAATATTACCTTTTAAATTAAATATTACTTTTTTATTTTTCAAAACAAAAAGATACTTAGCATTAAGAAAAAAATGATTGGATGTATCTGTACTGAAAAATAATATATTTAGTTTATTTATTTGGTCATTTACAGCATTTATACTAATACTAATACATATTGCTTTCTGATGTGCTTTAAAGGATGTGTGTTGGATCTTAATTCCAGATTCTATGAGCTATGGAATATATGATTAACAATATAGCAATTGTTCTCTAATTTGAAAGAAGCTGTATCTCGAATCTCTTCTTTTTGCTCTAAGCTGCTTCCTCTCTGACTTTTGGCACCAGACCTAGATTTCTTGCTGTTCCTAAATTTCATCTGCCTGTTTTCTGCTCCTGTGCTTAGGCACATACCCTTCCTACTTCATCTATTCACCATCTACCAGGCTTCTGTAAATTCAGATCCTTCATTCTATTCTGTATAATGTGATTCCTGGAATTCCTGCTTTTTATCTCCAAAGATAGAAGTGACCACACTGGGGGCACCGAGTGGCTCAGTTGGTTCAGCAGCCAACTCTTGGTTTTGGCTCAGGTCATGATCTCAGGGTTATGAGATTGAGCCCTCCCCCCCGCCCCCAGCCCCGTGTCAGCTCAGCGCTCAGCAGGGAGTCTGCTTGAGCCCCTTTCCGGGGCGCCTGGGTGGCTCAGTCGTTAAGCGTCTGCCTTCAGCTCAGGTCATGATCCCGGGGTCCTGGGATCGAGTCCCGCATCGGGCTCCCTGCTCAGCGGGGAGCTTGCTTCTCCCTCTCCCACTCCCCCTGCTTGCGTTCCCTCTCTCGCTGTGTCTCTCTCTGTCAAATAAATAAATAAAAAATCTTAAAAAAAAAAAAAGAGACTCCCTTTCCTTCTCCCACTGCCCCTCCCCATGCCCCATGCACACTCTCGCTCTCTCTCCAATATAAATAAATAAATCTTAGGAAAAAAAAGTGACCACACTGTCCTTTTTTCCCACTCTGTCAATTATATATGTTAGTCACCAGCAGGTAACATTCTCTATGGTCATTCTTTACCTTTCTCCTATCTTGTAAGCCACTTGAGAGTACGAATTACACCTAATTTAAGTCTATTTCCATAGCACCTTGAATAAAAAGCAAAAACATTTAGATGCAAATAATTGATTGATAGAATAGAAAATATTGAACAAAATAAGTGGAAGAGAGATAGTTTCTGTTTTTGCATGGTAATTATACTGCACTGAGTGGTGCTGAGAGTGCCCCCAACTCAGTTCGCTCTCTGTGTTCAGATGTTACAAACTTTCATGTGAACTGTGCCATTTTAGCACAATTCCTTTGGTGCCATGTGTGGTATGTCTACCCACAGTATAGGGAAAGCCTCACCCATCTGGGCAGCACAGGAATCAGAATTTCTGCAAATCCTGATGACCCATACCTTTCTCTGTAATCACTGCAAACCACCTTTATAAGCAACATTAGGTAGACATGGGTAATATTTGTAAGGTGTTCTCTAGGAAGTCTGGTAATTAAGCCTTGAATACCAAACACCAAAATTTTCATCTTCTCCTATCCCGCTTAAGTGTTTCCTGAAATGCTAAAAATTAAATGTTTGTTTTAGCTTCTTGCACATTTTTATAAATTTATTATATTCACACAAGAATTTGAAACTTTAGACAATTGTTGTTGCTAAAGTAACCATATCTTCTCTTTCTAAGATTTATTTGCCCTAGTAAAACAAGCTTTTAAAATACTAGTATCTCTCTAGCTTATGTAATTTGTAATTTTTACCCTTACAGAAATGTCAAAAACATACAAACTATACCTTATTACTATTATTCATAAAATATGGAATGTAAAGAGTTACAGGAAATTGTTTTTTTTATTATGTTATGTTGATCCCCATACATTACACCATTAGTTTTTGATGTAGTGTTCCATGATTCATTGTTTGTGCATAACACCCAGTGCTCCATGCAGAACGTGCCCTCTTTAATACCCACCACCAGGCTAACCCATCCTCCCACCCCCCTCCCCTCTAGAACCCTCAGTTTGTTTTTCATACTCCATCGTTTCTCATGGTTCATCTCCCCCTCCGATTTCCCCCCCTTCATTCTTCCTACAGGGAATTGTTTTAACACAGTTTTTAGCATCTATTAAACTCTGAGTAGATAATTCAGTGAGCCACCCGTATATACAAGACTGTTTGATTGTATTTGCTACACATTTTGGCCATGAGGGAAACATTTCCAGCTTAACTTTTGTATTTAGAAAGGTTAAGATTTTAAGTGCCTTGTAGTTCATTCAGTTCCCATTATCTTGTGACTATTACCAGAGCGATTTTTTAGTTTATGATACTGTTAAGAATGAACTAGAGATAATCTGAATTAATTGAAAGTAATGACTTGCTATGGTCATGAAAAAAAATAGAACAGTCAACATTTAGAATTTCTCGTTTTACAATGTCCCCTGATCACATTCGTGGCAAACTTAGGTCGGTTTCCTCTTCAGATCTCTCCATGTAACCATCTAGTCAGCCTCTGGGCTGTCTCTTCCAGTTTCTGGCCCTAGGACTAAAGGAGGGTAACTGAGTTCCAGTCATCTTTCAGAGTTTCTTATTGTAACTTTTCTTTTCATTGCTTGATGCACTCCTCATAATCCTGTGATTGTGAATCCAGCTTCACCGAAGGTGTTAAACCCGCTCATGAGAACTGCTGATGGGAAATGTGGTTTACGAATTAGAGTCAGCCACGGCGTCCAATGCAACAATTGTCCCTCATAGGGCGAGGACAGAGAGCCTCTGGCAGCCTGTCCTGAGTCCTTGTGAGAAATGCAGAGAAGCAGGGGGGAAAGTGAGAGTCTGAGCTAAAGGTTTGATTGTCTCTTCATGTTTATCTTCTGTGAACCAGTGGGATTACTGTTTGGATTGGGCTGAAGGAATCCCTTATTTCCACTGTAGACACTGAACAAATTTGTTCTGCCCCAACACCTTACTGAAAACCCCCTTGTTCTGAAAATGTGACCAAGTACAGAGCCAGTTAGCCTGATCCTGAAAGCTTTATTTTCTTGAGACAGTAATTAATTTGAAAACATTTTGGTTTGGGGGAGTTTGTTGTTTAAAACTAACTGAATGTGTTAGGCTTAAGTGTAGAAAAAAAGTTACTATATTCACTTATAGTCGGGTTACAAGTGAGTCTCATTAGCAATAGTATTATATATTAGCTTTAAAATAATCTAACAGCTAGCACTGTGTGCTATTACAATTGCTTTACATATACTGACTACCTATTTCCAGGTAGTTGGTATTATTCTTATCCCCATTATTCAGATGGGGAAATCTAGGCACAGAAAAGGAAGTGTCCAAATTCACTAAAATAGTAGGTTGCATGCTTGCGATTTACACACAGGGAGCTTGTGTGAGAGGCCATCGCCAAACTACTCATAACCTCTGTACTATCCTTTCTTTGACAGCTCTTGAAAGTTCTCTTTTTCTTTCTTTTTCTTTCTTTTGAAGACGGGATGGGCACTTGTAGTGGGCCTGAGGGAGTCTAGCATTTTTTTAAGGCTTTACAAATAAGTGCCTGTTGTATCCAATAAAATTTATATTTGCCCATATGCAAGCAATCCACCTCTAGCTGGGACAGCAGTTCTCAAAACTCAACTACATAAAAATTACCTGGAGAGCTGTTTAAATAGGGTCCTCATCCTTAGAGTTTCTGAGTTCATGGGTCGGAGTTGGGACCTAGGACACTATATAATGAACAGACAATCCAGGTGGATTTTGATAGTGGTGATTTTGAGAAAAAAAACTAGTGACCATTATGCTAATGGAGCTCACACTAGTCTTCGTGTGAGAGACATACTTCCCCTTGGAGGTGCCCCTTTCACTATTGGAAACAATTTAAAAAATTAAGATATCAGAGAACAGTATATTGCTCTTCAAAATGAGACATTGGTGTGAAACATTTTAAAGTAATGGATGGCATCAAAACATCACAAATCCAAGACCTAACTACCTAAGCTGCTTTGGTGATATTTTATTACTAACTTGCGTATATCAATGTCTGCCATAAGTAGAATCCCCATTCTTCCATGAACTAGATATAGTAAAGCTTAATTGTTTTCATAGGATTTTTGTCTGTAACATGAGGCCTTCAATAATTAAGTCATAATTAAATGGTAAAAGGATTATAAAAAAAATCTACATCCCTGTAAGAACAGGCTTTGAATGTTTTATTGTTAAATCCTCAGCTGGGTCTTAGGAGTCTTTAAAGAAGAAATATTTATTTTGTATGCAACCAGAATATAATGAAAACATCAAAAAGCCATTTACATTTTAATTATTAAAGGTGAATTTAGCATATTCAGCATTTTTGAGGATGATGTTAAGGAAGTTATTCCAGAGGGAGAGAGAACAGAATGAACAAAGTCACAAGGGAAACAGAGGGAGCAGAAGGTACATCAGGGACTGGTCTTTACTGAAAAGATGGGTACATGTAGGGGAATAGGAGGATAAAAGTCTGCAAAGGTAAGGCAACACCAGAATGTGCAAATACATCAGTGTCCAATGTGGTGGCACTTGATGATTATTGAAGGGTTTTCAGCAGGGTGTTGACCATGTCAGAACTAGAGTTCAGGGAGATGACCTGTCAGTGGGATGTATTATGAGTGCCCAAAACAATACTGAGTGTTTAGGAGGCAGTTAGTAAAATTTCATCAAATAAACATCGTGCTTAATGCAGAGACAAGCCTAGAAGCAGGCATACCAGTTAGGAGGCTTTTATAGCTAACTGCCCAAGGAGAACCTGAATTACAGTAGCAGCTGTTGAAATAAAATAAAAGATTAAATTGTAAGAGGGCTTGAGGGTGCAGCCCTGATGATTGAATTGTGTGTTAGAGGAGAGAAGGAAGGAAAAAAAATGAGAAAAATTAAGCTCTAGGGTTTTGAGCCTAAGCGTGATTTTGGTACCATTAATGGAAATATAGAAATCAGGAAAAGGAGTTGGTGTGGCTGGAAAATGATGAATATATTTTGAGTCTTAATGTTTGATTTACTTGGAGAAAATCCTAACAGTGTCAAGCCTAAAGTTGGAAGAGTGATAGTTTGCTGCTCTGTACAGACCTTGGAAGTAGAGTAAGTGGGCACCACTGCCTTGAGGCACTTAACTTATCCTCATTGGCCACTCGTGGGTCACATGGCCTCACCTAGTGGAATGCAAAGTAAGGTGGTGTCTACTTAGAGTTGAAATAGATATTTGAGGGGCCCCTGGGTGCCTCAGTCAGTTAAGTGCCTGCCTTCCACTCAGGTCACGATCCCAGAGTCTTGGGATCGAGTCCCACATCGGGCTCCCTGCCCAGTGGCGAGTCTGCTTTCCTTCTCCCTCTCCCTCTGTGATCTCTCTCGCTCTCACTCTCTCTCAAGTAAATAAATGGAAATCTTCAAAAAAAAAAAAAAAAAAAAAAAGAAAAGAAAAGAAATAGATATTTGAGGGTACAGATAGGAACCCTAAAATGAAGTATCTTCCCAAAACAGTGGAAGCTTCTTTTTCTTCTAATTCCATCCCCATCAAAACCATTTATAAGACAACAGTTTACCCGGGAGCACCATTGTGCAGGACCCTCAGGAAGGAAAGAACTGACTTTTGAGCTTCTGAGTAAGTGTAGCCATTCTACATGAATGCTTTGTTCAGGGCATTTCCATACCATAGGTTACTTCCATTTTCTCCATGTATTTGTTTTTAATGTTGTTATTGCTGTGGCTGCTACTGTTTTCCCCAGAAGTGATATAGTTAATTAAAACAGTAGCTATTTCAGCCTAACATTGGTGTACTTAGTGTAGATCGTTTTACTGTGTTGTGATTTTTGGTTCTTAAAAAAATAATAAAGGTCTCCTTTTTTCCACAGATGGGCTCGCAAATTTCTTGCATCTATTGTATATTTAATGCTTCAGTAGCTTTGAAGTATTTTTCCTGAGTTCATAATACATAGGCTGTATTTTCATTTCTCAGATTTAAAAAACTGTGTTAAACCCAGGTCTCCTTAGTTTATTACTATCATTAGTGCTGCTAGACATACAGTGCTGAATTTCAGAAGTAGATGTGAGTTTTTGTATCTTAGTTTTCCTAGCAGGAGCCCAACCTAAGCCAGTATTTTTACATAACAGCAGCTTTCAAGAAGCCCTTAAACTGAAATGTGATTATCATGCAGAACAAAAAAACAAATAAGACATTTTAATATTACCAGTGGATCTTAGTTTCCCTTTTCTTAGGAGCATTAACCCAGATTTGGAAAGATGTACATAAATGTTGAAAGAAGAGTACATTATCTAATATTTTTCAGAATGTTTTTGTTAGTTTCAGATCTGTTGCCGATAAACTAGTATTTATTGAGCAGCTACTTATTTGCAGAGAGCCATTTGGGCAATAGACAAGTTTTTTGTGCTCATGTGGAGCTTATCTAAGTAGATAAAACATTTTAAATTATCTTATGTGAAAATGTTCTACTTCATTGTATGGACATTTGAGAGGGAAAAAGCTGTTTGATTGAATTCAATGAACAATTGAATTCTTAACTCTGTGCTTTGGGAAGAGTGGAAAATTTACCATGTGAATTCCAGCCACATGGGACTTTTTCGAAGTGTACTCCCTTCTGCTTCCTCAGGCTTAGAAAAGTGACTTTGAAAGTGACCTCCAACTCCATTTAAATTAATAAATTCATTCATTTATCATATTCATTGAGTATTTTCCATGTGCCAATTACTGTTCTAGATGCTGCCTTCTCAAGGAAGCCCCTCACCGGGCGCCTGGGTGGCTCAGTTGGTTAAGCGACTGCCTTCGGCTCAGGTCATGATCCTGGAGTCCCTGGATCGAGTCCCACGTCGGGCTCCCTGCTCGGCAGGGAGCCTGCTTCTCCCTCTGACCCTCCCCCCTCTCATGTGCTCTCTCTCTGTCTCAAATAAATAAATAAAATCTTTAAAAAAAAAAAAAAAAAAGGAAGCCCCTCACCTTAGACTAAATGTGGTTCTCCTAATATATGTACTATATATAGCATTTTGTTCTTTTCTTCTTGAGCACTTGTCACAACTTATCCTTAAAGACTGTATCGGAGATTATTATAGGTAAGCTGCTTGAGGGTAGGGGCATTATCTGTTGGCTCACTTGTATTCTCACCAATCCTTATGACTAAATCTTTAATAAATAAGAACAGAATTGTTGTCATAATCAATGTTAGAAATAAAAGTTCTATTTTCCTTTTTTAAAATTTTTATTATTCAAGTAGAGGTGACATACAGTGTCATATTAATTTTAGGTGCACAACATAGTGATTTGACAATTCCACACATTATACAATGTTCACCATGATTAAGAGTAGCCACCATCTGTCACCATATGACGTTCTTATGATATTATTGACTATATTCCTTGTACTTTTCATCTCCATGACTTATTTATTTTATAACTGAAAGTTTGTACTTCTTAATCACCTTCACCTATTTTTCCCATTCCCCTACCTTCTCCCCTCTAGCACCACCAGTTTGTTTTCTGTATTTATGAGTCTGTTTCTGATTGTTTGTTCATTTGTTTTGTTTTTTAGATTCCACATGTAAGTGAAATCATACAGTATTTTTCTTTCTCTGACTGACTTAACCCACTTAACATAGAATACTCTCTAGGTTCATCCATGTTGTCACAAATGGCAAGATCTCATTCGTTTTTATGGCTGAGTAATAGTCCATTATATATATGTACCACATCTCTCTCCATTCTCTCAGTGGACACTTAGGTTGCATAAGCAGTTATATTCTATGGTAAACAATATGGTATTTAAGATCGGTGGTTCTGGATTCAACTGGCAGCTGTCATTTTGAATACAGTTATTTAACCACCCTAAGATAGAAGTTCTTTATATATAAAGTGACAACAAAAACAGAGTGGCCTCTTAGGATTGTTGTGAGGATTGTATGATGGATGTTTAGTTACATGTTGGTTATATAGCAAGTAATTAATAAATGTACATTCTCACATATTCAAAAATATCCAAGACTTTTAACTGTCTCCCCATATCTTTTTCATCTGTTTCTGTAGCAAGAGGATTAGTGGCTAAGCAATTTTTACCTCAGTTTTATTCTGTAAGAGTCTGTATATTCTGTATAAAAATATGTTCTTTTAGGCTGTATTTCCCAACCTCCCATTCCACTAGCTGTGGCCGTGTGATTCACTAGGGCCAAAAGCATATAAGCAAAAGTGTCACATGGTGGTTTCTAGGAACCTTCCTTCAGATATAACACCCACATGCCCTCTTCATCCCTTTCTACATTTTGCTGCTGAGAATTCAAATGCTGCCATCTTGGACAATGAGATCAAGGTTACATACAGTGGCAACAAGGTAGAAGGTTCCTGGAGCCCTGATGTATCAGCCCCATCTGCCCAGTCACATGTTTACACAAGAGAGAAGCCAAGTTCTATCTTATTTAAGCCACTGTTAAGTTGGGTTTTTGTCACAGCTGAACCAAATCATACTTAATATGAGTCTGCCAATAGCATGTTCAGTATTAGATCCAAGGCAGAATGTTTTAATGCCATAATAATAATGTTTAAGTATTACATATAAATGTAAAGGGATTCATATAAAATGAGGCTGACAGAGCAGATAAGTTTTCAGATTGCTGCAGTAGATGAAAGAGGCCTTTCAGGTGGACAGACATAGATAAAGAAGAATTCCCTTTTTGTCCAGCCTCACCAGACCTCTCATTATTCCTCAGCATAGTGGGTACTCCACCTTGTACCGTATCTCTCTTCTTTTCTCTGAGTCTTTGATGACCATTCAGTCCTGGTATGTGACCTTGGACAGGCCCCCTGGCATTTCTCGGCCTTGGTTTCCTATTTCCAGTATTAATTGATTTCTCTTTATGTCCGTGACAAGGCATTTGTCCCCTTCTCATTTATATTATTCTATTTTGTTTTGTAGTTACCTGTGTGTCTTACTCTTTTTGATTACGTGACAGGTGCGAAAATCTTTTCTGTTTTTACATTTTCCCACTGTATCCGTCATTATGTCTGTAGATTATAGACATGCAAGAAATAATGGATGAATTAAACCCATTTAATGATTATATAGAGGCATAAATGCACATGTGATAATAATCAGAAATACAGCTGGAAAGCTAAGTTGTATGATGTCATAGAGATTTGTGCATGCCACAGTGGAAAACATACATGTTTTAATTTGGGTAGGAGGGAAAAGCCACTGAAGGTTTGAAAACAGTGAAGTGATTTAACAAAGGAACAAATCTATAGTTCAAGCTACCAAAAAAAAAAAAATAATAATAATAAGTATAATTTAGTTTCCCTAAATTTGCCTTTACAAATGATACAATCAGTACATTTTTATTTTATTTATTTTTAAGATTTTTATTTATTTGACAGAGAGAAAGTGAGAAAGGGAATACAAGCAGGGGGAGTGGGAGTGAGAGAAGCAGGCTTCCCACTGAGCAGGGAGCCAGATGCGGGGCTCGATCCCAGGACCCTGGGATCATGACCTGAGCCGAAGGCAGACGCTTAACGACTGAGCCACCCAGGTGCCCCAATCAGTACATTTTTAAAAGATTTCCTAATTACCAACATCTGCTCAGCAAAACTATTATTTTAAAATAATGAGATATGTTCTATTTTCTTCCTCATAAATTTCAAATAATTTAATGTTTTGCTATATAGAACTGTCTGGTAGTGTTGAAACTGTGTTTCTTTGAAAACATGTAAAAATGTTATTTTTCCATGTTATTAAGGAGTTGCTGTTGGACCAGAGTGGTGTGTAGGGAGTAGAACTTTTTCTGTGGTTGGTTTTGTTCTTTGTATATTCTTCTTCTTACTTCTAAGGGAGCAGAGATGACCAAAAAGTCCCCCATCATCTTTCCCTGTTGGCCCATACAGAAGACCAGAATTGTCCAATTAATTTCTTAAGGTTAATATAAAGAACAATGAAATAGTGTATCATGTATATAGAGGAACTTTGAAAAGTAAAATTTAAAAAATGGAGTCTAATGTGCCTAATCCCTGTGAATTAAAGAATCCTTTCATTCTTTTTCTTGTTTTCCACATTTGGAAGTGAAAATTCAGTTTTGGTCTTCCCTGGACAAAATGGTAAGGATAGCAAACAATCATCAAATGCTTAAAGATGCTAAGTAGGTAAGGGTAACATCATCTTTAATACTCAGACAACCCTGTGAGTTAGATAACACCTCATTACCATTGTATGGATAAAGAAATTCTGATTTACAGAGGTTAAGAAACTTGCCCAAAGCCATGTTAGGAAGTGTAGTGGGGCATACCTAGCTTACCAGCCTGGCTTTTCAAAAACAAACATCTTGCTATTAAGTGCAGTGATCTACTCTTGCCCTGAAGAAACAGAAATTTGGTTGTTAGGCAATTTGGGGTGTTAGCGGTCCTTTTTGCTGATCAGCCCCCAGGAGGGAGGGGCCTGCATATCCTACAGATGTGTGGTATGGGACTCCCAATTCCCGGGGTTTGCTTCTCTTCATTTCTCATCTTTCCAGTTTTTATAGCACCGCCATTCTCCCCGATACCAAATACTAAGAGGTCCCACTCTCAGCGAGTCCAGTCCCAGATGGTTTGTTATGAAAATCTCTGACCTCAAATTTCAGGATTTATTTGCTTATAAATGTATTCAAAATGTTACAACAGTTTAGGGCATTTTACCTTCCATGTGTTATTCAAAAATAATTAGATATTTAAGGGTAGTTCCCATAACTCCCATAGAAATACAATGCAAATTACAAATTAATCCTTACTATAGAAATTCATAAGCAAACAGAAGAACTAAAAGACATTACTTGCTTCTTCTAGGATAACTTTACTCTAGACTGCAATGAATCTTTTGTATCCGGTGACATTTTAAGAGAATATGGAACATTGCTAGTGTTTGTCTGATTTGGGATTCATTTTAAAAACCTACTTTCAGCATGTCTGAAATTAGATAATCTGGTTAGCCCACTTAGTAACATGCCTAGCACCTACCTTTAGGTCTAGAGTAACAATTTCTTCATAAGGAGAAATAACCAAGGACTGTCTAGTTTGTCTATTTATACAAAAATTTTGAATCATGGAGTTCTCAAAAAAAAAACCATGAAATATAGGTCTATTTTGTTATTGCTCAAGGTCTCTGCTGATATATTCCAATATGGCAATATAACTTAACTTCTGAAATATAGTTATTTAGTTTTATTTTTGACACACAGATATAAGATTGTACTTATTTAGACTAAAATAAAGCCAGAAGAACACAAGGAATATAGAAAGGTAATACTTGATAATCAGTACTACATCTGTGTCCCAGAGCTTTCCAGTCTCACTTGTTAGCCCTCTTATTGCTTTTTTTTGGTTAATTCATTCATATTGCATAATGCTAGAAAATAATATCCTGGAAAACTTGCCATCTCTTGTGCTAGAGCATATGTTTACTTTGTAGACTTTTTCTTCAGTACATGAAAATGAAGATTATCATAGTATTCTGCTTTCCACAAGTACTTTTAAGTTTTTATCATGTGATATTTGGTTTTGTCTTGATGTTTAATCGATCCCATGTCAGCTTTTAAAATTTCAGGACACTTGTTGTTCCTACCAATGATACCTTCATAAATGGAAAAGTATAGAATGTTCCCATAGCAAAACTTGGAAATTCTTCTGTTGACATTGTTGTTGTTTGCATGCTACAAATAATACAATGAATTAAGAAAAATCAGAGGGCACGTACTGGGATAGTACATTCTTGTCTGCCTGCTAATCCTTCCCTGTCCTGGATAGGGATACTGGCATCAGGGGACTTGGTTTTAGCTAAGACTATCGTTAAGTAATTGGATATCCGTTTTTTATTTGTGTTTATATCTGTATATGTTGTCATTTTGATTTACTCAGCACTGTTCTTAGTCCCATTCACTTTGAAGTCCACTCAGTGAGGTGGTTGAAACAGAAGAGAGCATTCACATGGAAATTCCTCCCACGGAAGAGCTGTTGCCACCTACAGGAATGTAAGAAAGTCAAGTCTTGCCCTCAGCCTCCCCCGTCCCTCTCCCTTTATAGCATACTCACTTGGGCCCCTGTGCTTAGGCATCAAGGATTTTTTTTTTTTCTTTTGGGGAGCACCTCAGGCTTCTTTGAAAAATAGAGATAAGCAAAGTGACCTTATTTTCATTATTTCTAACGTATTTTTATTGGCGTTAGCATTCCTACTTATGTCTTGACATCATTTTCTCTTTTTATTCCTCTGGTTTCTTCCCTAACTTCTCCTATCTGTGCTTCGTGGTTTCTTTATTTTTCTCCTCCCTCCCTCCCTCCCTTCCATCTTTTTACTGAATCTCTTCAGATTGACGGGCTTTTTATAAACACGACTCCTTTAATTTTTGCCCTAGCCATATGAAGTAACCAAGAAAGAGACAAAAATCTAAAATTCAGAGCATATGAATTAAAATCTATAGTTCAGACCATAGGACTTTATTTATGAGGGTTCTACACTCCCTTTATTATATACTATTCCACTGAACTTAGAAGTAGAAGTCTTTAAACAAAATAGCCACAGTTCAGTTCACTTCTGAATGTGAAGCTGTGAATGTCGGAGCATGTGAAGAAAGTCTACCCACAGCAAGTACCAAGAAAGAGGAGTACAGTATAGTGAGAGTCCTTTAGAAACAGGTGGAAATACAGAGGAAACTGTTATGCTAGGCCAGGACTCTTGGAACAACCAACGGATTACACCCATGACAGTGCATTGCTTCTGTTGCATGCTGTTTAGTGAATGAGGTGTTTCACTTTGATTGGAAGCTTTACCAGGTGCAAGGAGTCATAAAGAGATTATTGTTTTATGTCTGTTCACATGTGTTCTTTTCCCCTCTCTTTTTAAAGAAGACAGTTGTATTACTTGAACAGATGATAAAGCCTGGCCGACACTCAAAATAGTGAAGGACAGTTGAGAAGCCTTCTTATTTGGAGCTTCAGAACTAAATATTTGGTTAGCTAATAAAAATTGATTAAAAAAAAATTTAAATTCTGTTTTATGTTTCTTGGATGAACCACACCCATAAAGCATTAATAATACCTCAGTTCTTATTTTTTTGCTTAAACCTACTGGTGAAGTTATCCAAGCGTAGAATCCTAGATATTAATATCTTAGACAATAGTTCTATTAATATCTTTGATAATAGTTCTATTAATCATTTCTTCTAGTGTTATTGTTTGTTTTCAGTAATTTGCCTTTCTAAGGTTTTTGCAAGCTTTTTCATGTTTTCATAGGCAAAAAACCCTCCCCTTTCCCAGTTACATTTTAGCAATTATGTTTAACTAAATTACATAACTAAAAAAACAGGCACAACTTGAAAAAAGTTTGGAGAACAAACACAACTGACTCATGGTTAATGTGCAGTTCAGCTGGCAAGAACGTGGGTGGTGGGCCTGACCAAGATAAGCCCAACGCACCAGGAAGTGTAGAGCAGGGATCATGTTTAACTGTGGGAATGGAGAATGTCAGTTGACTGGGTTTTTGGTGATATGGAGGTTGTTTAAGAGAAAGTATATTATAGCAACTATGACCAGTCATGTCAAAACTGTAAGTAAGCTATGCACTGTTGCTCTGAGTTGCTCCTTTCATCTTGATATACTTCCAACAAATGCCTTTCTCCTTAGGCATATTCATGGTGCTTCCCCCCACCAAGGCCTCTACAGAAGATGTGAAAGAGGGATTCAATAAAATACATTAATGAGATAACGTGAAGGAACAGGGGAGTTCCAATTCCCTCTCATTTATAACAAGAAGCTTCTGGTGATAATGTTCCTGTGTTTTTTTGTTTTTTGTTGTTGTTGTTTTTAACCCCTAAGTGACAATCTTTATAATCCAATTATTTAAAACTGCCTGGGACGCTCAAGTTATTTCTCATATCACACAAAACAGATGGTTACCTGAAGCTTTTTGCCTGAAGCTTACTTGTATTCCAAGACCCTACCCAAAAGCCCTCCTAAGAGGATTGTCTTCACTGTGCACTGTGCATGCTTAAATGAGGTTGATTATGAACAATATTGTGAATTTGGAAAAAAAAATTACAAATATAACAGTTTAAATGCTATCAGTGCAAAATCATTATTTGGAAATTTCAAAAAAATACCTATACTCACATACTTCCAGATACTTGGTGTTAGGAAAAAGAGCTAATTGAACAGATCACCATCAGAGGTAGAATGCTAGTACATAAAATAAAATCTCTGTTAAGATAAACGTATTATGAATAATGACAATTTACAATTTTAGGTTCTCTAATTTCTCCAATTACATATTTTCTTTATAATAATCATATGTAAAATAATGTTTTTAACTCAATAGAAGGCCCTCTGATATTCAAGTGAAATACTCATTTCTTAAAATTGAAAGGTGGCTATGGTTTGGTGGTTCTTCTTGTAAGTGTGTTTTTCTCTTAATTTAAGGGTGACTGTATGCATATCTAATATACAGTAACAGCAAATTCCTCATTTTGTATTTTTAGCAATTCTAATGATGGAGTCTCATCCTGTCTAGCAGATCCTTTTATTACTTAATCTTTCACCTGATGCTTTTATTTATATGATAATCTATAACCCTCATAATTAAAAAAGGAAAAATAAGACTTCAAAAGTTTCTATTCACTACCACTTAGTAAACAATTTAAACAAATTACCTGTTTTATGCAAATTATGAAAACATTGGTATATATAATGATTTCTATAAAACATCATTATTATGTAAGTACTATATATTTATATAATACTGTGATGTGATATGCTATTTAATATTTGAATCTGCATTTTTATATAGAAACTCACAAACCAGGGCACCTGGGTGGCTCAGTGGGTTAAGCATCTGCCTTGGGCTCACGTCATGATCCCAGCATCCTGGGATTGAGTCCAGAATTGGGCTCCCTGCTCAGCGGGGAGTCTGCTTCTCCCTCTGCCCCTCACCCTGCTTGTGCTCTCTCTCACTCTCTCTCAAATAAATAAATAAATAAATAAATAAATAAATAAATAAATATCTTTAAAAACAACAACAAAAAAGAAACTCACAAACTACTGTTTGCGTGTGCGTCGATAATCATGAAGTAAATGATCCCTGAGTGCTTGATTATTAACATGATTTTGCTAAGAATAACTATGAATCAGGCATTTATTTTTCTTGCTAATTGATCTTATTAAATTAATTAAATGAGAAGACCATTAAATTGAGTTGGCTTTAATATCTTAGCAGCCTAAGTAAGCAAACCAAAACCTAAGCCTATAATGCCTCAAGGTTAAGAAAGCAAAACCTAAGGACAGCCAATCACGAACAGCTTAACTAGGCTTTCCCAAATAATGCAGGCTATAGCCAATCAAATTTCCTTGCTTTGCTTTAACCTCTTCCCCCAAAAAGTCTCTTCTCTAACCCCTATTGGCAGAGCACTCCCAACCACTTCTGGATTGGTGCTGCCCCATTTGAATTGATTTTTGTTCAAATAAACTCTGAAAAAAAAATTTAATATGCCTCAGTTTACCTTTTAACAATCTTCAGTTGGGAAATGCTTCCTAAAGTTTCCTCAAACAGGATGTCGCGCCTGGGTGGCTCAGTTCTTAAAAATAAATAAATAAATAAATAAAGTTTCCTCAAAAAGGAGTTCTTCCTCTTCCACTTCCCAAGCATTACAACATTTAAGAAACTGAATGCTTATTTTTCAATTAAATAAAATAATAAAGTAATTCCTTTTTGCATACTGTGTCTGTTTGCATTTTATGTTTGGATTATTGTTATGTAGTGATACCAGCTACCAGTCAGACTCACACTTGAATGTACTACTTAAGTATATCACAACTTCTGGTAACAAGCTGGATGTAGAGAAAAACAATTAGCTATTTATAAAACTACTTTTAAAGCCAATGGCTTATTTAATACTAGCTTTCACCTAAATTGCAACCATAAATAATTTTAAGTATGTTATTATATAATAAGTATGTTTGAAATGCTTGTGTACGGTATTTTATACTAGGTAATGAGTCCAGAAAATCCTTTTGTATGTCAGCACTGATCTGAGGATGAATCTCCTTATTTCTTTGCATTGTTACTCATTCCCCACCTTCCTTCCCAGTCCCCTCTCCTTACAGAAACCAGCCCAGTGGAGCTGATGTGTAACCTGTCATTTCACCCTTCCTATGTTGATGTAGACAAGTGAATTATTGGAAACTGTGTGATGTTATGTTGTATATGTGTGTTTTTAAATTTACATGAATGGTATTGTGTATATTTCATTGTTCTTTTTCACATATTCTTATGTTTGTTAGATAGCCATATATAAATCCAGTTCATCACTTCTGACTCTTAGAAAGTATGGCTGTGTGTATGTGTGCAAGAATACACACACATGCATGCATGTGCACACACATACATTTTATATTTTAAATCTCTTATACCTCTAGGGATATTCGCTTAAACTGCCTTCTTTGCTAACACAAAAAAATTCTACAGTAAATATTTGCAGGTATTTCTCATTGAACACTTAGGCAACAACTTTTCAGAGACTAATACCCAGAAATAAGTTCCTTAATTTTGTTAACAACTGACAGACTGAAGTATAGCCACTCTGTTGACTATAAATCTGTTGACTATAAATTACTATCTTTTATTTAATTAATAGTGAGAGTTTGGCTATTGCTATTTCCTTTTCTCTGAATTGCTTTTTAATATCCTTTGCTCCGTGTTCTGTTGGTTTCTTCATCGTGTGTGTGTGTGTGTGTTTGTAAAAACACTTTGCATATTTTAGAACACTACTTCTCAATTGCATGTGAGTTCACATATCCCTTTTGGAAGGAGGGGGTCCCAGCTCATTCAGGAGGTTCACAGGTCAACACTAGTTCCTTAATAATTCTAAGGCTTTCTTTACCATTTTCACTGTTTTAATATTTGCACTGATGCCACAAAACAACAGTGCGTAAAACTGCTGATTCCTTAGCACAAACAAGACAGTAGCACCAAACGGTACTAATAGTCATTTTATCCGTCTCCATCATGCACATGCTGGGGTAAAAAATTTAAAGAAATTCAGCTCATTTAATAATGTTTTTGATAAAGCGTTAATGATCATGAATTTTATTAAATGCCAATCCTTGCTGTGTCTTTAATATTCTGCACAATCAAATTGGAATTACACAGAAAGCACTTCTGATAAGTATGGAAGTATGGTGATTATCTCAAGAAAAAGCATTGGGGAGATTGTGTGAGTTACAAGCTGAACTACCCCCTCCTTTTTATTTTATTTTTTTAAAGATTTGTTTATTTATTTTAGAGAGAGAGGTGGGGGGAGAGAGAGGGAGAGAGAGAATCTTAAGCAGACTCCACCCCAGCACAGAACCAGACACAGGACTCGATCCCATGACCCTGAGATCATGACCTGAGCCGAAATCAAGAGTCCAACATTTAACCAATTTAGCCACCTTGTCACCCCTACCCCCTCCTTTTTAAATATCATGTTTACTTTAAGGAAATATTGACAAACCATGACTGTTCATAACTGAATATTTGGCAGATATTGCCTTGAAAATGAACAAAGTAATCCTGCTACATTAAGGAACATAGTTGACAGCATTTGTTGCTAGTGATAAAATTTGAAATTTCAAATGAAAATTAGAATTTGGGAAAAAATGTAAGCACCAGCGTGAGCTCGATAGCTTCTAATACTTAAAGACTTTTCTGATAAAATTGATGGTGATATTAATGAATGTAACTTTTTGATATTATAAAATAAAAGGTATTGATATTTACAGACTCTCCATAGCTCAGTGAGACTATATTTTCCAAATGGCCATTGCATGATGGTACAAAATCATGAGTAGGTAAAAGATCTGTTTAAAGTACAAGATAAACCGATGGATTTTAACTTAACAAATATAAAAAGTTCACTGGTAGATTTCAGATTCCACACTGCAACTAAAATTTAAACTATTGTCAAGTTTCGATGTGCTAACAAGGAAGAATATACATGTTATCTGGAAAGGTTATTAAAATAGTCCTTCCTTTTCCAACTACATGTCTGTGTGAAGCTGCATTTTCTTCATTCACTTCAGCCAAAAAATATTTTGTAATGGATTGAGGGCAGCAGCAAATATGAGAACTTACCTGTCTTCTCTTAAGCTAGATACTCAAGAGATTTGTAAAAATGTAAAATAAGCTTTCAATAAATTTTTAGTTTGGGACAATATAATTAGTTTTTAAAAAAATAAGTTGTTTATGTTAAAATGTATTTGGTTTATTATCGTTATTTTAAAATTAATTATTAAGTATTTTTTAATTTGTCAGCTTTTTAATACAATAAATATATATGTTATATACTCCATATATTACTATATTACTATATACAGTGTGTGTGTATGTATATATACACACATATATACATATCTCACAGTGCTGTGTGTGAGTGCATTTGCTCTTTGGGTCCTTCAGTAATTTTTAAGAGTAAAGGAGTCTTGAGACCTAGAAGTTTGTGAACTAGTGTACTACATAAGCCCCTGTTGGTGTTTGATATTACAAATCTCTCCTCCCGAGCTGTCACCTTTCTATTAACTTTACCTCTAATGTACTTGGTTGAATAGAAACCTTTAAATTTTTGAAAAGGAACCAATTTCATTTTTCCCTTCACACTTTGTTTTTTTCTGGTCTTCTTAAGAACAGCTTCTTCAAATCTGAGGTCACAAAAATATGTTTCTACATTTTCTTCTACTAGGTGAATAGTGTTACTTTTCACGTTTGGCCCTTAGTACATTCCAGTCCAAACTCATTTTTCTCTATATAGACTATCAATTTTCCCAACACCATTTACTAAATCTGGCCTTTCCCCCCTGACTTGTAAAGCTTCCTCAAGTGTGAATATATGTCTAGGCCTCTTCGTGGACCCCTCTTCCAATTCCAATTAGGTATTTTTCTGTCTCTAGGTTAGCGCCACATTATTTTTAATTAAAATAGTCTCGAGATGTCTTAATATATGGCAAATTTCCCCCATTTTTCATATCTCTTTTCCAGTATTCCTGAGTATTTATAATGAAAAGTTGTTTTTCGATGTATAATTTAAAATAAAATTACAGATTTTTTAGAATAAATTTATCATAACACAGAATACTGTCCTGGATTTTTTTTTTAAGATTTTATTTATTCATTTGAGACACAGAGATACAGAGAGAGAGAGAACATGAGCAGGGGGAGAGGGAGAGGGAGAAGCAGACTCCCCGCTGAGCCAGGAGCCCAACGTGGGGCTCGATCCCAGGACCCGGGATCATGACCCGAGCCGAAGGCAGATGCTTAACCATCTGAGCCACCCAGGCGCCCCCTGTCCTGGATTTTGATGAAAACTGCACAGAATTTACAAACAAAATTCAGAGAACAAATTTATTATGTTGTATCATCCATTAAAATGTATACTGGTCTTCCATTATATATTTTGGTTAAAAAATATTTTCCATAAGGTCATATTGTTTATTAATACTTTCTAGATATTTTCTAGAACCACTTAGTTTCTAGATATTTTATAATTCCTTTCACTATTATAAATAACATCTTATTATCCATCTTTTATTTTTACTTTAATTATATTTATATTTTGAATAGGTAAGACATCACATACTTCAAGTTTCAAAAGACACTAAAGAGTATATACAGCACTGTCAAAGTTATTCGTCCCTCTTCTCTCCCCAAGTTGTTTACCTCCTTTTAAAGAAACCACTGTTAACCAGTTTTGCGTTTTTGCTTTCAGAGACATTATAATCCTGTACAAGAAAACATGTATATGTATTATTTGCCCTTTACAGTAGTATAAACAGAAGTATGCAGCACACACTGTTCTGTTGCAAACGTCTTACTGCTTTTTCCATATAATTTCCAGATAATTGTAGATACTCTTCTTTGATACCACACCAAAACTTGACAAGCAGTAATTTCTTAAACCTATGCTAAGAGCTCTCTCTTTCTCTCCCTCCCCCTCTTGCTCCTCTCCTCCCACCCCTCATTCTTGTTCCTTTTCTTTACAGCTGAAGGGTATTCCATTTTCTGGACTTTCCCATAATGAAATGACTTAGACCCCTACTGATAGATTCAAATTGTTTGAAATTGTGTTCTGTTATATACAGTGCTGGAGGGAACAATTTTGTAGCTACATCAATTTGCCTATGTATGATTATACTTGTAGGCTGCATTCTTAGAATGAAATTGCTGAATTTAAGGAAATGTGCATTTGTCATTTCATTTCATGTCACAAATTCATAAAAGTCCTTCATAAAAGACTGTCATTTATACTCCCACTAGGAATGTACAAGCTTGCCTATTTCTTTACACTTTAGTGAATATTTTACAATATTGTGTGAATTATAGTATCTTGGAGTAGGTTTAATTTAATTTGTATTCTGAGTAAGATTGAGTATCTCTTCATATGTTTAAGATCCATATGTATTTCCTTTGAGGTCAACTAACAAAAATCCCTTGCCCATGTTTTTTCTATTGAGTTGTTTGTGTTTTACCTGTTAATAGGTAAGACCTAATTTCTTGGGCGCCTGGGTGGCTCAGTTGGTTAAGCGACTGCCTTCGGCTCAGGTTGGGATCCTGGAGTCCCGGGATCGAGTCCCGCATCGGGCTCCCTGCTCAGCAAGGAGCCTGCTTCTCCCTCTGACCCTCCCCCCTCTCATGTGCTCTCTCTCTCTCTCATTCTGTCTCAAATAAATAAATAAAATCTTTAAAAAAAAAAAAAGACCTAATTTCTTTGATTAATCAACTCTTTGCTATGATTTAGAAAACATTAATCCTAGTTGTCATTTATATTTTACTTTATTTTGCTTTTTATCTTAAAGAAATTTTTAGTTTAATGACATTTTTAAAACTAGTACCATGATTAGAAAGTCATTTTCATCTCAGATTATTTTTAATTCAATATCCTCCTCTGGTCCTTTGGTGGTTGGTTGGTTTGTTTTTCATTTAAGTATTTAATTTACCTGGAATTTACTCTGGGATAAAAGGACAGATATTAATCTAAATTTATTTATTTAAGATATTTACCAAATTATCCCAATCCAGTTGTTCAATATTCTATTTTTTCTCCACTGATTTAAATATCAGTTATTTCATATATAAAATTTCTTTACAGAGTGGGGTCTGTATTTATTGATTTTCTACTCTGTTTTATTGATCTGTCTGCTTTTACATGTGGCAGTATCACACTATCTTAATTATTTATATTACATTTTCAATTAATTGCTGATATAGATTAAATGTTGATCTCATATTAAGCAAATTTGCAGAACTTTTTCATTCATTTTTATTATTTGTTGCTTCCTTGAATTCTCAAAGTAAATTGTTACATCATCTGCCAGTATGGGCAATCTCTGAATCCCATTCTACTGCCTTCTGGAGGGGGTTTCATAACCTGTCTTGGGCTCACTAGTTTATTCTACAGCTCTGTCTCTTTGTTTGAAATCCACCCATTAGGAACCTTATGTAGTTTAATTTTAAACTTTTTTTAACTTTAATTATATTTTTTATTCTCAGTATTTCCAACTCGTTCTTTTTTTGTTTCAGTCTTATGTTTCAAAAATATCCTTATCTTCTTAGGGAATTTTTTTTTAACTTTAAAATCTTAATCTTTCAGTTCTATTAGATTAGTTTTTTTCTAGTATTAGTTCTTTTTTTTGTTTTCTTCTTTTGATTACAGTGCTTGCATTTCTCAGGGAGTTTGTATTAAAATCTTGGCTAGTCGTGTACCTGAAGGGCAATGTGACACCACTGACCTAGTTTCAGCTATTCCAGGTGGATCACATTGGTGCAAAGAGGGGGCTTTATGACAGTTATAATCTGTACTTATCCTGAATCCCTCTCCCCCCTAACTCAGTTGCCCCAGACCCTGCTTTTATCAGCATCTCCATTGCTCCATTTTACCTCCTTAGTGCAGAGACAGGGCTGTGGAGTGCAGAGGGGGAAACACGCAGACTTGTTAGTGACTGCAGGCTCCCCATTCCAGCCTGGCCCACATGTCACCACTGCCTCGCCTGGCACTGGACTGGAACTGGGTAGATCAGGAAGGAGCCAGACTGCAAAATGAGAATAAGAAATGGCAAATTTAGAAAGCTCTTCTCAAGCCTGTCTCCCATCACTAGCCCTTGGAGTTTTCCCCACATCCCAAACATAGAGACATGCACTGGGATCTCGACGCTAAGGGTTTCTCATGTTTTTTTTGCGTTAGAGTTTGATAAATCTCAGTACCTGCTCAACAACCTTCTAACCTGGAGTATCTCCAGTGCTGAATTCAGGGGAGAGGGGCAGTATCCCATGCTTGTTGCTGTCTTGTCAGGAACCCATGAATTTTCCTTTTTTCCCCACTTTGAAGCTAGTGATTGGATTCACACACACACACACACACACACACACACACACACACATACTTAAACATAGTAGCCCTAAATGTCTTATAAGTTCATAGCTTTGGAAGTTGTTTCTAAAAGTATTTTCGTATGGTTATTATGAGTATCAGCTCTCATAAATGCAGTGTACCTCTCCGAGTCCAAATTCCCTAACATCAAATGGTTAAAGTAGAAAGAATGCTTCTTTTCATTTAAATAACAACAAAAACTGGGCACGTGGGTGGCTCAGTTGGTTAGGCGACTGCCTTCGGCTCAGGTCATGGTCTCGGGGTCCTGGGATTGAGTCCCGCATCGGGCTCCCTGCTCCTTGGGAGCCTGCTTCTCCCTCTGCCCCTCTCTCACTCTCTGTCTCTCATGAATAAATAAATAAAATTTTAAAAAAATAAATAAAATTAAAAAAATAACAACAAAAACTGAAAATCAACCCCAAAAGCAAATGTTCCAAGAGATTTCTATGTGGCAGGTGTTATTAAATTTTTACATGCATTACATCGTATAATCCTCTCATGCAATAATTCTATTAAAATCCCTTTTACAAGGGAGGAAATTAAATTTCAGAAGGCTTAGACAAGTTGCCCAAGATTATATTGGTGGGAAGTGACAAAAGCCAGGGATGAAACTGTCAGTTTTTTTGCCTTCTGCCTGGCCTTTGCATGGGTTCTAGGCATTCTAGATCCAGATTATGTTTCTTAATATTTATATGCATGCAGGGGACACCATTCACTCAAAATACCTTAGAATGAGCTTCTGTTTGGCCATGCAATCTACCTACCTCCCAGTAGAATAATAATTTCTCTGAAACCAGATAAATAAATGAAAATAATTCATTGTATATTTGAATATCCATCAAGTTCAGGGAGTAATTTTGGAATTTCTGGTACAATCCCTGGTAGACCTTTAACATAGTATCTGGAGTGGTTCATACAGGCAGAATAAGTAGAATACACAGTTCTCCTTTGAGCCAATGTCATTTTACAAAGAGGTTATAACATAATGTTGGAATCCATGAAAGGGGATTACTTGCAACAAGTTGTGTGGTGGAGATGTTTCTAAAATCGTGCCCTAGCTTTCTTCCAAGGCTCAGTTTATTTCTCACAGCAATATAGATTCCTGGTATTAAACTGGAGTTCGACCATGAGAGTGAAATCTTAGCCATCTTATGTTGAATATCTTATTATCCAAGCTTAAGAGTGCTAGGTATATGAGAACCCAAAGTCTAAAACCTAGTAAGTGTTAATCATCCCAGAACCTGTGTTCTATAAATTTTTTATGTAATGAAAACAGCCCTGATATTTAATTACAAATACTGACTAAAAGTAGATACAACCCAAGTTGGGTGCTGCTTTATTATCTGGAATTTCAGCTCCCTGAGATATACTCTCAGGGCCTATAAATATTAGAGTAAATAGGAATCTTTTAAAACATCATTTCAAATGATTTAGAGAGAAACATGTACTCAAATTTTTATTTTCTGGATTGTTGTACTTCCACAATTTAAGCTTTAGAAAATGAGTCTACAGCTCATCAGCCAAAACTCAAGCAGAGATAATTTGGTTGTCTATAAGAGGTATAAACAAGATAATTGAAACAAGATAAAAGATAATTGAAAAGGAATGTTCAGCAATATCAAGGGTGGAATTTGGCTTCCACAATGGGAGGAAACATGATTCAAAGTGTCCACTATTTATGTTGTATATCTTAAAATGGTTTAGACTATGAAGAGTCTCAGATTAAAAAAAGAAAAAGAAGATCATATGTAAGATACTGGAAGAATGTTGTTCTTCCATAGCAATGTGCTAATTTACCTAACATATTGAAATAATAAATATCTTCTGGAGGTTACCTATTCTAAACTCACAGTTAAAATTCCAAAATCAATCTTTAGAGAACTAGTTGAGATAAATATTAAGAGCAATAGGTAAAATTTACCTTCATGGAGTATAATCTTGTATTTGAGCCTCCAAACAAGAACGGGACATAACATGTATTCATGTCAGAAATGTTGATGTGAGAGTATTAAAATGAGAAAAGTAAAACTGGACAGCCAAGTCAACTTACTTAGCATTGTTGCAGAAGAGAAGGGACCAAAGACCCAGAATTTAACAAGAAAAATGTTGTTTGTAAGTTCTGCATTATACGAATGAAAGAGGGGCATACGAATGTTCACCAGTCAGAAGCTGGGGACTACCCCGCCCCAGTTATTTAACTCATCAGAATTCCAAGTTTTCTTAATACATGAGTCAATACTGCCTTTTCCCAAGAGAACTGCCTTATTAACACTGACTGGAAAGGATCCTCATGACGTTCAGTGGGGGAAGATGAGACTGGGAAGCTCACAATAAAGAGGAAGGTAGCCCTTGCCCTGTTGGCAAATTTTCCAAAGCCTAAAAGAACATTTGCTACATGAAGGATTGCCCATAACACACTTAACACATTTAAAATCTATAAATCCAGGGAAATAAAACATCGTAAGCCTTTAGTAAGTCACACGGATTGTATGGGGGTGGGAAGGTTTTAAGGATTGCTTTCTTAGTTCTGATTTTTAACTTTTTGAATATGCAACATGAATATATATTTAGCATATAGTTTATATATGCTATATATATATATAGTGACTTATAGAGGAGCTGATTTCCTCATGCACATCCTCTACAAATGTGAACTCTTAGTCTCATCACAAAGTGAAAAACCCTAGTCACTTGTATGAATCTGAAGATTTTCTCATTTTCTTTGGGAAATGATATCTGAATTATTAACATTATAATACGAGACATTAAAATTGTTCTGATTTGTAATTGGTGAGAAGGGAGCTCTATAGCAATTTGTCAAGAACATTTGAGACAGTACCTTTCTACTTAGTTGAAGATTTTATAAATATTGTAAGGGCATTCTAAAGTGAATGGAACAATTTTTTTTAAAAGATTATTTATTTGAGAGAGAGTGTGCACCCACACAAGTGGGGGGAGGGGCAGAGGAAGTGGGAGAGAGGCAGATTCCCCACTGAGCACAGAACCCTATGTGGGGTTCCATCCCATGACCCTCGAGATCATGATTCGAGCCAAAAGCAAGAGTCCAACACTCAACTGACTGAGCCACCGAGGCGCCCTGCTAATAGAACAATTTTTAATGTCTGCCATATATGAAGAAAATGTTTCTTACCTTGTAGCATTTAGAAGGAGCTCCCTATTTAACTATGAAAAAATACTAAAAATTTTATTAGTTGACTGTTACTCTTGCAGCAAACTATTAGAAGGTGATTTGGAATAGGGAGAATATATGGAGAGAAAATACTGGTTAGAAAGTCTCCATATGATGAAATGAAGAGAAAAGCAACTATGTGTTGAAAAACCCTCCGTAACCCATAATAGAGACTACAGTATAAAGATCCAGCAACTGAAGATACTTCTGTTTGGTTTTTTTGTTTGTTTTTGTCATTACTGTTACCTTTATCTTTTTTTATTCTAGTATTCAGTGATCTCAGAATGATTTTCATGTTTAATTTTAAATGGAAATTTGTTGAAGTCGAAAGAACTTGAGACACATTAAAATTATGTTGACATTACTGTTTCAAAGTAATGTCACTGAGGCAATTTTGACAAGATAATATTCCCATTTTTTAGTTTACTAAATCATACCTCCATATTGTGACCAACCAAATGTTTTTCATACTAATATTTTGGCAGCAAACTGCCTTTTTCAAACTTTGTTCACAAATATTTCTTACTTAAGAAATATATTCCATTAGAGAAAGATTTTGAAGCTAAACTTGACGTACACTTAATAATCATCTGAAAAAATACAGGAAAATTAATATATTTTTGTATTATTTTAAATCTATACTAATAAATAAAAATGTCCCATTCCCAAAATCGATATTTTCCATATTGTTATCTTGAAAACAGTGAGATTACCGTTGATTATGCCTTGTCTCTTTAGATAAATTTACAAAGAAAAATGAGAGTCACTGGTGTGATTACTCAAGGAGCTAAAAGGATTGGAAGTCCAGAGTATATAAAATCCTACAAAATTGCCTATAGCAACGATGGAAAAACTTGGACAATGTACAAAGTAAAAGGCACCAATGAAGACATGGTAAGACTGACTTAACATATTTAATTTAAAAGTAAAATTTCATTAATAATCATTGATTGCCAAATAGTTACTGAGTCTTAAACAAAAGCCTTATGTTGTTGCAAATACATTTGTAATTTTTTTTTAATTGGTCTAGTAAGGCGTAGGGTGTAAGGAGTTTTTCCAAGTTATAAATGTACAGTGGCTACTGTTTAAGATTTTCTCAGATTTTAATTGGTGGTTGTATAAACACTTTATCACAATGTTAGCATAGTCCTGTATATGACAATTAATTTTCATTTTTAAAATAGCTTTCGATTTCATTTTATTGCTTTGACAGATTAGCACTCTCCTTAATCAAGTAAGTACAGATCAAAATTACTATTTTTGAAGAAAAAATTATTAGTATTAACAAAAATACCAGGTGATAGAAAAGATGTATGCTTGTATATTTCACATTAGAAAACAATTTGTTACTCAGCAGAATATAATATGTTAGAGGAAATGAATATAATATTCAGTGTCTACTTTGCCTTTTCATATGATAGTCCCAATTTTTTATCAAATTTTCCTCAAAAGGTTTAATTTTAAAAATATCAGGACTGCAGCTCATCCCATTTAAAACCAAGTGGTTAGACTAAATTCTAATAAATTTTATGAAAGATTTTTTAAATACTTTCTTAAGTGAAATTAAATAAAGTTTTCTGATTACTAAGTTATATGAAAAGTAAAAGAAAAATGAGATTTAAAAGAATTAAAAATAACACATTTTAGCATCTAATTTTTAGAGGGAAACACTGTGTTTCACTGGAGATATATATGAAGCCTTTGATTTTCTCATCCAGTGATCTGGGACTGACTGATAAGAAAGTAATCTTGAGGAATCAGACCCTGAAGCATCCTTAAGTCTGATCATAGCATTAGAGAGACTGAGTAATCAGAAAGTACTAGTGAAGACTAGTTCCTACAAAAAATAAACCAAACCAAACAAAACAAAACAAAAACACCTATAAATACTAAGTAGCATGAACGGATGGACCCAGATTAAGTTGAAAGGTTTAAGGTGCCCATTTCTCAAAAAAAATAAAGAAGTACTCCCCTGGCTCTGAAGGACTGACCTTAAAATCGACAAGACCATCATAGTAAAGTATAGATTATGCCATAGACCACAATGGTTTATAGCTTTAATTAGGACTTTAGCTATAGGTTTTATATTCACAGCTGAGGACTAGGTGCTTCCTAAATGCTCCAGATCCCCAAATTACTTAATCCAATTTTTGAAGCATTACGTTGGATAGGATATAGGGTCAATATATGAAAATAGGTAAAGAAGCTGTTGCAATTAATAATTTTCAACTCTATATTATCTCTTTACCCAGGTGTTTCGTGGAAATGTTGATAACAACACACCCTATGCTAACTCTTTCACACCCCCGATAAAAGCTCAGTATGTAAGACTCTATCCGCAAGTTTGTCGAAGACACTGCACTTTGAGAATGGAACTTCTTGGATGTGAACTATCAGGTGAGTCTTATATTATCTATTTCTGTATTTTCTTTAAAGAAAAAAAACACATATTTGTATGTAGTCTATTACTAATTTGCCATTTCCCAACACTCACAGATATTAATTTCGCTACAAAATGTCTAGGGCATGCTTCATTGAGAAAATGTGTGTGTGTGCACATGTGCATGCATGTGTGTAGGACAAACAAGTTCCAAAACATGCTACAGAATAGAATTAATGTAGAAGGAGCAGTGTATTTCAAAAAAGTACAACAAATTCTCACTGGAAACTTTTGTCAAATTTAACTGTGTCTTGTTTTTAGGAGTAACTATGATTTATGTTTTGTGACAAAAGTTCAGCAAAAACGGGAATCTGCCTGACCTCATAAATTGCAGTTATGTTTTGGCTTTATGGCATAGAAAAGTAAGCTTCATCTTTGTCCATCCACCATGAGAACTTGGTTTTATTTTGTTTTGTTTAGTTTTTATGAAACATGTAAATTTATCATTCCTCCCAGGTAGGTAATACTTCAAAACCATGATAGCTACTATAAATTCATTCTGAGATCATTCTTACCTAGCAACCTGCTTATTGTACAAATAGTGATCATCCAGCTCAAAGATAAATCTATCAAAGGATTCAGAGCTAAATAATTCTTGTCTTCCAGGACCATCAGTACCAGATATAAAGATGAAGACTTAATGTGTGGATCTCACAGTGGTCCCATTTCAATATAACTAGATTCTGAACTAAACAAAAAACCTTATCTAGGCATTTCACTGTGCTATATTTTTGGTGGTGGTTCTTGTATCTCTAGCATCAACATTTAAAAACTATCTTTGCCGCTATGGTCTGAGATTATTTTGTTCAAACAATTGTTTTGTAGAAAGCCAAAATTCATGTGTGCCCCACTTTTTAGCATGAAAGACTTTATCAAACTTATAATAATGCCATTTAGCTAAAAATACGAGGACACATCTGTCCAAATGGACAACTGAGAGCTTTTTATTCATATCAAGAGGTTGTACAGACGTTAAAATGCATGCTTTATATTTGTTTCCCTCCTTAGGTTTATTTGTGATGCCAAGAAAGAGAGTGATTTTTAGCAGATAAAAGTTACCATTAAAAACAGCCAAACTTGGGCGCCTGGGTGGCTCAGTTGGTTAAGCGGCTGCCTTCGGCTCAGGTCATGATCCTGGAGTCCTGGGATCGAGTCCCACATCGGGCTCCTGGCTCAGCGGGGAGCCTGCTTCTCCCTCTGACCCTATCCCCTCTCATGCTGTTTCTCTCTCTCTCTCTCTCAAATAAATAAATAAATAAAATCTTTAAAAAAAAAAAAAAAACAGCCAAACTTTAAGTGAACCCATTACATTTAAAGGAATTAGAGACATTTGGCCAGATGAGTGAATCTATTTCAAGAATCACGTTTTCATACTATATATGGGCATCGTTTATAAAGTAACCAACATATGGTTTTAGTACCATTAATTATCCTAACAATGATGTTTTCTTTATTTTGGTAATTCGAACCAGCTTATTGACAGCCAGAAATCTCAACAGAATCATTGCTGTGCAGTGTTTATATTACATGTCACTCTATCATCACAGGCCAGTGTCATCCCTAAGTCATTCATCATAAAGCAATCAAGGAGAAGCCAAGCCCCGTGGTTTTTAGTTGTTTAACATTGCCGTCCCCAATTCTCCAGTCTCTTGATTCATGGGGGTCAGTCTCTCTTACATGGCACAGTTACACGCCCAAGGTATGAATATATTTTACTTTCAGGTTTTACTGGACGTTACACCTGACACTTTACAGATTTTATGCTCTTAAAAAGAACATACCCCATCTCCCGATTCCACAAATTGATTTCAAACTTGCATGCAGAGGATAAAATCTCTCAGTGGGTGCTTTTAAATGCTAGGGCACCTCACTCTAGAAATAATCAATTTTTTTGTTAATACTCATTTTGTTCAGGTGCTGTCTATTCTGGCAAAAGTGTTAATCTATACATATGAAATCATGTGGATGGGAAGGAAAATTTGTGGTGTGAGGCAAATTGGCAGAGAGGTTAGCTATAACACTTAGAAATAAACAGAAATATAATGTGCCAAATGATTTCCCACAGTCCCCTGCAATGCCGTTAAGCACAAGTCTGCCTTACTATATTCAATAAGCTGTTATTAAGATCTCTCAGCCTGCCCAGAAGATCAACAGTTAATTTTTTTCTCAGACACTTAAAAAAGAAAATCCCCTAAATTCTCTGAAAGAGGTATGATTCAAGATGGTTAGAATGAAATGAATCATGACTGTAATTAGAGGAGGAATAGTCATTAACAAATTATTCAGCACTTGCTCTGGGCTAGATACTAGACAACAGAGTGGGTATGAAATGAATTCTATGACGAAGCAGAAATGGTCAAAGTAAAGGCATCTGACTTCAAATATTATATCACAAAAGGAGAAAAACAACTTCCCTTTCCTTTGTATCTTTCTGCAAGCCAAGCAGTTTTACAAAGACTCCAGTATCAGAGCAGGGTGGGTATGGGGGGGGGGTCGGGGGGTTGGTGGTCATAATAGAAAAGTTAGAAATCTATAATGCAGGCAATGCATGTTACCTTAGAACTGCCAGCAGATAAATGGCATGTCGTTAAGATTTTGGAATTATCTAGAATCTTTGAGATTTGTCATGCAATTTTTCTCCCTCAGAAGTTATATTTAGGAATTTGAACTATTTTAATCCTGAGATTTAGGGTCTAGGTCTCCTACACCTGAATTCCAATAAGACTTGTGCTAAGGCACACAATTGGCTAACCCTCCATGTCAGTTTTGGTCATGTTTGCATAGGAGAGGTATTTCCTAGAAGGTGGATGTGAGACCAAACATGGAGAAGCCTCAAGAAGGTAGTGGTCTAGATTGACTAGAACAGAAGCAATTAGTTGTACTTAAGAATTATTTATCATGAGCAGTTCTAAGCCCTCTCTCTTAGAGCCTGGACTTAAAACAGCCTCGTTTCAAAAAATGCAATGAGTCCTACTACATTATTTAGTGCTTACTGGTCTGCTGATCTGGGGACTTAAGGTTGTTATGTGTCAGAATGAGCTTTATGGAAATAATAAGCGTAACTAACACTTACTGAATGCTAGCTATATGCCAGACTGTTTCTAAATACTTTATTTAGCTAAATAAATACATACATACATACATACATACTTTATTTATCTAATTTCTTTGAACACTTTTTGAGGTAGGTTCTATTATTACCACCATTTTACAAATGAGAAAAGGGAGGCATAACATGGTTAAATAATGGGTAAAAGGCCACAAAGAGAATAAGTGGGAAACCAGTACAGTACAAGGCGACGGACTTGATTGGAGAAGTCCCCCCTTTCGTCTTGACTTTCTTGATGATCAAACCCATGTGTTCTTTGGTCAAAATGTAGCAATTATACATAGCAAGACTCAACCACTGACTAATATGGTAATAGAATCATGCTTCCTGTTATGAGCTTTGTGAATGGAATTTTGTCACAGTTGCAACTCAAGATTGGGAAATTATGTGTATGTTTCTTTGAGAAATTGTGTGTGTGTGTGTGCACACGCATGCATGTGAGGACATATACACACAATTTCCCATTGACAAACAAACCCAAATTTCATACCATGTCAAAACTGAAAACATATGTGCCAATTTGAAAATCTTTCAAAAATATCCAGTACTAGAAGTTACTGAGTATGATCAAAATGTAAGTTTTTATAAGAAGGCTTGTGCAATAATGATTTTTGCAAGAATTACCTTATTTTCTTTTATTATCTTATCTATTACTTTAAATTCTATACTTACATAGTGCCTGGCACATGGTACACGTTGAATAAATATAAGCTTCCTCAGTGTCCAGAAGAAGCCATGTTGGTGCTATAAGAATCAGTGATAAAGATTAACAGACAATTCTCAGAAAACAAAATACTGTCCAGTTTGAAATATACCATTGGAGTGGTTTGTGAAAATGACTTTGTACTGAGGGAATTTTCATTTGCAATATTATGGAAACAAATAAAAGAAAACCAAATATACTTCGTGAGAAAATGTTCTTTTTTGAAGACACAATGAAACTGTTGAAAACCAGGGAATAGTCATGAGGCTATCAGTAATGAGACAGGAGAGAGCATTTCAGCCTTGTTTTCATTTTGCAAAATCATCTATCACAGAAAAGTGGTTTGAATTGTCTGCCTTGTTTTCAATTTTTCCAAAATATATTCAGACAAAATAGCCTGAATTGGCTATCTTGTTTTTCGATTTTGTTCCAGATTTATTTCTGATTATAGCCTTTTCTGAATTTAGATGCTTTCTCTTTGGGGAAATGAATAGCATTATGCTTAATCTTCTTTTGCCCATCCAAAATGAACGTAGAAGACTTCCAGGGTAATAAATTATTTTTCTCATGGAGCCTTTCTCATTTTCTTCCAGGCTGTTCGGAGCCTCTGGGGATGAAATCAGGACATATACAAGACTATCAGATCACTGCATCGAGCATCTTCAGGACTCTCAACATGGACATGTTCACTTGGGAACCAAGGAAAGCTCGACTGGACAAACAGGGCAAAGTGAATGCCTGGACCTCTGGCCACAATGACCAGTCACAATGGTTACAGGTAATATTTTCAAAAACTGTTTCACCAGTGTCTGCTCCTCTTCCTTTGGAGATTTCCTGTTGGTTAGGTGAATGTCAGAGTCCTTGCCTTCATTCTAATTTAAGTGTACCTTCTTCTTTGGCTTACCTAAAATTGGTAAAACAAAAATTCCTTATGAAGCCATATCCATGGGCTATTTTTACTGTGATGTTTATTTATAGATGCTTCTGTCAGATTGATGCCCCAGATTGTACCAGATCACAATATACATGGGTCAATTCAATCGATCATGAAAGCATTTGCATTTTAACTCTCATCTACCCTAATGCTTCCTGTTGGTATTGGTTTGAAAGTGCCACAGCAGGATTCCAGACCGCCCTGAAATCATGCTATTGACCTGCAGATTGTTCCCACAGAATCATGACTCGTGACTTATTAGCTCTTTATCCGCGGTTGCTAAGCAATGGAGCAATTTGATTACATCCTCATAAGAGACCTTGCTTATAGAAGGAAAGCATAGACACTGCAGAGTCTATTTATCATTTGCAAATGAAGTGCAGTTATAGTCAGTGCTTTTTAAAAACAATCTTCTTGAAATGTATTTATTGTGGAGTACTTTTAAGTATGCACAAATTTGTTAATGTCTTCTGTGGCAAAGAAAAGTAAGACAGCTTAATTCCGTGATGAGGTCATTTTATTTGAAAGATACGAGTTCTATTATTTATTTTTATGCTGTATCCATGAGTTTCAAAACTGTGGTAATTCATTACATTTCTGAAAATTACAAAAACAATTATAATAGCAACAAATGTTACTCTTCATGGAACCAGATTTGCCACCTGAGTCTGTTCTAAGTCACCCGAAACGTCCAATAGAGTCTTCTTAATCTCTTTACTTTCCCCTAACATTCTATCTGGGTCTCTATTGATCTGGAGCTTTATTGAGCTCTTTCATTAGCTATTATGCATTAAGGATAATTCTGTGTGTTTTTCTCCTTTTAATGTTTAAGAGCTTTTTGAAGGAAGGGTGTATGTCTACACACACACATGCACACACACAAACATACACACACATATACACTCACACTGCATATTTCTCTTCTCGCCATCCCCTCAGCCCCCTCCCTGATCTAGGCTACCACCCCCTCACCTGGGTTTTGCAGAAGCCTCCTGACCAGCTTTCCTGTTTCTGGTCTCACTCTCTAAAAATCCATTTCCCAAATTGTAACCAGTGAGTGCATTTTTTTTTCTAAAATGCAAATATGATTCTCTTACTCCCTTTCTAAAACCCTTCAATTGCTCCCTATTAGCCTCAGAATAAAGTGCAGATTTCTTAACATAGCCTCGAAGTTTTCTTTTGTCTTAAAGCTTTTATTTATTTATTTGACAGAGAGAGACATAGCGAGAGAGGGAACACAAGCAGGGGGAGTGGAAGAGAGAGAAGCAGTCTTCGCGCCGAGCAGGGAGCCCGATGTAGGGCTCGATCCCAGGACCCTGGGATCATGACATGAGCCGAAGGCAGATGCTTAATGACTGAGCCACCCAGGTGCCCCTAGCCTCGAAGTTTTTGCAGGAGTTGGCCCCTTGTCATCTCTTACCACACTTCTAAATTTGCTTCACTTTCTCAAACCAAATGTTCTCTCTTTCAATGCCTTTATAAATGTCCTCTTCCTAGAGGAAAAGAATAGAAAGAGCACCTCTACCCTTGGCATCCCCTGCCCTGTGTGGGTGACCTCCTCAGCTGCAGATTGGATGTACTTTCTTCTGGGAAGGCTTTGCTACTACTAGCAGCCTCATCTTACCACGGTAGTACTCAGCTCTCCCCTGAGTACTACTGTGTCCTCGGTAATACCCCCACTGTCCATTATCACACTGTATTGGAAACTGTGTTCTCAGATTCAGCTGTTTGCTCCAGGAGGGATGAAACTACATTTGTCTTTTGTGACTTCTCAACTTGTTGTCCAGTACCTCACTGAATACCTGTTATAACACCTGACATGATAGGCATTCAATAAATATTTGTTGAATGAATGAATAAGTGGATAAATGAATAGTTCAAAGTATAGTTCAAATTACTGATCTGGGCCTAGATGGCATATCATTCTGGTCCCTAACTGGTAACATCCTCAAATTTTAAAATAATATTTGAAATAGAAATCTAAAATGTCATGTGAGGGGCTCCTGGGTGGCTCAGTGGGTTAAGCATCTGACTCTTGGTTTCCATTCAGGTCATGATCTCGTGGGTTGTGGGATTGGAGCCCTGTGTCAGGCTCCCGGCTCATTGGGGAGCCTGCTTGAGAGTCTCTCCCTCTGCCCCTCACCCCACTTGTGCGTGCACTCTCTCTCTAAAATAAATAAATAAATCTTAAAAAAATAAAATAAAATCTCATGTTAAAGATCTAGTCTTTATAACACAGGAACTAAATTTTCATAATACATAGACTTTATGAAGTTTTCAAGTTCTTAATTTGAAGAAACCATGGAAAAACTTTTTCGCATTTGTTAGACTTGGATGGCAAAGTTAAACTGGTTCTTTGTTGCTGTATAACATTTTATGTATTGGAAATATTCTAGTCCTACCTCTGATTAACTGGATTTAGCTAATTTTATTTGTGAGTCATAATGCCATGTGGAATAAGACAAAATATCTTATACCCCATAAGTAACTCAGATAAGCTAGTAGACTCCAGAAATACCCACGTGAAAGGATTGCTGATGGCAAATATCTTTAGAAAGATAAAATAAAACAAACATTTTTTACATGAATCAGTGTGTAATCTTCGATCCACACCTCCATCCATCACTTTTTTTAAGATGGCTTTTCAACTGTCTTCTTGAAGTCACTTGCATGATGAAATAGATTCATTCTGTTGGTGACAGATTTTCTGTCAATTCAAGGACCAGTTCTTCCAGTATAGTCTGTTTTTTGTTGTGTCAAAACATATTCAGAATCTTCAGGGCAAGGTAAATTGACATCTTTTCTTATATTTTTTTTCTTTGTTGACATCATGAAAGAAAATGCTCCAGAATTGTGATTATTTTTAGCATCTTCTCCTCAAGAGAATATAATCTGTTCCACTGTACCTTGTTATGCTTGTTAGTATCTTTGTTGAAAATAATATTAACATTTTTACAGATAATGTGTAGGGTGAATTGGTTTTTGAATTATTGGTGTAGAGTCAGTTTTTATCCTTGTTTGAGACTTCTGAATTTGTAAGTTTTAGCTGTGTTTTTAACCAAGATGCATCAGTTCTGAGAAATAGCTCTTCAGAAGAAAAACCACGTCTGTCATTTAAAATTCCCTTCCTTCATTAACAATCTCCTGCTAATTGATTTTTAAGAAATTTCTTTTATACATCAACTGTACATATAACCCTCTAATGATGAGAGTTTTATTTCAGTTTAATAGGTTTTCCCCAAACCTACTTGGATAATATCTGGAAATAAGATTGCTCTAAAAGAAACCCCCCAAATGCCCTTTGGCCCAGTCATTATGTATTTTAAGGAATTCTTTAAGATATTCTTTTAAGGAATTCTTATGTATTCAAATATCACTTTAACATTTTATTCTTATTATTGCTCTAAGGTTTCTTCTAGTCTCTTCCATAATATGGTCAAACTATCAGCTGCTTCTCCAGCAAATGTTCTTGTGTTATTTTTTAGAAGTGATCTTACCTAACCCATTAATGTCCTTGAGCTACTGTTAATCATGAAATCATTATGCTATTCCTATAGAAACGTGGCAAAAGGGTGTTAAGTCCACAGGCAGTCCTAAATGAGAGACATTTCTCAGACCTCAGAAAAAATGTTGTTCCGTCACTTTGATGTGTTTGATGTTCTCTAAAACTTTGAGCAAGAAGCCCTACCAGTGTGTTTTCCAAGGCCTCTGAAGGTTAAATTGCAGTTTCTGCCTTTCAAAAAATCTTTCCTACACCTAAATTGAAACCACATAAGCCAATCATTCCTGACTCATAGTTGGACATTCCTAACACATAGTTAGATTAGATTTTAATCCCTGTTATAAAAATAAAGTGACATTTATCTCACTGAGATTTTTTAGGATCAGACAGTTATCTTCTGTGGTTAGTTTCTAAACAAAGGACCCAGAAGTTTTGTCGTATTTTAAGGTGGATTAAATCAGACAAATGACAGAACCAAGGAAGCACATAGTAGGTTCCCAGCAATGGATGATAGCTCCTTTTTTTTTCTTTCTGGTGATTTACATAATCTGAGGAGAATATAATCTGATGCCACCAGTCATAACTAAGAATGAAGATATGTATCCATATTCTTTGCTTCTTCCAAAGGGGATTTTCCAATAAAATGATGAAACGTAAAATACTATACTACCAACTCAGTTGCAAACTGTGAGCAGTATTGATAAGTTACATAAATTTGCATTAGCAAACAAAAAATTTCAATTTTTTTATCTAGGTAGTGGCAGATTTTTCAGATCTTTACCTGCGAGTAGTAATAATAATATTAATAGCTCTAAATGCACATTATGTTACTTGGCAATGTTCTCTACAGAAATCATATTCTTACTAGAATGTCTTTTTATGACCATTTTCAGTGGCTTTTTAACAGATTGAGTGAATTCCCTTCTTATTTATGCTCGGATTATACAAACTGCTTAAAATTCAGCATGGAATTGAGATGTTTAATGACATTCTAACAGGGGTAGGAGCATTACTGATGATAATCTTACAAATTGTGAAGAAATATTTTGGTCTAGTAGATGCAGCTGTACAAGGAACACTCTAAGAATTAACTTGGATTGATTAAAAATATTTTTTAAAATAAGACATTATAAATTCTCTTATAGTGTATATATCATGCATGAATTCATTGCCTTATTGGTGGTGACTATAGAACATGGATAAGTCACCATCCATAACTGAGTCTGGTTAAAAGTTTTTCAGATTTCATGAAGGGTAGCATAATATAAATGACTAATAGGAAGGAAAAGGTCAACAGATCACCTAGGAAATGACCTTTTGGTCTATTTCATGAAACATTTGCTAATTTAAGGTAGTCTGCATAGTATTTCAACCAAATTAGTAGAATTAATAGAGTTGTTAGACTGCACACTTTAGTATTGACTTTTGTCAAAATTGCAGCTAACCCTACACAGCTTTATTGCAATACTAATTTTATGGAAATGTGTAAGACAGCAATTGAATTTAAGTTTTCAAATTAACTAAACCTTATTTAATTTAGTCTGTTTCAGATTTTTTAAAGGGGGTATTCTAGCCATAAAATTCATAACTTCTTTAAAGCCATTAACTTTTCTTGCCCTTTGGACAATTTATTTACAGAGAAGCTGAAGGAAAGATTTTCAAGGATCAAGGGACCTGTAGGCCCCTGGAAAACATTTGGCAATATGAAGAAATATTCTGATTTCCATTTTACTATCCCAAAATCTCATATATAGTAACCCATAAGCCCACAGGAAAGGTTCAGTTATAAAGCAGATCTGAAAGAGATCAAGTAATGAAACAATTTATGTATGATTATGAAACAGCCTCCGTCTTTCATAACGTTAGGATATTTTGGAGTTTATGAAATGAGTCAAAGATGTCCATACTTGGCTTAGACTATAAATCATCTTTCCATTCTTTGTAAGTTTACAATATCAAAGGGAATCTCTACCATCCAATTAGAAAAAAAAAAAACTTTTAATGAGAAAAAAAAAATTGAGTAGTGTATTTATATAGCAAGAACTTAGAAGGCAAAGGGAAATGCAGCTGGAGTCAATCTAGTACACTGAGTGCATAGTTTGAAGTCCAAAAATCTGGTTTTGGGGGCTGACAGATCACATCAGTATTCTAAAACTCCGTTTTTTCTCTTGTTCATCCAAAATGTGAATATTATAGGGGTGCCTGGCTGGCTCAGTCCGTAGAACACACAGCTCTTGATCTCGGGGTTGTAGGTTTGAGCCCCATATTGGGTGTAAAGATCACTTTAAAAAATAAAATAAAGAAAACAAAATGAAATGTGAATATTATTTTAAAAAGATAACTGCCCAGGCAACCTTCCCTTTTAAAAACTCTCAGACACTACATCAAAAACTAATGATGTACTATATGGTGACTAACATAACATAATAATAAAAAAAAAAAACCTCTCAGACAACTGAGATTGTAGTATCTTACATAATGGCTGACCACGTCCAAAGTAATCAGAAAATTATCAGGACCACCAACTAATTTATGATGAAGTTAACAAAAAGACATCATATAATTACTTAGTGTTGCAGATATAACCATCTAACCTTAAAATGACTCTTTAAAAAATTAACTTATAGGGGACCCTGGGAGGCTCAGTTGGTTAAGCGTCTGCCTTCACCTCGGGTCATGACCTCAGGGTCCGGGGATCGAGCTCCGCATTGGGGTCTCTGCTTAGCAGGGAGTCAGCTTCTCCCTCTCACTCTTCCTCTGTGCTCTCTCTCTCAAATTAAAAAAATTAACATATATTATGCAGAGTTTATCTACTTAATACCTAAACTATCCCCCCTACCTTTCCACCTGTTCTAACTTTGTATCATTTCTATAGGTTAGTAGATATCTCTCTATAAACAGCTTAAAAAAATAAGAATCCCCTAAGACAAAGCAGTGAGACATATTAAGCCATTATGAAGCACTAATACACTAACATTGACCTAGAGCAAATTATGAAAAATGTACAAACAGTAGCTTCTAAAGCGTACATTAGATTAAGTGCAGGGTGCAGTTTGGGAAGCAAGCCTTAAGGGTACATAGAAATTGGAGGGAGGCTTTGTGGTTCAGAGGTTATTTTAAGTGGCTTCATAATTTAAAAATTCGCATAAATATTTTTGAGACACCTACTGTTGCAAAACACAGTGCCAGGTGCAAGGAACTGAAAGGTATGTTGGGCACTGTGTCTGCCTGCATGTATGATTACTGACGCCCTAATTGTCATGATACAACAGGCCAGAGGCAATAAACAGAAATGGGGGGAATTGGATGCTTCAGCTTAGAAGAAGTATTTGAGACCATTGAAAAGCTGAACAGCAGGACTTATGAGAATGGTGTGTGCACAGCAGGCCCATTCGTGTTTTTGTGATAATAAGAATTAAATGACTTCTGATTCCTTTGTGCACAAATAAATTTTAATTTGTGACATATTCTTTATCTTTTATTAATGAGATACAGTTTTAAGAATCGTAACTGTTCTCCTCTAAAAATATGAGCTGAAGATATGCCAATGAATGAAATTGAGAACCTGGAATTTAGAATCAGAATACTGATTCAAATAAGACAAGCATTTGTGAAGACTTCCAAATAAAATGAGAATCTCCTCTAATCAGTGATTTTGTTTTGCCTTTAAAGAAACTCTCTCAGTGACTAAGTTATGTCTGTTTTATAATGAGGCCACAGGGAGTCTGAGAGGCTTGCTGAAGATTGCAGGCCAAGCCAGCAATAGACTGGGAACTTGAAACATGCCAGGAGGCTCTTGTGCCAATTTCTACCACAATATTTTATAGACTGTTCAGTGAGTGAGGTGACTCCTTTTTCCAGGGAATATTTGTTGGATTAGAAAGCCCTTTCAGAGCCTAGTGCATAGCCCTGACCACTCACCTTGTCTTGAAGGAAGGCTTCTGGTATTTCTGTATATCTAGCTTGCCCTTTAAATTTGTGGCTCCACACTGTAAAAATTTTATTTAGTGTTGCTGACCATTAAATGCACACACACACACACACACAGGCACAGATTAAATATTTTAAAAATGTGATTCCTATTTGTTTGGTTTAATATAAAGCTAGTATGAAATAGGACAGAAATTCTAATTTTTCCTACAACTTGATGGCATGTCTGTGGACACACCCTACATTTTAGAGAACGCTGCTCTATTCAAGACTCCTGGTCACAATTAAACTCACCTGGTCCAGCTGTTTTGGTTTTTCCTAAAGACCTTTGTAATTTTTTTTCAAAGTCAGTGGTGCTATGAGGAGTAGGTCATTCAATTTTCATTTACATTTATGATTACGATGTCTCTCATTTATGAAGTATTTATTTGCAGCTAATGTCAATATAAAATAAATTTATTTATAGCAAGTATCACATTCATTTTCTCTTTCACTATTAAACTCACATTTCTGTGGGGAAAACATGCCTCTGTGAAGTGACTTTTAAATCTCTAATGTCTTTGTTTCACGCTGCTACTGTAGTTCATTGGCAAAGTCTGTCTCCTGGGAAGTGTAGGTCCACCTAACCATGCCTGTTTCTGTATTAACCTCTGGTTAGAATCTTCTCTGAGATTTTTTTAAGAGGTGCATAAGGACATATCTGCCTATCGCTTCCAATTAATTACTTTCTGGAAGTAGTATGTATTTCAGAGGAAAATAGATATGTTTCTTGACTAGGATAGATTGTGGTCTTAGTTTCAAGGCCAACTAGAGTTTTGGCCCCTTGCCCAAGGTCTGTCAAGATGTCTGGATGCTGTTCCCTCACTTTGACCTGCCCTCTATTTCCCTGGAGTCCTGGTGTGTCTGATTCCCCTCCTCTCACCTAAGCTTCCTATGTCCTTGTCGTTTGGTTTATCTACTCGGTGCTTTGTTTTCAGCTCTGCCCTCTGAAAGTTGACAGCCTATTTATGATCCACCTTCATCCCCGTGGAAGGTTCAGCCCAGCCTGGCTCTCACAGGGCCACCAAGTGCTCCCTTGACTACTGGCTTCTCTAGGTTCAGCTTGTGGCCACAACTGGCTTCAGTCTTAGCTCTTTTGGTTCCTGGTTTTGACCCTCAAATTTTTTATTTTTCTAGATACTCCTTTTCTTCAGGTAATTCTATCACCAGAATTCTGTCCTTCTTACTACAGACTCAGAGTTTCCAAAAGGCTGTCTCTTCCTCAGTGTGATTATGAATTGATAAAATTAGGATAACATATATCACTCTTTCATCTTAAACATGCAGTACTCTAAAACAAATTAAGTTCCCTTTCTCCCCAAATGATAACTTTTATGAGCATTTCCCAAACTGTACCCTGCAAAACACTGCTTCCATAGGTTATTAAAAAAAAAGATTCTGTACCAAAATATATTTGGTAAAGCCTATATCCTCTTCTCTGTTCTTACTGATTCAAGTGAATCTTAACATAGGATCCTTAAGAGTCCAATAGGAAAGAGTTTTGTTTTATTTGGAGATATTCAAACTTATTTGATCACAGAGTGCTTTTTAAAAAAATAACTACCTTAACATCTCCAGGAACCACTTAGAATATTCTATACCAATCATAAATTGTCTTTCTGCAGCACTTTGTTGTTTTCAAAGGGCTTTTCTAATAATTTTCACTGTATGCTTATAATAATCTGCATACATATAATTATTTGTATAAAATATTCTATCTCAAGACATGAAGAAACAATTTACAGAGGTTATATGACTTAATCCTATAAATGTCAGAACTTAACCCAAAATTCCAATTTCTCTGTTTTCCATTGAGTGCCATTTTTCATGGCTATTTGCATTTGGCATCATGTAAAATGAAGTCTATCCTTAGCAACCTTTTTTTTTCATGATTTTTTTCAGTATAGCCAAATATATGCAAAGTATGTGTATTTGGAAGTAGGGTTTTCCAATTCACTGCATTCTTCTCTTTTTGTGATAGACCTACTCAATATCACAACAATGTCATCAATTCTATGTCCATATCTGTACAAGCCAAGCATTTAAAATTGCCTAAATGGATTCAGAGCATTATTTTCACTTCCGTTTCAGAAAGAATGTTTCCCATAAGCTAAAGTGAGCCTAGATGTACCTGGAGAATAGTGGACCCATGCCATGACTAAAATGGACTCTGTACATTGACCACTCTAAGCAAGGAAAGTAACATGTGAACATTTTACTTGTTAAGAAACATCTCCTATGAGCTAAAAAGCTTAGCTAGAGAAGTTTATAATATACAAATACTTGACACTCAAGTGGTAAAAAATTTTTCTCTCATTTGTTGAAAAGTCCATTTGATAATTTATTTAAAACTCTTGTTTTCCCTCACTTAAAGTGACAGAGGATCATCACTGAAACTTACCTTTAAATATATAATCTGTGAAGTTCATCCTCCTGCAAATGTTCATACACTTCTTGGGTTTGCCTTCTCTATGTTCATGGTATAAAGTTCTCTCTCTTCATTGCAATGAGAGAGGCTTTTGTAGCTGATGTGCATTAAATTTTAAAGTATAATTCGTATTAGGATAGTCACTGTTTTATTGTAAAATGGGACACTAAACATAAGCAATAGACATTTTGTAGCATTCACCACTGTTGAACAATGAGAACTTGGAACTATGAAAGCATCATTGTTTTACAAATATGTTCCTTGCAGAACTTCCTCATTTAAGAAGTCAGACTATAGTCTCTTTGAATAATAAAATTTCTGTTGTTCCATAAATCCTCTCTTCTACATGGTCAGTGGCTTTTGATAGAGAAAAATTTAAAGGAAACAGCTGTGTGTGTGTGTGTGTGCGTGCACGCACACACATATATATTCAATAGAATAGGTTCATTTGCCCACTTGTACTATTTTCTTTATACTGCTAAAAACAGATAAAAAGTATTTCATCTAAGGTTATCCAATATAAGAAAGAAAAAAACCAAGAGATATTTACCTATAAGCATTATTAATTAGTACCTACTTATATGATACCTTGTTCTATAGTTTTACAATGAAAAGAATAGAATTTTATATGCATTCAAAATTGTATTAATTATAATTGTGGAATTGTATAAGATTATTGTTACCATTTTATATGCAGCATAATTAACAAACCCAAATATGGTTAAGTGGGCTTAAAGTAAATGAATAAAATATAAGCAAGGGTAATTGAATAACCATTATTCCAGTTAAGCTCTGTGTCACCTTTCTCCCCTATCCCAACATCCTACCACCTATTGGAGGTTCAGCCTTTGTTTCTTTCATGAGAAGCACTGTAGTTTTAATCCCCAAAGCTATGGGATTTGATGCTCTTCATGAGTACCACAGGACCCATCTGTTCTGTTAGGCAATGCCTGATGATATAGGAGGAGCTATATTGACAAGATAATATATCTAAGAACACTGTAGACTATAACACTAAATGTGCGTGCGTGTGTGTGTGTGTGTGTGTGTGTTTCTACAGCTGCCTCAAAGCTCTGTAATGGGAAATAGCGGAAATCCTAAAAATAAAGCAGCTTTAAAGCTTGAAATGGGAGAAAGCATACCACCAGCTGCTTGTACCTTCTTGCAGGTTGGAATCAAAGTCATTTTCTCAAAGTGTGGTTTGGAGACTTCCTGCATTAGAATCAGCTGGCATGGGCTGGCTGAAAATGCAGATTCCCAAATTCCATCTCCAGAGCTTCCGATGTTATTAAATCTGGATTAGGCATAGAAAATGTGCATTTTGGAGTATGTATGCTGGGATTCTTACACAAGATGAAGTCTGAGAGAAAAGGAGTTGGCAATTTATGGCTTGACTGACAAACATTTTTATTTAGAGGCAACTGTTTTAATGGAACTTGCTTAGGTATATGTTGAATTGGAAATTATTTGAATAGGAATCTAAGTGCAGTTTAGGAGTAGACTATGAGGACACTTCAAATTAAATAAATATGGAGAATTCAAAAATATCAGGCTTACATTGATCTGACTTTATTAAATGAATGAATCCAACAACAAATCTTTAGCTTCTCCTACCTCTATGGGAAATAAGGTACATCAAAGATGCATACATAGAACCATGTCTAAAATCTAAAACAGGGAATCTGTAATGGGTTCTGTATCTCCAGTATTCTCTGGTTGTGAACCATATATATATGGATGGATAGTGTTAAAACTCTAAGATACGGAATTATGGAATTTAAATAATCAAGGGTTTTTGATAATTAGTCCTTTGATATTCCTAATAATGACCATGAGACACTACCAGTTTCTGAAGTATCATTTGCAAAGAGTAAAATATGTTCAGTGAAGATGGAGTGTTTGTTTTTGTCTCATGAAAAGGCCTTATTTAAAGTAGAACCTTAATGCATGTTGGAAGTCTGTTGAATAATATTTTCAAAAATTGTCAATGTGTATGTAGTTTATAATTTTAAACTAATTGATATATTTGATAAGAAACAGTATTTCATAACTATTAGAGTGGTAGACTCTATAGAGCAAAACTGTCTGGGTTCAAACTCCTTCTCTGCCACTAACTAGCGTGTGACTATAACTCCACCTGTTAGTGTCACAATATTCTCACTTTCTTAACAGAAATAATAGTGTCTATTTTGTAAGATTGTGTTAACATAACTAAAGTGCTCATAATAATTAAATAATTACTATAAAATGTTATTTACTATTATTTTATTAAGCAGAATAATCCAGTAACCAGTGAAACTGTATACATTTTCTTTTATTTTAATTTACCAAATAAAAATACTCAATGCTTAGTTAAGAATTTCAGATAAATGATGAATGGAATAGTTTTTTAGTTAAAGGGTGTTGCAAATATTGCAGAGCACATACTTATATACACACACATAATGTTGTTTATCTGAACTTCAAATTTAACTGGACATCCTGTATTTTTTTTTTCTTAATCCAGAAACCCTATTTTTACTACATCTCATTTGATTTCTTTACCCTGGCACCTATTCTTGAACTACGTATGATGCTGATATGGTGATGAATGGTTTTAGTAGATTGTTCATCCATAATTGTTTTTACAATGCACTTATATTCCAGATGAATAGATATTGCAGAGCCAATAGTTTACTAACTCCCGCATAGATATGCTTAAATTGACCTCCACTTCAATATTATTAATCCCTATTTTGTTAGGGGCAGTGAACTATATGCTGGCTCTTCTGTGCTTCATGGATTTCTAAGGATAAGATGAACCCTTTGGGATCCAAACATAAAGGCAGGTGATACATCTGGAAGTCAGTCTCTCTCAAAATACAGGAACCCAGCATAATATTTTCCATCATAGGAATTGACTGAAGTTGCCAGAAATGCCCCTGAGTGACTCTTAAATGACATTTGGGATATTGTGTCTACAGTTTGTAGAAATTGCCACTAGATGGCATTTAAGATCCTCAAAGTTTTTTGGCTCTGTGAATTCCAATTATAAAAAGATAAGAGTTTTTGTGACCTAAACTGAACTCTTGATCCCCTTACCTACAGGCTGTGTGACAATAGGAATAGTATTTTCCCCCTAAGCATCAGTTTCTTCACCTGGGAAATGTACCAAATGCCCACTCCACAGAGCTGTTGAAAGATCAAATGCAATCACATATATAAAACATTCTGCAAGGTGCCTGGAATGGGATAAGTGCCCCATGGGAGCAGTCTTTCCTGCCTCTTCCTCAGCATTTTAAAACAGTAACTCTAGAGATTATCAGTACTGGTGCTAATTTTGACTCCAAATCCTGTGGCTCTGTTATATTTAATCAAAAGGCAAAGGTAAAGGAGGAAATAGTCTACTTTGTGTCCCTTGCTTTGATTCAGAGTATTTCATGTATTCCAAAAGTTCCCTAGACTCCTGGATTTTTCCATAATTGTTCTACTTAACTATCTGATAATGCTGAAGAAATTCCCTCCTGCCCCTCATAGGATTATTCATCGCTTTATCAGTCTAATTTCCCTTCTTCTGGAAAGTCACTTTCTTTGGGGAGCTACCCCGGTCAGGTATTGTAAAAGAAGCTACCGACGCAGTCCCATGTTCCACCCCCCAAGATGAGTTTTTCAGAGAGGAGTCCAGAACTTTCTTGTAAATGGATTTAAAAGCGCCATCTTGTTCGAATTGTCCGGGGAAGGTGGAAGAAGTAGAAGACATTTCCTTAAGCTGTACTTGTAAAGCGAGCATACCATAACTGATGACCAAGTGATTATTTAGAGTCGTTTTGTAGAGAGATGGAGGAGAAAGCAAACCTTTCCAATCACCTCAGAGTTTGCAATTCCTCGAAGCCACCACTCACTCTCAGGTATGAAATTGGAAAACGGGCTGGTCCCAACCTGCCATATGAGGAAAGCCACTCTAAGAGCATGAAGTGGGAGAGAATCTCAACACACTTCGCTGTTTCTTGAGCTCTCTATTCATATTAATGGACAACGATTTTTTTTTTTTTTTTTTTGCACCTTCCAGGCCATACTAACCAACAAAAAGTGGACAGTGCCAAATATTTAAGAAAAATTCATGGTGAAAGAGTCTTTATGTTTTTGTTTTTTTTTTAAGATTTTTATTTATTTATTTGTCAGAGAGAGACACAGTGGGAGAAGCAAGCTTCCCGTGGAGCAGGGAGACCAATGCAGGGCTCGATCCCAGGACCCCGGGATCATGACCCGAGCCGAAGGCAGACGCCTAACGACTGAGCCACCCAGGCGCCCCAAGTCTTTATGTTTTAGAAAAGGCTATGCACTGATTGTTTCAGGGTTGTTTTGTTTGTTTGTTTGGTCCTAGACGTCTATGAGAATATAATGATAGAACAACAGTATTCTGCCTCTTTTTCAGGTCTTGGGGGAAAAAATGCAACTGAAAAATACAGGACTTGAGAAATTCTATCTATAAATAATAATCGTGAATTAAATTGCTAATCAGGTTTAAATATAGAAAGTATAGACTCTCTTTAGGAAGTTTTATTCTTTGAGTTTTTTTAATACACTAAAATCTGTTTATAAAGAACATAAATATATTAATTTCCAAGGTATTTTTTTTATGGATCAAATAAATGCAAAACATATTAGAGAAATCTAATCTTTATAATTTTGAAATATTTACCTAGTTTTCAATATGTCCAAAATAAATTAGAAGCAATAGTTATTTCCTAGTAAAAGTCAAATAAATCAGACTTACTGTTTTTCTACCACTTTACCCAATGCATATAGAATCACAACGAAAATGGGGAAATGAACAATAGCATTAAACTGGCCGATTAAAGCTAATTAGGAGACAGCTGTATCCAAGATCTTCAAGTTTCAATCGTAGGAGCCCCATACTTGTTATGATATTAAATTAATGAGACAAGAATGCAAAACATCCATATCTCAATATGTTAAATTATAGTTTGTTTTTTACATGGGAATTTAATTACAAAATTTTAAACTACCAAGTACCTGTTCAGCTCATTATCAAATGACACATGATACCTTTTGAAGAGATCACACATGAAAGCTTATATTATTTTTCAAAAGATTCACTGCTGCTACTCCCTTGCAGTTCTCCTTTCTGAAAGAGGACAATAAACCTTCTCAACAACAGATTTCATGCTTTGCCATGAGATTTACCCTGGTCAATGATTGGCAGCTGAAGTGATGCTTCTCTCTTCTGAGCGGAAGATTTGAGAAATGGAAAAAACAGATAAGGGGTCCCGATTTGTATTACAAAACTGGGCACAGGAGCATGATGTCACTGACAACCACAGCAATCTCATGAGACCAAAGGGAAGTCAACCAGCAAGTTCTTTAAATTTTTAGTCTTGAAACCAAAGGGCAGAGAATGTACAAAATAAGAGTATTAATCCTGATTTATAGGGTTATTCTAAGCTTTAAATTATGTAATACAGATGTAATATTCAGCAAAATACTTATTCATAGTAAACCCACATTAAATAGTTAGCAATAAGAAGAATGAAGATGGTGATAGTTGTAACAATGCTACTCTGGACCTCACCCAAAAGGAGATATGTGTCAAGGAAGTGGAATTGATAGGAGTTGGGTGAGAAAAAAATCATTTTACAGTATTCATGATAATGATTGCACAAATTAAAAAAAAAGAAAGAAAGAAAAGAAGAAGAGTTAGTTGTGCCTGCAAACAGGAGGGAAATGGAGTAAAAAGAATGTTCCAGGAGGAACGATGTGTAGCTCTAGAGATAAAAGAAAGTGTAGTACATCTGAGAAACTAAAAGAAGTTCGACTCCTAGCAGGTTGAGTAAACTTTAGGTCCATTACCCAATATGTTCTCTCTATGTAATCTTAAGTAAAGTGACAGCATAATATTAAAATGAAATTTAGGATGTTTAATGGAATAGTTGTACCAGTGAATGACCCCATTTCAAGAAGTATTCACATAAATATTTATTATGAATTAAATAAATCTAATTTTAAGGGATCATCATCATTTTTTAAAATTGTAACTGATTTTATTTCTTCATCCTCTAGCTAAGAAAAGTTAAAAACATCTCATTTAATATTAAAACTGAAAAGTTTCTATAATAAGAGTTGGAAAGAAGGGAAATGAGATTATTATCCCAGTATAAGAAAGCTGAATTAATCAGCAAGATCTTTGCTGAAATTCAGCCATATCAACATGAGAATGAACTTTGTTCCCTATTGCCCTAAAATTGCATCAAGTCTAAAGAATAAAAGAATAAAAAACTTTATTTATACAGATGTTCAAATGAATTATTTTTACCCACAGCTAATATTAATGAGAATTCTGATGTGGGATTCATTTTAATCATTCCCAAAGCCATACTGGTTAGAGAAATCCATTCTGATTTCAAAGCCCATTTCAGAAAACATCAGTAGTCTTACAGTCTGTGATAAAAGCAATGTCACAGAGAAATAAAAAATAAGTCACCATATAACATCTGCATTCCAAAAGCTCAGGTACTGAGAGGGGTCACTCACTCAGGCCTACAGGATATACATGGTGGGACTTGATATCAGTGATAAAGCTTGTCTGGCCAAGGCTAGAGAAGGCTTTGTCTTCTTGGGTTTATTGACTGGTGAGGAGGTAGAATACCAGAATAGATTCCAGGACAGAGTTCAAATTCTAACTCTGCTGCTAGAATTTGTATCCTTATTAGCAGGGCAAATGAATTCACCTCCCCAGGTCTCATCTTCATAATGAGGCCAACTTTACTTCATGGAGCTGGAATGAGAGGACATCTATGAAAATTGTTATCATACTGCTGGGTACATAAATAATAAACAGACAGCCTCCCTGCCCTGTTTCCCCACATGGATATACCATAGTAGGCAAAATTATAGCAAGGGCCATTCTAGATGGATTGAAGGCACATTTGCTTTCTGCATTGTCTATATAGAGTTGATTATGATGTGGTGATGATTATCATGACTACAGTGATGGAAGCCTCGCCTATGATCTGATAAAGTTTCTCTCCATTACTTCTAGAATGACCTGATCACTAATTCCTCACCAAAAGTTGGAAGGTTTTGGTTTTTGTGTGTTTTGTTTTGTTTTGTTTTGTTTTGTTCTGTTTTTACAAACCGCACATAATACACCCTTTAGTCTTTGAGAAAACCCAAAGCTTAGTTTATTTTTTTTTTTGAATCAAAAATGAGAAATGAGAAACAAGTGCCATTCTTTTCTCAATGAAATGATTGCATCTAATTTTGTTGCATGCATCTGTGTTTGTATTTAATGGCAAGTGTAATTATGCACCTGTGATGTGTGACTCTTCTAATTTTAGTAAAATTGATTAAACTAACAAATACATAGCAAATTACTCTTTAAAAATGAGTAAATTTAAATGCTGAAGCCTTTTTAACTATCTGTCACATTTCTGGTCTTCTAATTTTATGCAGTAGCTGCTGTTTGAAAATACAAGCCTTCTTTTCAAATTTATTGTTGGCATTCATAAAATTTTGTTGTCTACATAAGCTGTGTGACTCAGAAATTTAAGGCAAATATTTCAAAAGCTCTGACTGAAATGGTTTTGTTTTTAAAAAGGAGTGTGTGGACTCGAATTCCTCTTATATTTGCTCAATATTTCACTTCCCTAATGTAAGGTTTGATCCTCCTTTTTCGCCTGTGGGAATGTATTTTCTCATGCAGATTTCTCAAATTAATCAGAAATTCCAGTTGTGAAATAATATTTATTAGTTCTATTTTCTGAGTAATTTTAACTTTAAAATGAAAGCTAACATTAAATTTAGTATATAATTTTTCTGTTTAACCATTTGGATTCTTAAGGAGATGCTATATAGATACGTGGTAAAGGCCAAGTGTATTTTAAAGGTTATGTCAGTGGATTGTAAGAATTGCCTTTCTAATTATGTTCAATATGGAACAGAATGTTAATTGATCTTATTGGAGAGACCCTCTGAAAGGTTTTTGGTTTAATTAAACAGTAGTTGTGTTTAATCTATTTCAGATAAAACTTTATTTTTAATTAAATAGAAAAGGCATTTAGCAATCTTATATGAGTTCTTTACTGAGAAGCTCTTTCATAAGAAAAAGAAAACACTGATTTCTCCATATGTAAAGAACAAGTATACTTTTCAAATACTACTTATGCTTCTCTCTGTTATGGTTCAAGGAGCATGTTGACAAACTTCAATGAGGTTTTATGCTAAGGCATCTGGCAAATCTAAAATTGTAACTGAAATTCCTCTGTAGTATTTTAAATTCTTAATAAAGTTTTTGTATCATTTTTACTTAGAGCCTGGCTGGTAATAAGTAGTGAACAGGTAGAATCAAAACTCCAAAATAATATCTAGACTTTTGTCTAAAAATACGGTTTGCTAAAGTTAAACATATTATCCAAATTATCTTTAATTTAGCAAAATTCCTTAATGCAAAAACATCCAGTCAAATCTTGAAAAAAAATTGTCAAACAAGTATTTCATATTTTTAAAAGTTAGCTTAATGAACTACTACTTTTTAAAATTACTGTTGTGGGCTCCATTGTGTTCCCCACAAATTCATATGTTGAAGGCTGAACCTCCAATACCTTAGAATGAGACTGTATCTGGAGAGAGGATCTCCAAAGAAGCAATTAATGTGAAATGAGGTTGTATGGGTAAGTGCTAATCAAATATGACCAGTGTCCTTATAAGAAGATTAGGACACAGACACACACGGAGGGAAGATCATGTGACGACTCGGAGAAAAGTCAGCCATCTGCTGACACTTTGATCTCAGACTTCTAGCTTCCAGGACTGTGAGAAAATAAATTTCTCTTGCTTAAGCCACCTAGCATGTAGTACTTTGTTATGGCAGCCTAGCAAACTAATATAATGGCTGAATCTAGTCAATCTGTGACAGGAGTTTATTGAAGTAGCAGTCCCCGGGAGAATCAGAGACACGATTGGAGCTGTGTGAGAAGTTCAAGGAAGGAGGCCCTGTCAGGGGGGCAGGCTGCCACAGCTCATGGCCCTGGCTGTTCCCCAGAGGTGAGGTCCCCTGTCAGTTCTGCTACTGCAGTAGTCAGAATCGGTATCCTAGTGTTCTTGGATGGATGTAACCTGGAAAGGACCGAAAAGGCTGCCGGGCTCACAGTACAACCAAATCCCAGAAGCTGAAAATCCATAGCAATGTAACATAATCTCTCAGATGCTTCAAGAAATATGTTTAAATTAATATTCTTTACCCCCCTCGCATTACGAATATATAAATACCCACCTAAGAATAAACAAGCATCCGATATATATGCTCTTGTGCTATTTATCATAACCCAGCTATACCTTGGAAAATTGCTTTGCCTAGTAGATATTTTTAGAACAACTCCTGATACCTGTATTCCTTAAGGAAAGCCATTTAATCTCGTTTTTAGTGCTTAGGAAGTAGTGGTTCCAGGATTGAAAGTAAAAAAATTGTAGATAAATGGTTTGATATGAGATACATAATTTTTTAAAGAATATTATTGCTTACATTTAGATAAACAAATATGTATGTAATTATAAAGATCACCTATAAGATTTAAAACTACTTAAATAAACAAAAAAGAAAAACATGTTAGTGTTTTTGTATAGTTGTATCGTCCCTTTATAGCATTAAGTGGCTGTCCGCACTACATGCATCTCTTGTCCTAGTAATGGCATTACAGATTTAGAAAAGGACTTTAAGGTCATCCGGATCAAAACTCAGACACGATGAGTCAAACCTGATGTTTAGAATCCTTTCACCATAGCTTTTATAGATGTATGGTCATTGAGCCTGTACCTAGATATTCTGATTACAAGGAACTGCATCCATTGTTGGATTATTCAGATTATTAAATTGCCCTTTCTTTAAAAAGCTTCTGTGAGTTTCTAGCCTCTTTCTAACCTTTACATTGTATATAGAGAATAGTACCTCTAGCAAACTCATTTGTCTTTCTCTCAGTGAATTTTTTTAATATCTTTTTAAAATGTGGTTCCAGAACTGAACACAATGCTCCATAAGTATTCTAATCAGTATGGAGTGAGATGGGTAGAATGCCCTGTGAGGGTGTCTCTGCCTCTGAATTTGTAGACATAGACTTTAATTAATGAAGCCTAGCACTGGGAAGGTTTTCTTACTATTGTTCTTCCAGCATTATCTCACAGTTTGAGTATATTCCATTTCTTACAGGAAAGAAATGCAAGAAGTTTTTCATGTTGTTAGTATACCTGAACATAAAATTTTATGGTTCTTTTTTCCTCTTCCAACTAACTGCAGCATACCAAAGCAATTCGCAAAGAAATACCGGTGATAAAGTTTACCTTAGTCTTAGGAAAGGTGAATACCCCATTTTGGTAAAAGCATTGAAGTAGCTTTTTATTTCTATGTTTTTTGTTTCTATTATTTTTCATGAAATATATATATATACATATACATATATATAAATCTATGTTTATAACTTCAACACAGATGGACATTACTCAAATTTAAAATTATACATAGGCAATATTATATATATATAAAGACTGAATATATATGTGTAATTTTATATGTGCACATATATATGTATACATTTAGTTTAAAATTTTTCCAATACATTGTCCATGGATTTTGTGTATTTTCATGTATCATCTTTGCCCATTTATACTGTCCTATAGTAGATATTTTATGTAGCAGAATTACGAGTCTTTGAATAAAAATATAAATTCATAATACATACCAAAAGTATGATCTACCCACATACATACTCTTCACATGCCTTTTTTTAATACTATTCTTTTATTTTGTTTTTTCCTCTAAGATGGTTTAGAAAAAAATATGTCACTGAGCCACATTATATTCCTTGTGCCATCTCTTCTTCTGAATTCAACAACCCCCACTTTCACTGAACATCACCTTGGGAGTTTGACAACAGATGGATGGCTCCACGAAGCTCCTCTTCCATGTAGTGTGTGTTCTTGATGTCTTTATGTATTCCTTGCCACATATTGATGTAGACAGAAGCAGCATGATAAGGAATGGAAGCTTTTTACACAAACTTCAAAAGTTTCTCTGCCCCTATCCCATAAACCCTTCTCTCATCCTGCCAAAGACTTTACCTTTTTCATAGCTACTGAGATCAAGATGATCTCTCCTAGTGTCATTTATCCTCCATTTTTCTCTACCACAAAGCAACTTTGTGGACCTCAGCCCTGGATGCACATTAAAATCACTTGGGGAGCTTTACAAAATTCCCATGCCCAATCCCTGTCCAGATATATTAGATCAGAATCTCAGGGTGGGGCCCTTCTATTGGTCTTTTTATAGAAGTCCCCTGGATCAGGCTAATGTGCAGACAAGGTTGGAAATTATTCACAGCCACAAATTTACCTCAACTACAAGAATCCTCTCCTCCTTTCTTCCTAGTTCAATAGAAGAGGACTCTTTCTTTTTTATCAAGACTTAACTTTATCAAGGCTTACCTTTATCAAACTTTTTTTTAATCAAGGATCCATTATCATGTAATCCTTGATTACACCCTCTCCGACCTCATCTGATGCTTCCATTGCATACTTCTTTACTACAGGCTGTGTCTCTCATTTCTTTCCACTTGTTGTCTACAAAAAAGACTAGGCCTCTTCTAATTTTAGGGGAAAAAATAGCTCAAGTCATAATCCTATGTTTATTTTCCTCCCACCATCAAAATATAAATATCACTCCATTCACTTCCTTAACTTCCCTGTCACTCCTAATTCTCCTTCCTTCCACTGGTGGCCACAGCCTCTGGCCATTTCTCTCCTCATCCATTATCATGTGGCATGCCCAGATAGAAAAGGTACTTAGCTTTTGGACACTAATCCAAAGGAGTAAAGCCAACCTCAGGTGCTTATAGGAGGCACCAGAAATTTTTCAGCACATATTACTTGGGTTCACTTGGTTCAGGGACCAATAACCCACATACCTAAGAGGGTTTCTTTATGTATGATGTTATTATGACATGAGCCAAGATGCACTCAAAATAGTTAATTCTACAGCTAAGTCGAATTGTGTTTTTCTAAACAATTAACATGGATCCTAGTATTGACGTAATTGCCCCCTTAATTAGGAAGTTGATGCTATTTAACTGTATTAGGCTAAGGAAGTATCTAATCCTGGTTTTGCCCAGAATATTCAAGGAAAATTTTGTTGTCTCTTTCTCAATGTTTATTTTCTTACGGGGTGTGTATTTATCCAATGCCTATTATATACTGTGCTAAGCCCTTTATATATGCAATTCCATTTAATTTTCAGAATAATTCTATAGGGAACCTTTTTTGAAACTGAGGGCCAGATAAATTAAATAACTCGCTCAAGGCCACATGATTAATATACAGTAGAAATAAAATTTAAATTTACATGTCCGATTCTAAATTATATTTCCCTTTCCATTATAACTCATTACATTTCCCAAAGGCAAGATTTAGAAACCATTAATAGATTGTAAGTTGAGGAGTGGCACGGTTAGATTTGCATGTCAAAATGATTACTCTGGTACCTGTATGAAGGATGGACTTGGAGGATGAAGAACCGGATAGATGAGTTAGGAAGACACTGTAAAGGTAGATAGAAGTAAATAAGACCCTGATTATAGCAGAGGCAGTGGGCATAAGCAGAGAGAAAAATGGAGGCGTGAATTAAGAGATAAAATTGGTAGTCCTGTGTGACCGGTAGTATATGACTGATTTTTACCTTTCACAATGTCATCATTAACAAAGAAAATCTTATGGGCGCCTGGGTGGCTCAGTCATTAAGCGTCTGCCTTTGGCTCAGGTCATGATCCCAGGATCCTGCATCGGGCTCCCTGCTCCACGGGAAGCCTACTTCTCCCTCTCCCACTCCCCTGCTTGTGTTCCCTCTCTTGCTGTGTCTCTGTCAAATAAATAAAATCTTAAAAAAAAAAAAAAGAAAGAAAATCTTACTTTGGGAAAGAACATGGAGGATTATTTTGAGACACTGAGGTTCATATAAAACATGGTAGATTAAATGCCCAGGGGTTAGTCTAAAATGATTAAAATGTTATCTGCAGTACAGGAGAAAGCAAACTAAAATTTGAAAGTTATTAGCAAATAACTCCTCTCCTTGAGGAGAAAAAAAAAAACCAGCATGAAAAGAAAAGAGGATCAAGAATAAGAGACATCTTTGCCATGAAGCATCTTCAGCATCTGTTTCTTTTATTCCACTCCAGTTCCTATTTTCCAGGCACAAGCTCTTATTATCTTTGCAATATTTTATGCACTGATTTCACTATTGGCAGTTTCTTACCACCTCCTTCACTTCATTCCACTCCCCACCCTCTATGCCTGTCTAATATGCACTGACTACCAGATTAATTATCTCACTGATAAGAATGCTGACTTCCCACCTTTTCAAATTTATATTCCAATGCTAGCTCATGAGTACTGTGTACTTAATCAAAGTGGACAGTGTCCCAGAAAAAGCTCTGGGCATTTCCATCTCCATATTTGGATTATACTGTACCCTCTGGAAGGAATACCAAATACTGCATGAAAACTTATAACCCAGATAGGACCAAGTTTCCCTTTTCTGAATTCTTAACAGCATCTGTCTGAGAACTGGTATGTTTATTATTTCTCTTCTCTAATTCAAAAAATGTCTTGACCACTTTTGATTCTTGCAGGGGGATAAACATGAATGAGACATAGATCTTACCCTTTAGGAGATTATATTCCAGTAGAATTTTTATTTGTGGATATTCTTATAGTAACCAACACATACTATTCCCTCTAATAATGTACTTCTTTACATTGTACAAACAAAAACTAATATAATCTAGCTTGGATTCGAAGGATACCACAGCTAAGCAAGATGTTCTTACATGAGCCATTTTGAGCCTAAATATTAAGACCTTTTCTTTTTTCTTAATTTATTTAAGACCTTAGTAGACAACACATTGGGATAGCTATAGCTATTTAATTGGTTTGAAGATAAGTATTTGGAGCTGTTTTTTCTAATAATGAAAGTTATTTTCATTATTAAATGAAAATATAATTATTATTAATTAGAAATAATCAAAAATAAAATTAACTGTGGCTGGAACCAAAGATAATAAAATTTGTATTGACTAAATATTAATGGAAATAAAATATTTTTGACAAAAGTTAGAGATGGTTAATTTAAGCCAGAAAAGTTGAACTTGGTAGAAATGTCCCTCCCCCTTCAAAAAAAAAAAAAGAGGCATAGTGGCAGCAGGTTAAATACTATAATTTTATATAAAAAATAAAAGATGATAAATGATTTGAAGCTGTTTTGTAAAATTTACTTAGAGAAGAATTGATCAAATAAGGAAGAAAATAAAAAAGAGTGAAGGAAACAGATTTTCTCTGAAAAGAAAATTGATTAAACAATTAAATTGACTCAATGAAATTTGCTTCAGAAAATGCTTTCTTATGAAAACATCAGTGTTAGCATAATTCTGATGAAATATTTGGATTCAAAACATATGTGGGGTCTATAAAAATATGTCTTGCAAAATTCAGTGTGCATATGGATCACCTGGGCATCTTGTTAAAATGCAGATTCTGAGTATGTCTTGAAGTAAGGACATATATTCTTCATTTCTAACCAGCTCTCAGGTGACGTCAATGTTACTGGTCTAGGGACCACACTTTGAGTAGCAAGGATTTCTCTTGGAACCAAATTTATGTCATCTTTATCAAGGAACTAGTTCAAATTGACAAGCCATTGCTCAGTTAGAATTCCTTTGAGAAAATCTGATTAATCCAGTTTTAGTGAAGTGGCAAAGGGTGCAAGGGACATACAGTAAACTCATGGTGGCAATAGCCCAGTCTTTTGTCTATAGTTCAGAGGGAAAAGACAACTCTTCTTTAGTTAAATTTGGTTTTGCTGAATAATACTGAATGTTGTTGTGTTGGCATATGATGGGGCAGGTAATTGAGGCAGCCATCTTGGGATACTGAAGGAAGCTAGTTGGAGGGACAAAATCAATATTCTGAAGATGGTGGAGTGAAAAAAATGGGAAGGACTCGTGTCTTTGGGGGTACTAATAAGCCCCTTAATTAACCAACCCTGGAGCTACTCTATTTTAAGACCTCATGTTGTGTGAAATAATAAATTTCATAAATATTTAAGTCATTATTGACTGAGTTTTCCTGTTACTTGGAGCTCAAAGCATCTCACAGCTAGAAAGTAGCACATCCGGGATCAAAACCTAGAGATTTTGATTCCTTGTTCAGTCTCCTTTCTTCCTCCTCCAGGTTTTACCACGCTGCCTTATATCATGTCACCATTGCAATAAAGTAAACTTCTAAGGCGACCATGTTCTGAACTTAAACGTGAATATCCTAAAGAGTGCCTAGCCCAGGGCCACACACACACACACACACACACACTCACACACACACATGCACATAGTCCTTAATAAATGAGTAAATGATTGAAAACTAGTGGCATTAAAGGACAGAAGGAAAAAGCAAACAAAACACTGATGTTAAGGAAAGTTTATTAAAACAATTTTCTTGGCTATGCTAAATAATATTTAATTTTAAGTAGGCTATTAGGAGTAATGTCAAAGAACTGTACTGTACTTTAAAAGTGATTGAAAATTAATTAACAAAAGATATTTCCCAGAAAATAGCTACAATATCTTTCAGAATAGTATTGCCAGGAAGGGTTTGCTTAGTTATAGCATGCCTGAGTCAGACCAGTTAGAAGTGAAGTATAGTTACAAATTTTGCATTGCCTCTGAGAAGGTTCGCCTGGTATAAACACCAGGACTAATCTGAGCAGAAATAATCTCTAAATCCTGGAAATTGGGTTATAGTCCATCATTAATGGCTCAGAGCAAGTAAAATTTTAATGCACCACATATAAATGAAAACATTAAAATTAATTATTCAAATTTAATCTGCTTTTCAGCTTTACAGAAAGATGTAGTTTAAACTAAGCAGTGCTACTGTGTCATTTGAACGGTTATCTTGCAAGTGATTTAGATATTGAAATAATTGTTCAGGTTTTTTTTTTTTTTGGTTGATAATGGGATGATTTGTCATTTTACTATGTGTCAGTTAGTAATTAGGTCCTCAGTATACAATAAAGAAGAAAGGCCTAATAAGACAGGTTCTAGGAACCTTGACACCCAACTGTTGTTTTTTTCATTTAATAAAGAACACATCTCTTCAGCTTCAAATTTGAATACAATCTAAGTAGATAAATAATTTTTTTGTATTTACATTAAGCATATTATTTTAGGGTGTGTGGAGCAACATACAGGCAAATAATCTATACTTAAACTTTTTGTGCAATTCAAAAATTGTTAAATCAGTAGAATTATTTATGTCAAAATATTGCTTAATAGTTTTACTATTCCAAAGGACAAGATTTTATGATACATTACCAGTGTCTAGACTAAATTCATGGTGCCCAATATCTATTTGTTCTTAAATCTGTGTAAGGCTAAAATAAACTTAAATATTTGCAGAAGGTACTTAATGTTCTACTTTTTACAGTGCTGTGTGATATAAAAAGCATAAATAATTTCCACACTTGACTAGGTCTTAGAATATAAAGAATGTGCCAGTCATTTCTTAAGCACATTTTAAAAATCAATTTATTTTACATCCTAATTTTATTTTTATGTTTAGTTATAATGCATTTCTTTTCTACTTGATATTTTTTCTCTTCAACTTACTTTTCATTATTTTTAAAAATTCAGGTAATGTGTTTATTCTACCTAAAAGTAGAAATTAGTGGCATGAATGTGTCTGTATATTTGAGATTGTTTAGTGGCATACTTTTCTTTTAGTAAGAAACGTAAAGGAGAATTAGAAAGGTATTTCTCTAATATAACTATGTTCTGGAGGGGGAAATGATGTATGTATATATTTAGATGTTTCTTAGCAAATATGACTGTTCTTTCTGAGAGAAGCAGGTAGTTGCATAGATAGATCAATCACTGGGACAGAAATCATTGCACTCTGTGTGTGTGTGTATGTATGTGTATGTGTGTGTGTAACCAACTTTTATATCCTATTGCGAAGCTCTCCATATCAAGGGTCAAAATATCTTTAAAGGAGAATGACCTCTTCAATCCGGTAAAATTATTCTCTAAAAGTTGAAGAGATGCAAAGAAGGATTGATTTTAGGTAATCAATAAACCTGTTCCCATGTAAATGTAACTCCCTCTGGACTTCCCGCGATGGCTGCCGTTTAGATTGCTAGATTGTAATAAGAAATTAGTTTGACCTGACATTTTATTCCTTAATTCAGGCAACTATCTCTGGAGAAATGGCCCATGAGAAAGCAATCTTCTTAATCCATATTTCCTTTGGGTGAATATAAATTTGAGTCATTCCCAATCGGTACAAGTGTCCTAAATTATTAAAGCAATTAGTAGCTGAATATAAGGCTCGGATGAGAGTAAAATCTGTTTTTAAACATCTAAGAAATGCCTCTTTATATGTATCACAGTAAAAGGTATATTATGTATTAAAACAGCATTTTATAAAATTTTATCTTTAGAAGGCTAATACCAGAAGAAATACATGAGATTATAAAAAGAAAGCATTTTCTTTTTGCACAAAGTTAAATCTGCATGTTAATGCACTAATACTCATTATGAATCTTCAGGAAGGCCATTAATTGTAGGGTTCCCCCATACTGATTTGGCCAAGGAGCCCTTTGGTTGCAAGGCACTTTTGGAAGACCAGTGCTCTGTGGGGCAGCCCCAGGACCTCCCAGGACAGTCATATCAGGAAGCTAGAACTAAATTAGAATACAACGACTCAGTTCCAATGACTCAGGAAAAGAACCAAGGGTTCAACTAGAACCAACATGATTAGCCCACTTTGGGCTTCTTGTTCAAATTTATGTTGCTAGGAAATAGGATGAAAATAAGTCTTGCATATCCAGCCCTTCACGTATAATTACTTAAAAGCCCAAGAAAAGTGTGTTAGACTCCTAGTGTTATTTTCCTCTCTCATATTTCAAGAGAGAAGTGAAAGTTTTTGCAATGCGTATTAAAACCAGCCCCAGGGTCAGAGTTTTCCTTTGCCTTTTGGGGATGTGAGGTTTTGTAATTCCAGAGTTAATGACTCTCTAACACCACTGGAGAGAGGCTAGCCCTCAGAAGACCTTACCAATTCTTTGAATAGGGTCGGTGATTTATGAGCTTCCCTAGTTATTCCAACTAAGACATAGCCCATCACAAGGAGTAAGGGGAGCCAGGTGCTAATGGCATTTTATGATTCTTGAGAGTAGAGTAAGATTGAGTGTGAGGCTAAATGTGAGAGTCAGGACAGCTATGGAGACATTTACTTAGCATTTTCTTGATGCCCCTCTGGCCTGTCATTGTACGAAACCCAAAGAGATTAGAGAAACCGAACATCTCTCCTGCCATTAAGGGAGTTAGTCTGCTTGGGGAAACAGGAGTTGAAATACCACAAAGGCCTCTTAAACATCAGTTCTTCATGAATTTTATCAAGGATTTGTATGGTCGTCTAACCAAGCAGACACCATGCTGAGGCAAATGTTGTAGAGAAACATCAGATGTAAGAGTCTCACATCTGGATGTAGAGTCAGAATTTATACTTAGAGAGATGCAAGTGACTATATGCTGATTGTCTACTGCCTACTTTAGACAACCAGACCTAAAGAGCTCCCAAAAGAAAGAAATGACTGTGGACTTGGGATAACCAAGACTTCAGAGAGGAAGAGGGATATAGTTAGACATAGAAGAGTAGGGCCAATATATGCACAGTTGGGCCAATATATGCACACAATTAAGTCAATGATTTTTTTTCTCTCATGGACAACCTTTCATATGATGGTCAAAGAAAGGTGACATCTGTGATGACTCAAATTGGAATAAAACAGACCTTCTTTGGGAATGTGTTATTTGTTCCTCTGGATTTATATAGAACCTTTCTTGGAAATGGCACAATTTATAATCAATACTAACAGATGACAGAATAAGTAACCATTGAAAAGAAAACAACAGAATGAATTCACTTTGAACTATTTGTAATTCATGTCATGTTACCCAATGAGTGCATGCTGTCATTTTATCCAAGTCATGCTCCATTATATATTTCCTGTCCAATGAATGCAGTCCCCACATGTGTTACACATTTATTTTAAAAACTTAATTTAAGGGGCAACTGGGTGGCTTAGTCAGTTAAACATCAGCCTTCGGCTCAGGTCATGATCCTGAGGTTTTGGGATCAAGCCCCATGTTGGGCTCCCTGCTCAGAGGGGAGTCTGCTTCTTCCTCTCCCTCTGCCCCTTCCCCCAACTTGTGCTCTCTCTCTCTCTCTCTTGCTCACTCTCAAATAAATAAAGTCTTTAAAAAAAACCCATAATTTAAAAAAATTAAAATGTGCCCTGGTATACCACCATGTGTTTCTATTCCTAAACTTTTAAGATAAACCATGAATTTTAAAATTATTTTGATCCTCACACAGTTTCACAAGAATAAATATAGGGGCACCTGGCTGACTCAGTCGGTAGGGCAATCAAATCTTGATCTTGGGGTAGTGAGTTCAAGCCCCACATTGGATGTAGGAATTACTTTAAAAAAAGAATAAATATAGCTGTCTGTGAAAGATACCTCCAAATTCATAAAAATAACTCAGGATAATGTGATCTTTATAAAGTCACAGAGTGTTGTTTATACATTTGTAAAGGGAAACTGTCTTTACAGTGAATAAAAATAGTAATAATTACTCTCACTGAACCTTTCTATGGACCATACTGAAGAACAAATGGGAGGACAGGTTTATCAGTAGCAAAGCCCTGTATAACAGCTTGGCACATAATACAATACCTTATATTTGTACAGCAATTTAGATTTATAAAAAGAATACTATAAATCTTGGCAGTACATCTAGGTTGAGTGTAAGGGCAAATGTGAGAGTAAGAACATCTGTGGAGAAAAGATTTATTGAGCACTTTCTGCATTAATCCTCTTAAAAACTCTGTGGAAGGTGTTGGGCAATATCACACTCACCATTTTGTACATGAGGGAACTGAGAGTCATAATAGTTAAGGAGCAGGTCCAAGGTTACAGGCTCCTTAGAAACAAAGGGAAGACTCAAGCCTGCATCTTCCAACACTCACATCCAGTGTCCCTCCCACAATGCCTGCAGGTAACCAGTCTCTGTGAAAGCTGAATTTTGGCAGGGCTCACACACAGCTTGTTTCCATGTGAAGAAAGTTTTTGAATAATTTTAAGTAGGCTTGAGTGACAAGATGACATTGTGGAAAGGGCATAGATGTTTTTCCCCCCTCGGTTTTATTGAGAAAGAGCATAGGCTTTTCAACAGTAAGGTCAGGGTATGAGTTCACTTTCTTCCACACAACTTTTGACCCTAGATAGCCAAATTAGTCTCATTGTGGTAGCATTTCCTCATCTGTTTGTTTTTAATTTTTTAAAGAAAACATCTGTTAGTTACTTCACAGGATCCTTGAGAGGATTAAATTTGACTTTGGATATAGGAAAAGGTTTAACATAATATCAAACCTCCTCTTGATTCCCTCTGCAAATATCACCTGTCTTGGTTCACTCTTTGGCTTCTATAGCAACAATTGAGTAGCCTCCAGTGAGAAGAATAGCAATCATGAGGTGTGTGGGTGGCTTGGTTGGTTAGGTGTCTTACTCTTGATCTTGGCTTAGGTCTTGATCTCAGGGTCATGAGTTTAAGCCCTGTGTTGGGCTCTATGCTGAGCATGGAGCCTACATAGCATCTTTCTGCCTTTCTTTGAGCCAAGTATAAAAATGTCTATTTATCCTCCTCACAAAATAGCAAGCTTCGGAAGTTCAGCGATTTTTGCCTACTGAGGTTTAATATAAAGCAAAGTAGATGAGAATTTAAGGGACTTCAATTTCAATCTTAGCTTCACCAACAAGTATAAAAATCTTAAGCAGATTCTTATTTTCTTTACCTTTTAAATAAGAAGGTTGGACAAATAATCTAAGACATTTCCAGCTCTAATAATCATCTGATTTTTAAATCATCTATAATCTCTTATATCTCTTAATACAAAGCCTTTACACTCAATTAATGTTTTTTGAACTAGGTGAATTACAGCACCCATCAATATGAAATCAATAGGAAATATAAGTTCAGAATATTAACTTCCACACATTTCACAACACTGGGATCAGAATAAAGCTTTACAGGAAGAAGAGAAAGAAGCAGGATGGGCTATAATTATTGGAGCTAACCAGGGTTTTGGTATGCATACAGATAAACCAGACTCATTCTGAACTTTGGCTTAAACATTCTCCTTTGGCTAGAAGTCTCATCACACATCATTTAGAGCAAATTTGCTCTATTAACTGTAACACACATGGTAATAAGCAGATTTATGAGATGACAAAGGTATAGAAAAATTGCTATTCCCTAGAAAAGCTATAGTTCTAAATGAAAACTCTCAGGGCTATTGCCACAGTTTTAACATTTACTTCTTAAGAGCACTTCTGCTATTCATATGAATCTTTTTACTTCTTTGAGACTTCTCAGCCTGGTTCATTTTTTGATAAAAGTTCCATGAGTTTTTAGTGCTGTTGAAAACCTTATTTTTCTCACTCTATTGCAATACCAAACAACCATGTTCCTGTGCATGTATTCTTACAATATTTCTCACTATAAATTGATAGTATACATTCTTATTTGCTTCATCCCAGCCAAGTAGCTTTCTTCCTACAATACTAAGAGTTTTGTTGGGGGAAATATGCATGTTTTGCATAAAAACTGTCTTATTATTTTTTTAAATTTCCATTTTAGAAATAAAAATTTTTATTACATTGATATTAAGTTCTTAAGTGTATTCTTTGAAAAAAAAAATGGCAGAGCTATCCCTAGAAAAGAAACTTATGAATAAATTCTAGAATGAAGGTACAGGTCTGTGCCAAAAATATTGGCCTAAGAACCAGAGTCTAGCATTTCTGTCCAAGCTGTGCCACCTATATTACGTACTAAATCTTTCTCATTCCCCCTTGGACTAGATGACTTGTACCATTTATCCATCTCTAATGTTTCACTGTATTATGATAGAGCTGCTTTTTTCTTCAGCTTCAATATTGTCCTTCTGAGCCCATATTGCTTCACTCACAAATAGTGTTTTCCACTTCACAGACAACCATGCTCACTAGCTATACCCTGTAGGTCCCAAGTGTACCACATACTAAAATCACTCCTCAGCTCATCCAAGTATCTGGTTCATTCATCTATAAAAGAAGAACAGTTTATTTTGTAATCACCAGGAGCAGCAAGTCTACAGAACTGCTCCATGGTACAGAGATCACTGTGTATTCTGCCCAACCTCCTTCTGTGTTGGGTTGCAAATTTATAGCCAAAATGCAGGAGACCTCAATCTCTAGTATTATTTGGGTATCCACAGTTCCTTGTCTTTTCTTCAGTTAGCTAGGACCCACAGCCAAGTGACCCATAGACAGAAAAGTAATTTCCTTAGTTACTTATTTTTCCTTTCATCTTCTTTTTTCCTGGATTCCTTGTTAAAGTGGCATTTCATTTCACATTTTACTTCATTAGAGAGTCTGTAATTTTTAGCCACAAATGTGATCAAAGACTCTCAAAGTGATTTAACAGTTCTAGACAATTTATATGGCAGTTTCATGCTCTTGGAAGAATACTGAAAGTAGCACATTGAAAAAATCCTGTTAATCATAATGGAGTCAAGATTTTTTGAACCAAATAAAATATAATCAATTATCATACATTAATAGAGCTGCTGTAATTATTAGGGCTCTAGAATTTGAAGCTTGGAAAGTTAAACACGATATAAGCAGGTGTAGCTAATTCTAAGATGCTCCATTGCCCATTACAAACAAAAAAGAGAAACAACAAAAAAAAATAGCTTTCAGTTTACCTATAGTTTAATCTATATGAAGTAATATAGTGCTCGCTTCGGCAGCACATATACTAAAATATATGAAGTAATATAACTTAATTGGCCAATTTTTCAACCAGATTGATTGGCTGAGTACTTTGGCCTTTTGTTAATTCCACTTGACCTATTCTCCTTAAAACAAATTAGATATACAAAGTTTTGTGTTCTGAGAGACATATTTGTATATCTTACACTGTTCGACTTGGGTTAAGCAGGCACTTTAAGCTTGACTAGAAACATCTACTTACATATACCGAACTCTTCCTTTTTTACTGCTCTATCCCAGCCTTCAGAACCATGATGACCACACGGTTGACACACAGTAAACGTGTTAAATGATTGAGAGAATGAATAATTGAATGAGGTGTTTACCTCCTCTTCCTCAATGTCTCTTCATTTAATGTATTAACAATCACCTCCCATACACAAAGAATCTCTATGGTTGACAGCATAATATTCCTGAAACCTTTTGATAAATTTCAAATGGTTTTGGTCTTCATCATTAAAGAGTTCTTAAAAAAAAAAAAAAAACTGTCCCCCATTCCAGCTCTTAATCACCCCACTCTAAATCATAGACCATGCTTATGACTTCAGCTGAGACCTCCTAGCAGAACGGCACTTTTTTTTTTTTTAAAGATTTTATTTATTTATTTGACAGAGAGAGGTAGAGGCACAGCGAGAGAGGGAACGCAAGCAGGGGGAGTAGGAAAGAGAGAAGCAGGCTTCCCACCAAGCAGGGAGCCCGATGCGGGGCTCAATCCCAGGACCCTGAGATCATGACCGGAGCTGAAGGCAGTCGCTTAACCAACTGAGCTACCCAGGTGCCCCAGAATGTCACTTTTGTAATAAACAATACCCATTATTGTTTTTGGAATAAAGGTTTGAAATTTAGTTTTGAAGTTACCTTAATGGATATTATGTGTGTGTATGGGATTATTTAGAAATAGAAGGTGTACTTTTTCAGTTTCTATTCCTAGAAATAAGTATAATAGGTTACAAATTCTTCTCTGAAAGCATGGAAAGGTTTTATTATTTAAAAATTATATTTGTAAAACAATTTTTTAGTTCTTTAAATCTGCCAGCCATATGTTCTTTAATTAGGAGGAGACTCTAGTAAGATTAGAAGTGCACATTTTACTGAACACAGTAAAATCTTCATATAAATGTAAATGTACTTAATAGATTTTATATATTCACTTAGAGTCATGTAAAATGAAAATTTATACGGTAATAAGTTTGATTTCTTCAGTCAAAAAAAAAGGAGATCAAATCATATCTGGAAGGATTTGGAATTACTTTGATTAGTTTATCAGCCCTTTTAATAGTTTAGGATAGAGTAATTATAATTTTCAAATACGCCTTAAGCCATGGAGAATAACAAATTGAGAAACTGTTTACAGTTGCCAATGGAACTGTATTCCTAACATAAGCATGAACATTTGCTTAAATCCAAACATTTTGTTTTATTGAATTAATACTTGTCATTTAAACTCATGAGTTCAACGTCCTGACCCTAGGACTGCACCCTGACTGGTGACAGCCCTAGAGGGATGAACCAATTGCAGTGGTAGGCAGAATGTGAGGGTTTCCATAGAAGCTATATTTGGTCTTTACAAAAACTGTGAAAAATAGATATCATCATTGCTACTTACAAGTCAAAAGAAGAAGAAAAAACAACACAAGTTCAGAGAGGGAAGAAACGTGCCCAAGATGACCCATTCAGCAGTTTGGAACAGACTTGCTATTCCAGCCAGTCCAGGTCCAAGTTCACCTCCAAATCACATCCTGTTTCTACAACCTATCTAGGCTGACTCTTAGAGGAGTCCTCCCTGTCAGACCTTCCTTTTTTCAAATCCTTCCTGAAAAGATGGATATGAATAGTAACAGTTTATGCAATCAACATTTACTGAGCACATTCAATCGTGCTAAACACTGGGAATAGAGGGAAGACCAATACAGACCAGATCCCCACCCTTATAGAGCTTCTATCTGGTGGAAAAGATGCCAGTCAACAAAGAATTTAAATGGGTAATAATGCCAGGTAGTGAAAAGTGCCATGAAATAAACCCAAAACGGGAAAAAAATGATAAAATTGTGTGAATGTGTGTGCATGAATGGAAGTGGGGTTGCTGTTTGGGGAGGGTAGCCAGGGGGCCACCTCTTTAAAGACTTGAGGGTATAGTAAATTCTTAAATGAGGTATAGTAAATTCTTAAAAAAAAAAAATTGTTACAAAGAATGAGTCACAAAAAATAAGTTCCTATGGAGAAAGGCAAAAACAGAGGCCCTAAAGCAAGAATAAACTTGGTACATTGCAGAAAAATGCAGAACACTGGCCAGAGAAGCAAGTCAGGGACACAGTGTGGTTGAGGTTGGAGAGATGGGCAGGGCCCAGGACATACCACACCACCTGCATTGCTTTCTTTTAAACAAGGAAGAAGTTATCGTGTTTTTAAAAGATTACTTCGGCAAGTATGAAGAGAACTGACTACAGAAGGGCAGGAATAGAAGCAGTGAGACCAGTGAAGAATATCTAAGAGAAGAGTTCAGTATTCAGATGAGAAATGAGAAAGGATCTTGGGTGAGAACAATGGAAATAAGGAGAAGTGGTCAGAGTCCATTTAAATTTTGAAGGTGAACTTATATGATTTGATAGAATGAATGTAGAGTTCGAGTGCAAAGAGGAATCAAGTGTGATCTCCAGATTTTTGGCTGAAAACTGAGATAGAGAAGATGAGGGGAAGAGAAGGTTGAGGATTACAGGGCAGCTGCAATGCAGCTGGCTAAAGAAGTCTAAAGACACAGATGATAGGAAATGTCATTAATGGCAAAGGGTATGGAGACTAAAGGAAATGTTACATAAAGCAATAGGTAACATAGCATGCTACAGTCAGAGGTTTGACTCTTCCAGGGCCCTGAAGTTTTCACTGAAGTGTAGATGACACCTCCTATATGGATATGAGATGGACCCATTTTTCTGGGGGCTTGCTGTATCTCATCGCACATATGACCTCCTACTCTGTTTTGGACACTTTTGCTATATGCTGTCTGCTCACTGGGGTGAGTTTACTTTTGACAAGATGAAGTCCAGGTCTGCTTCCCAAAAGCTTCCCTCAGCTTCCCCAGGCTTCACACCTGTCTGAAATTCTCTCCCACAAGAGGGGGGAATGTGAGCGAGCATTGAGTGTGAACTACCTATTAGACAACCATCTAGAAAACCCCCAATGCTAGCAGATGCCAGATTTATTCGGTTCATAAAGAACATGATAGAATTGTTAGTACAATGAGGGATATTGTGTATATGAAAAAAAGAAAAATTAATTGATATAATTGTAAACTTAGAAGCACAAAATAATATGTACACAGCGTTATTAATCTTAAACAACACCCATGAAACCAGACAAGAGTATAAAAGAAACTGTACCTTATGTTTGTAAAACCAACTACAATTAAACATTAAATATTTGGGAGAAACAGAACCTGTACAGAGAGGTAATCTGGAAAAATTAATAATTTTGAAGGAAAGGAGACTATAGTACAGCAAAGAAGACAAAGCTGGGGAAAATAAGCAAAGTGACATAGTATGAGTAGAAAGTACAAGCAAAATGTTACAAAGAATGAGATTATATGAATAGAAAAATGATTGGTAAGATGTCCCTGGACTGCTGATTAAGAATCATGCATGAGGTCATTGTAAGAAGAAGTTATTTTGATACAAATGTTACTCAGAAAGACATACTGTAGTACTCAGAAAGAGGAAGAAACGGGAAGTTTGGATATTGAACATTATATTACAAGCACAGCCCCAACCATAATCCTCAAAAGTAAGTATTTAAATGAGTTCCTGGGAGGCGGGGGCCTTGCTGTTCAAAGCATGAGCCCCGGCATCTGCCAAACTCTACTCTGAGTCCCAGCAAGGCCACCTGCTAGCTATGTGACTTGCATGAGTTGCTTAACCTCGCTAAGCTCTGTTTCCGCCTTTGTTGAATAGGAATAATTATGCCTGTCCTAATAAATTATTGCTCCTGAAATAAAGAACTTAGCAAAGAACTTGGCCCTGGGCCTGAATTGGTGGCAGTGGTGTGCCATCTGGGCCAGGGGCAGGGACAATGTGGTAAAAGGAAAAGAATATGTGGGATCTGATGACCGTCCTGCCTGGTCAGTGGAAAGTTCTTCCTTGCCACCACCTACAATACTTCACATGTCTGTTTACAGTCACAGTCTTCAGCAATTCCTAGAAACCGTGCAGGGTGCAGTCATCTAGCTCCCCTTTACGAAGCCTTGCACTTTGATCATGGCTGACATTGATGTTTGTGCAGAAGCCCCTTCATGACAGTGTTCTTTACTCCTGACATTTCTCAATGTCATTAATCTCACACGATCTTAATTCAAATGTTAGCCTCATTAAATTAAACATTAATCTACCTGAAATTTTGCTTAATTGCCTGACAATAATAATGTTAACATACTCAGGCTATTTCTATAGATAATCGTATCTCAGACTGACAATGACTTCAATGTGTTAAAGATATTTGTTATTCAAAACAAAGGTTTCATAGGGTCCAGGGAGTGAATATGCCATGTCATCACATTGCAGTCTGGATCATCTATATATATCCAAGGATCGCTAGATATCCTCACTCCTATGTCCTACAGATTATTTCAAACTCACCCTGTTGAATAAGTTGCCTACCTTTCCATCCAAATTCAATCCTTATTTCCGGGGACTGGTTTCACCAACTACCCAGATGCCCAGCCAGACTCCCATGCCCTGAGAATGTCAGGGATTTCTCCTTCTGCCTTACCCACAGCCTTTCCATCTCCTGTGTTCAGTTAATCACTGAGTCTGTCAAAGAGTTTCCCATTACTATTCCTTATGTAAGTATGCCCTTCTTTCCAGCCCATTGCTTCTGTCTAGTTTAAGTCACCATCCTTTTTCCCTTTCACTACCACAATAGGCTCCTCATTGTCTTCTGCTTCTCTACATGCTCTCCACCAAAAATTTCTCCATAGAGCAGCTAAAGGGATCTTACTAAAATATAAAAATGATGCTTTTGATTGTTATCTTGTAGGAGGTCCAGTTCTTTTATATATAGCATATCTATCATTCTCCAACCTCTGCACACTTCTCTTGCCTCATTTCCAGCAACCTCTCCCATTATACTGCCTCTGGCCACACTAACCACTATATGCCTACGGTTCTCAGAACAAGGCAAGCTCTTTCTACCTCAAGCCCTTTTGCCCATTTTGCTCCCTCTGCCTAGAAAGCTATCTTCCTTCCTGTTCCCTTAGGCTACTACTTACAGGTTGTCTTCCAGAACAGTGCTTTTCAAGCTTTAATGTGCATACAAATCACCTGAAGATCTGGTTAAAATATAGATTTGTTTCAATGGGTTCAGGCTGAGGCACAAGATTCTGTATTTCTAACAACTGCTTCTAGGCAATGACAATGCTCTGGTGGATTACACCTTGACTAGGAAGGTTCTAGAAGTCACTTCAGATATCACTTATTCTGGAAGGACTTGCCTGACCTCTCAGGGTCAGGAAGTTGCTTTTTTGGTAACCCCGTGGAACACTCCCCCATACCATAGCACTCATGATACTGCATTGTTATCGCCTGTTTATTGTCATGTTTCCACGGTCTATTGGACTGATAGCATCATCATACATCACAGTATGCCCAAAACACTCTGGATCCTCTGCAGTGTGTCACATGCTGATCTTTCCCCTTGCCTTCACTGCTGCCGTGTCTACTTCTTGCTCAAAGAACAAATTGGGCAATGCAGGCTCTCAGCTGGAGAATATGCACGATTTTTAATGAAGAAAGCGTTTGCTGGCACCATCAGTGTTCTGCTGCTTTGGCAGCCATGTTCTGTCTGTTGTACTGTATTCTTCCACACCCTGGGATGAGAGGAGGGTTACTTGAATTTTCTTTTAGAGTAGATTCTTTCTGCTTGAATACCAAAGTGGAAAACATAGCTATAATTACCCAGAAATATAGGCATCATGAAAATTCTTGTTCAATACTGTAGTGTGAGATTTTACTATTTAATCATTCTGTGTCCAATACTATTAGAAAGGTTTGCACTTGTCCAACAGCACTTACATAATATGTTGGCTGATATACTTGTAGGAACCACTAAATTTAATCAGAAACACCTTGCTCTCTTTTCATCTAGATTATTCATCTCAAAATATCTTCAGATTTACCAGGGATCATTAAATTTGACTGCTGAAATGAAAGAAGCTTAAGATCACTCATAAACAGGTCATAGGAAAATATGAACATAGCGGCTATACTTTATGTTTCCTAATTGATCAATTAAGGAGCTGAGGTAAATTTAGGGTACACATTGTCTTAGCTCGTTATGGATAAAAATATGTCTGTCGAGAACATAATCAGAATCGTGGCCTTGCTTACTGGGTAGGAGGGAGAATGAGCCTTCATAAAAGTTACAGCATTTTCTGTTCTCAGTTGGAAATTTTGAGCAGGAGAGGAATAAGCAGATGAATAAAACATGGTAATGGAATGTAATAAAGCAAAAATTGAGACATATCCACTAAGTAAGATCACAGATAGCATACAAATTTCACTGACCATTAAGACGACTCATCAGGCAAGATTGTGATATTTTTAATCCCCAATGATTATATGGTAAGTCTACAGTTTGGATTTTATTAAAAATTTCAAGAGTATATAAAAATGGATTAAAGTTTCAACTTCCTAGATTTGACATTCATTTTTAGCATGTAACAGCTCAGCAATTTTAATGATTATTGCCAGGTAATTCTACTCTTTAGACCGATGTAGAAATAACTTTGCAAATGGTTCATCAGTTGTATGCCAGATACTGGTGTGGGGATACTATATATAGAAAGTAACATTCATGGAATAAATGCCTTCCCTAGTACCCCACCCTTCTCCCCTGAAACATGTGTCCATATACAAATGTAGTGACTCCCAACAAGAGCCCTGCAAACCCTCCCCTCCATCCCCCCCGCCGCCCCCAACCATGGCATTCCAACGCTGGCTGCAGGGAGGAGGGCTGGATGGTTTGCTAAGGTACTGTAGATTCCTAACATACTGAGGGCTGTCTCCAGGATTAAAAGAAAAAAATGTGTGTAGGTACTGCTGTTAAGAATTAAATTAAAATGAATTTAAAAGTGTCACAGAATTTTAAAATACTTATTTTGCCATGTCTTTTATCAATAAATAGGTATTATAAGTAAAACTACTTCTGTACAGAAAGGAAAAAGGCAACCCAATCTGTGTGTGTGTGTGTGTTTAATTCTACTTGGTCCCGCAGTGAAAGAGATAGTACCTTTTACCTACCAACAGTCTAGAGCAATTCATATAAGATATGAAGAGATAAAGAAAGGAAATAATTAAGGAGTTAGGAATTGTGGAATACAGAGTTTTGTACAGAATTATATTCTCTAATTTCACCAAATTTTAAGTAATTCCAATGGGAGACAAGTTTCCTTGAAAAACAAAATGAGAAATGTTTTTCTCTGCACATAATTTAGGTGGAAATACATCCAGTAGATCCAGGTTTTCTCTCCAGGCAAAAAGTAATTTGGAGAGAGCTAAGCAATATGGTGTTGGTAAACAGTGTTTCTCATAAAATGCCAGCCAAAAAGTGAATCTATAACAATTCCCAAACTCCAAATTTGAGACTTTTATTCAGATTTTTTTTACCATTAGCCAGTATAGAAAAAAAAGTTACTAAATGGGTGTTTTTAATGTACCTTACTTTTATTGCCTGAGTATAGAGGGGAAAAAAAGGAACTTGTAAAACAAGCTATTTTTTGCTAAATAAAAACCTTTACACAAGAGCCTGAAATGGTAGAATAATTGAAATGGAAAAGAAGTCGTGTGAAATTGTTCCCAGTGGATTTCTCTAAGTTCAGTTTCAAATACTCTTACAAAAAGTAACTAAAAGTTATCAAAATCTTTTATATTTAACTTAGTCTACTGATGGTATAAGTGTAGCAGGTGTATAGTTATTGAAAAAGAATATGGTTATCTGAAAGTATGTGATAAGTTTAATACTTCCAGCTCTGTGGGATGACTGTTTGCCCCATAAAGGATGCAAGGACACTTTAATCCAAAAATGATGGAGACAGATAATTTGCAAGGTTTCCAACTATGTCCTAATTCAAAGTAGCTCTAGTATAATATGCTATTACTACATAACCCTTAAGAGAACTGTACATATTTATGGATAGCTTTAGGGAGCAGTGTGGCCAAGCACTGAATCAGAAGGTACAATATAAGCAATAACAGAATATGTCAAATGTTTTAAATTGGTAGTTTTCTCATGGTGTCCCTCAGAACCCCAGGATCACCTTGGAGATGTCGGATACACAGTGGTGCCGGAGGGCAAAGGGGAAGAGGCAGCTTTGCCCCCTCCCCAGCCAGTCTGAGTAGTCCAGTTTACACTATTTTGCACACGCGTGTTCCATGGAAGATTCAGTTTGCGAAAGCAGGGTGTAACCTAGATCATGTTCAGTGAAGTCATTCCTCATTTTGTTTTTCGAGGAAACTTGTTTCCTATTGGAATTACTTAAAACTTGGCATGCTTAAGTATCGCTGGTTCAGAATTTAAGAAGGTCTTGTGGCAGGTAGACAAGTAGATTCAATAGCTCTTCTCTGGGAAGATTCTCTCCAATCTTTTCTTAATGTGATTAAAGGCTATCATTTACAGAATGAAAGGGTAAGCATTCAGATAGGAGAAAGTAGTGCACTCCTAGGGCTTCTTAATTTAATGGAGGGCAGAGGAGAATATGTGTGGTTTATAAATAAAACATCATTTTGTCACATTACTTTGATTTTGTTTTATTCATGGAATTTACTTAAAATTTCAAATAATATTAAGAAGAGTGTAAAATCGCTACATTCAACAAAGGGAGCCATGCATTTTATAAAGTCAAGAAATACCTCCTTACAATAATTAAGGTTTTGCTCAAGTGAAGTCTGTTACCACTCGGGCTCTTTTATTTCTTCCTCCCTGGAATTATTTATTCTAATGTTTCATACTATTGACTATTTTAAGATTCTTTTTTTTTTTTAAAGATTTTATTTATTTATTTGAGACAGAATGAGAGAGAGAGAGAGAGCACATGAGAGGGGGGAGGGTCAGAGGGAGAAGCAGGCTCCCTGCTGAGCTGGGAGCCTGATGCGGGACTCGATCCAGGGACTCCAGGATCATGACCTGAGCCGAAGGCAGTCGCTTAACCAACTGAGCCACCCAGGCGCCCCTATTTTAAGATTCTTATTTAGGTAAATTGAATCTTGCAAAACAGCAGCTGGTTCCACAGATACTTCACAGTAGTTGAGTTGGGTAGGCACTTAATCTGAGCCAAAATCTTAAAATTTTATGTTCATACATTACTAATCTGGAAGAGAAAACCAAAATAAATAATCACTAATTAAAAGTCCTCATTTTTAAAAGTCTGTAACTTTCAGAATATCATATATGATAATAATATAGTAGGGAACAATAATATTTCTATAACATTAAAAAATTAATAGATTGATGTAAGATATCTTTCATTTCTCCAAGCTATACTTTGTTTAAAATAACTTGATAGTGAAAAAAGAGAAGTATATGGAGATATCATTGTCACTGTTGATAAAGTAACTTAAAACTGGAACTATGACCTGAACTTAATGATTTGAATATAAACATGTTTGTCATAGGTGCTTGCAAAAATTTTCTTTTGAGCTATTTACTTGCCTCCATCTCTTCTTGCTGCTTTGTTAACCAGTGTCTAGATGGCAATGTTTTGACTCTTTCATTGAAATGATCCTTATAAGAGCATATGTTAGGAAAGATACTCTTGAAAATTAGGAATGCATTTAGTCTTAATTATGAGGGTTTGTGGAGCATGTTGTCTAAATCAGTTTGATAATGGCCAAATCAGTATTTTGCTTTACTAGTGTCTATGGAATAAATGTAGATTTGTAATCTGAAGAATTCATAAAGCAGACTTCTGAACACAGTTATCATATCCTTTCAGTTCTTTGCTGTTATGAGCTGGCTTGGAGTTACACACGAAGTCTGCCTCCAGGTGCCTGCCTAGGCCCTTGCCGGGAACTGCTGTCTAGAAATGTAGCATAGTGCCAATAGCACGTATTCTCTACCATCATTCGTGCATCGTTGAATCCCTGTGTTGCACCTGTTTAAGCTTTATGAAACCTCAAAGGCAAACTAATACATCACAGAGCATAAAAATGGAAATTATCTGAATCCACAAATTTGCCAAAAGTGGATGACAAATAATTTTGCTGAAGCAGGGGGTGTGTGAGGACACTCCCATTCTGACAGGGGGAGCTCTGGGGAGAAAGGCATTTCTCACCAAGACAGCAGGGGGAAAGAGAGCAGTGGGGAAAACCCACGGTCTGCCTTTGAGAAGGGTGGCAGATAGTCCAAATATATGTCAGGATCCTGCCAAAACTTAAGAGATGCTCTTTGTAGCCATGGCTGCGAGTCTGTACAACCCGATTTTCCCTCAGCCCCCAATGTCGTCAATGTCAAGTTGTCCAGATACTGTGCTCCCCGAGCTGCTTACCTCATGGCCATCATTAATTGGCAGTGAATGGCCTAGAGACTATGATTGTGTGTGAGGTGTTGAGAGCATGAACGTGTTAACTTCCATAAGGTTCATGTGAATTTAAATAAAAGTGAGAAAATAAGAGGTGTGATCAAAGAAGAAAAACATGTTGTTGGATGAAGTTTGGAAGCAGATGGTGAATCGATGAGGCAGATACAGTAAGATAGAGTGATTGGTTACCAGAAAGTACATCTAGCTGTTTCTAGTTAAAAAAAGATTTAACTGCTTCGTTATACTCTTACCCTTAATTAAAAAAAAAAAAAAAAGACTTTTACAATGTCAAATCTGACTGCTTATGTTATTACAAAATACTGTTTCTTGCAGTTCACCTAGGTAAGGCAAGGAAGGGGGAGTAGGCCAGTTGCTATAGAGATTCTAAACAAAGCTGTGAAAATGGAATATGCAATACCGGGATCACACTTTAGAAGCAAGCAACATAAATGTTTAATGCGAAGAAAAGCTTCAGGATCTGAAAAAATACAGGATAAGTGGAAATGAATGCATTCCAAAGGTATGCTGTACCTGTACTGTGTTTCACATTCTGTTCACAAATACAGGTCTTTACTCTTTGTCAATAGTGTAGAACAATCTTGTGCAATCCATTCCCCACACTACCCTGTGCTCCTCACTTTACCTATGTCCTTCATCTTTTTCTCTATTACTTGCATTTTAATCATTTCACCAAGTCATCTTTTTTACTTCCTCCTGTTATCTGGTATATTAGTCTTCTATTGCTGCATAGCAAATTACTAGGAACTAAAACAATGCATATTTATTATATCACCGTTTCTATGGGTCAGGAGTCCACACATGGCTTAGCTGGGTCCTGTGCTCAGGGTCTCAGAAGGATGCAGTCAAGGTGTCAGGTGGGCTGTATTCACATCTATAACTTTGACTGAGGAAAGATGCTCCCAAGACAATTCAGATTGTTTTCAGAATTCACTGCCCTGTTGCTGTATGACGGCTCAGCTGTTTGGCTAGCTGTCGGGCAGTGGCTGTCCTCATGTCCTATGGGATACCTTCAGTTGTTGGAGGTCACTTTCTCCTTCTAGAGGCAACCCACAGTTTCCTGCCATGTGGATTTCTCCACATGGTCTCTGAATTTATCAAACCTGCTAGAAGAAACTCTAGCTGCACTCTGCTAAGACAGAATCTTATATAATGTAATGTGATCAAAGAACTGAAATCCCATTATCTTTGCCCTATTCTATTGGTTAGAAGCAAACTACAGATCCTGCCTATAATCAATGGAGGGGAATATACAACAGTGTGGACAGCAAGAAATTTGAAATTACCGTGGTCACCCGAAAGTCCACCTGCCACATTTAAAGTCCATACTTGAGTCAAATACCTCTTACAAGATCATTTATCGCTTTAACCATCCTATATTTTCCTGTGTCCTTTCCCCCCCAACCTTTTCAGTCAAAAGACTGATCCTACAGCACATTCTATAAAGAGAATTCTGAGAAGAGCCTCCAGGGACACTCCAACACCACTTCACAAAAGATAAGGAGCAATACGCATTTCAAGACAGCATCAGCAAGGAAAAAAATCAGAACATTCTTCTGGCTAATATCTCCTCTATCTAGGAGCCATCTCTATTCTGTAGAGCTGTTAGCAAAGCCTCACATTTGGACAGTGGGAGCAGAGTCAACCCTAGCACAGGGCGGTGGGGGCTGGAGGGTGGGAAGTGAAAAGGAAGTCAGTGAGATTGCAGATCTTTATCTAATGAAACTAATCTTTTCTTGTTTCTGGAAGAGCAGATGGGGAGGAGCTGGTGCTTCTCTCTGCTTAGCATTTGTTAAAATATAAGAGGAATTACATTCTCCTACAGGCTCAGTTCCTAGAGTTTAAGTACCTAAGGAAGAACCATTATTCCACTGCCAGGGTTTTATTCAATTATCCTGAACCACATGGAAGATAAAGTAAGCAAACTGAAGTTGACTTTGTAACCCCAAATCAATTTGTGAACGAAAGCTCTCATATTTGATTTTGTTTTTCTTAAAATCATTTTCTAATGATTCAAAAATACTCCCTGTTAAAGGATTCTCAACCCGAAAAGCTGACCACTTCTCCAAGCAGTGATACTTGGTTTGGGTTTAAGATTAAGAAATGTCATTCTTGGTGGTCATTATATAGTTGCTATTGCTCTTTATTGCATCTTTAGGTTGGATTTTAAATTGGTGTCATTTGTTTCTAGGAAACTCAGCTTATATTGCTCTTTAGAAACAAACAAGTTTTTAACTAAATATAAAGGGAAATTACTTTTAAGATATATTTTGGTATAGCATTTTACCCTTACAAAAATATTTTCTTATTTCATTTGACCTTGAAAACAATTATATAAGGAGGTCAGGACAGTTGCTATGAACCCCACTGTAGAGGAAAGGAAACAGTCTCAGAAAAGACACAGGATTGTCTAGGGGTACATAGGCGGAAAAGACTGAGGTCCTGTGAGTCCAGCCTGCGGGCTCTACTGAGAGCGCTTTTCCACATACTTCCTGGCCTCCAAATCTAGATAGAAACGTTAAAGAACAACTGTTTTCCTCTTGCTCTTATGGGAGCATAGTTGTAATTGATCTTTTTTTTTTCTTAATCTCAAAGGAAAAGGTGTTCAAATTTAATATATAACACTTACTGAATTTCATTCACCTTTAAAAAAGAAGTTGCCTGAGTCAGAAAAAGATGATTAGTTCTTTTATGTGTCAGTAGATTTGGTAATTATGCATTTATTTTATTGACTCATCTCATAAGCACATAAATCACTTGAAATGTCAACACACAAATGTGTTGGTTTGGGCTACCTTAATGCTGTCATTACTTTTCTCCGCAAATATGAGAAAGAACTTATACAGATACCATTCTGGTCAGTTTTAGTGTGGATTTGCAATGTTAATATCTAATGATGGAGGGTCATTTTCAGTGGGAAAAAGCAAGTTGTAGGCAAGTGTACCCCATGTCATCAGAAGACCATACCATGTCTAAGAGAGTTCTGGAGATGTTCACTGTATTCCAGTTTGGGGCCCCAGCCCAGGTTCCATTTCACTTTCTAGTACACATTGGTCATATTATAACAAACATTATTTGAGATTTTTTCTTAATAAGATATATATATATATATATATATATATATATATATGATATGTGGTTAATTATTATATATAATAAACCATCTGTGATTATATGTAGTGGTATCTGGATATGTATTTCCTGATACGATCTGTAAAAGAAATTTTTTAACCCAAAGCAATATGAAAAAGAATTTGTGACATTATCCCTTTCAGACTCTTAGTTGTATATGTAATCATTCCTCCTCAGAGATAGAACAAAACTGTGGAGGTTTGGATACAAGTGATGAGTCTGCATATACTGGACATATATATGGATAATGAGACACAGTTGCAGTGACCGTTTAAAAGATTAAGCTGTAAGAAGCAAACATTTTGAAATAAGAGCTGCAGATACACAAAGTATCTGCACTTCTCAGAAATAGAAAATTAATTTTTAGCAGCTGCTTTTTTCTAACACACCTAAAAGGTGATGTAGGAAATTTCTCCCTAGTTAAAAAAAGAAAAATGGCTATGTATTTTGACAAACAGTAAACTGTAGAAAGTCAGCATACTAATGTCACCAGAAATTAAGGATGGAATACTTGGTAGTCTGGCTAAGTCAAAAAGATTTAAGTTTACTTCATACTATATGAATACATGTTACTTTTTAAAAAGGTGTAAATTGCTACCAAAGTGCTCACGGGCTCACAAATTATATATATTGCTAATAGACTTTTGTGTTATTGGAGACTCAAACAAGAAGAAACCAAGCCATTTGCAAATGGAGGGATCTATATAAAAATTGATAGCTAGGGACTGCCCATATTTAGAAATGAACGAGAAGATTGGCAAAACAGAAACATGGTGTTGAACAGTAGGCCTGGGCATTTTATAAAGAACCTGAAATCCAGAGAGTTTGAAGGATTTGTTCAAATGGAGTACATGATGACAACCTAATTATCTTTACTTTTAAAATAGCACATTTAAGTTAAAATCTAAATTCCTTATGCTGTAAATTTCTTCTTTCACTTACTATGGTGAGTGAGTAAGAAAACGCGTTCAGAAGTAGGTTCAAATCTTCCATTCCAGCTTCCTGCCCCTACGGTTTTTCCTGCCCTATGTTCCAGCCAAAAGGAATTCTTCTCCAAACACAGAAAGCTCTTTCAAGATACTGTACATTTGCAAGTACACTTCGCCTGGCCTAGAATGCTCTCCCCCACCCCACCCCCAGCTCCTACTAATGCTCTAACATCGGGGATCACCTGGGCTCTGGTGGCTCTTCACACCCCACAGGCACTTTGTTCCTGTGCCTCAAAGGGTCCACGCCTCTGTGCTATAATCTGTGCTTACATGAGTCTGCTTCTCCCATGATAACAGAGATCAAGAGGATTTTAGTAACATGGGACCCTAGTATAAAGTAGGTGCTCAAAAATATTGGATTGATGTTTGGATAAACAGAGAATGAAAGTAAATGTAACAGAGGTGGTTATTATTATTATTATTATTTTAAAGATTTTATTTATTTGACAGAGAGAGACACAGCGAGAGAGGGAACACAAGCAGGGGGAGTGGGAGAGGGAGAAGCAGGCTTCCCGCGGAGCTGGGAGCCCGATGCGGGGCTCGATCCCAGGACCCTGGGATCATGACCTGAGCCGAAGGCAGGCGCTTAATGACTGAGCCACCCAGGTGCCCCCAGAGGTGGTTATTATTGATTAGCATTAGCATAGGGAATTACAGAGATTTCCAAATGGAAAGGCACCTCAAAAATCTTCTGAACAATGCCTCTCATTTTACAAGTGAGGTTCAGAGAGCAACTTACTTTAGGTTATCCAACTAATGTACAACAGATTCAAGATTTTTTTTAATTTTTTAAAGATTTTATTTATTCATCTGAGGCAGAGAGATACAGAGAGAGAGAGCACATGAGCAGGGCGAAGGGCAGAGGGAAAGGGAAAAGCAGTCTCCGCACTGAGCCTGGAGCCCAACGTGTGGACTCCATTTCAGGACCCGGAGATCATGACCAGAGCCAAAAGCAAATGCTTAACCATCTGACCCACCTAGGCGTCTCTCAAGATTTTTTTTTTAAGATTTTATTTTTAAGGAATCTTTACACCTGACATGGGGTTCCAACTCACAACCCCAGAGATGAAAAGCCACATGCTCTACCAAATAAGCCAGTGAGGCACCCCCAGATTTAAGATTTAAAACTGTATCATACGGTTTTAGTTCTACATCATAAAGCATCTGATGAAAGAAACTGTTATATAAACTACGTCTTGGTTAGAATTTTACCAGTATATAAAAATATAAAAAAAATTTTCAAGTATTGAGGAGCACTTGGTGACTAAACTCCTTTATACAAGCCATTGTTTTATTTTTTTATTGTTGGACTGATTTGCTAATTATATCCTTTTTATTCTGTAGATCAAAGGAAATGATACTGAGCATTTTACATGCTTATTTTTTATTCAAGGGACTTTGCTTCTCCTTCATTTTTCTCAGTAAGCATTAATCTTGTTTCCAGGTCTTATTTTCATGTTCTGCATTACAATTCTACACTTCTTAATATGAAATTTTATGTTTCACTGTAAACCCCAGTTGACCCTAAAAATTATACATGCATCAAGTCTAACATCAGAGTGACTGAAAACAAGTCAGATCTTAGTACTTGAAATAACAATACAAACCTATTCATATAGTTCTGAAAAGCAGATTTCAAATTGCATGAATTAACTTACTGAATTTTAAAGTAATGAATCTAAAAATAATTTGACCTAGCACTAGGCAAGTAAAATATATAAAACAATCAGCAAGAGAGGTCAGGCAGACATAAAATCAAGATGAATTTACTTATTTTAAAAAGGTGGTGTTTTTTTTTTTTTCTTTTTAAACTGAAAATTGATTTCAGGAGCAAGAATAAGCAAGAAATTTTAGAGCAGAGAGTGTGTAGCCCTTACTTATTACTTTGGTATACAAAAATCATCCATTTCCTAAAGCTTTCTGGGCTCAGCACCAACATACAGAGACCACAATTAAATTCTGTCACTAAAAACCCACACTTCATATTCACAACCAACAAGAGGAAAAACAAGAGTCTTGAAAGAATATTTTGTCCAACCAAAAGATCTTACGTTCTTCCTAGGAGATATGCCATACCAAGACTTGTTAAACTGTAGAAATCATTATGCCAGAAGAGAGAACTAGCGTGATGCCCTATATTGATCATGAGAGATTTTAATAATACTTATTTCTGATTATTTTTCTCTGGAGTAATCAACGTGCAGAGGAACATACTATACGATTAGCACAAAAAGGAACGTACAGACACCAAGCAGAGAGAGCCTTCTCCATTCCCCTGCATTCTTCCTTTTACTTAATCTGGGATGGAAGGAGGGAGAATCAAGGGAATGTTTGAGGAGTAAATCAAGGGAATTTTAAAACTGTAGGAACCATGTTAGGATTATTCAGCCGCACGCGTGTGTGCGTATGTGTGCGCGCCCGTGTGTGTGTGTGTGTGTGTGTGTAATCTTTGCTCAGTGCCATGATATGTTACCCGTGCAGGTAAATCCTACTTCACCCTCTCCTTTAAGTGTCGTATCTAGTCTGTCATAGGCAGAAGTTGTCTGGGTGTGAATGGGTTGCATTTTATGGTAGGGACAAGTGGAGGAGCAGATGACTTCTGGTGCAGCACTCTTCAGGATCCTCAGCTCTTCAGTGATCTGGATGGAACTCATCAGTATAGTGAACTCTCTGCAGACTTTCGCCCCCCACAATTGAAGGTACCTCATCCATCCTTGCAGGTTCATCCTCCCTCCGGAGTCCCAAATTTTGGAGTCAGTCTTATTCCAAGACAGTGCACATGTAAAGCCCTGTCATGCGAAGTCTGGGTCAGGTATTGTTCAAATTGCTGCCTTTCCTCTCTGTTGCCATGGGCAGCTTTGCATCACAACCCTGTTTGGTCTCCCAGTTGATTCTCTGCATGATATTCCATATTGTCCCAAAATAAGTCTCATCAGTATTTCCTGAAAAGAGAATACAGCCACTGAGGGGACATAGTCTTATGCCCGTGTCTCTGCTCCTAGATACACAGAGTATCTGTGTGCTTAGAACTTTACCTGTCGTTTTCTGCCAGACATCTCCCAAACCCCTTCTAGTCCCCATTTGATACACCCTCCTTTACTTTACTTCCTATACAGTACATCTTGCTGGACTTCTCAGATCTGCAAACTTCTGCAGTAGCTCTTCTGTCTTTCGTCACTTTTGGGTTCCTGAAATTCCAACAGCCAACTGTAACATCCTGTCTCCCAAGATACTCTAGACCAACTGGCCTGACTTACTTCTTTTCCTTGTTCCCATGTATGCCCTTCCTCCTGCCTGGCCTCTTAAGTCAATGCTGAATTTGGATTTGTATGGTCCACCTTTCTAGCCCTAGCAAGAGAATCCAAACCATACTGGTTCCCTTAGCCTCCTGGTTCAGAAACATACTTGGCAAAATGACATTAGACTTGGTATTCTGCTAGCTTCTTCTTCCTGTCCCAGCTCCTTTACTGACCTAGATGTGTTAACCCACTCTTGCTCCTGAGGGCTGGCATTGGCTGTCAGTTTGACACTCTTTATCTTGATTTAAGCTCTGATTAAATTGAGTGAACTGCACCAAAAGAAGAAGAAAAAAAAAAAGGTCCTGTCCTTTCACCTGTCACATTGTCCCTGGGTTTTCTGTTCTTATTACTGCTCTTAGAATCTAGGGACCTTTACCTCCTTCGGCATTACTGACAAAGCACTGAAGTCATTCTCATTAACTTTGATCTTTTTCTGCCAAGGTTAATACTATACTGCACAATGCTGCCAAATTCACAGTACCATGGGGTAAAAACATAAAATTCTTAATACTCTACCTTAAAACTTCTCTCTCAGGAAAATATTTTTCTTCACTCAAACATTTCTTTAGACATTTACACATCATTTTTCCTTGCTGCTTATCTGTAAAAAAAAGTTGGCCCTGCTATACTTTGAAAACAAATCCCAACCTGTATTTCTCAGCCAATCTCTTTCCATCTCATCTATCTGCCTATCTAGTAAAGGTGTTCTGGATGCCTAACACATGCATACCTTAGAATAAACCTGGAAGACACAAACGTGGCTGAAACGTGATTAGAGCATTCAAAGAGCTCAAAATCCTGTAGAGGACAAACATTCATCAACAGATTATTGCAAACTCAATGTGATATATGCTGTAATGGAGGAATATGCTAAAGAGAGCATAGACTGATAATTTGAAAAGTGGGCTTAGAGTCCTTTACATTTGAGTGTCAGATGGATATCAAATATGGGTTTATTAATTTTCATGTGTTAATTGACATATGAATTTTGGTTCCATTCAGTAATGAAAAAATAAAAACATTTATTGAGGTCTAGTTCTGTACCTGGCATCATGCAATATAAGAAAAGCTGAAGTGGGACAGTGGCAGAACATGTTGGGAAGGCAATAAATATTTTTTAAATTATTCTCATTAAATTCTGTTACTATTATGCATGGTTTTCAAAAATGACTTTAAGGTGCATGGGTTAGAGTTCATCTTTCATAAAACTTATAATAAGAAAATGATAAAATTTATGGAAGGTAACTGAATTATATTTAGTGTCCCTACCTCTCTCTCTGTCACTATAAGAAAACCTAATTTTGGTAACATAATTTTTGAAATATTGCAGATTTCATTGTTATTTCATGTTTATATGATTTTGTCATAGTTATTTTATTCCAAAGGCAGCAAAAATGCAGAAATATAAAAATAAGTTATACAAAATAAATATAGCTAATAGAGCAGAGTCTTTCTTTGAAATGAATGGCTCAATGAATGAAATAAATGGCTAATGGTGTGGATACAGTACTAAAAAGAAGACAAGTGAAATGCCAAAAAATAAAATAAAGAGCCTAGATTTTAAACACTGAGGTATACGGGCCTTTGGTAGGACTAGAGTTACAATATTCAGGGTAAGCAGATTTTTTTTTTTTTTTAAATTAAGAAGTTGTCTAGTTACATTACTTTTCATTCTAAGGATTAATGTGCTCTGAGGTTATATTGCCAAACTAAATACATAGTGTCAGTATTACTGGAGAAAGTTGGACTATATCTTAAACAATTCTACCCCCTCCCTCCCTTCCACGTATTTCTGGGGAAAGAAAAACAAATACAAAGACTACTTAAGTCCTTCCCTAGAGGTTCACAATAAACTGTGTTTTCTTTAAATTATAAAATATTTCAGTCATGTGAAGAGAACAATATCCAAATTTAATAAAGGTTAACATTGTGCCATATTTACTACATATATATATTATAGATGGATGTTTCTATATGTATTTACATATATGTATATGTTTATAGTAAAAGAAACATTAACACAAAGTATTTACTCAAAAAATGTAGAAACCTGGATAGTCAAGAAAGTTCACGTAGGAGAGAGAAAGGAAAAAAAGAAACCCTGAATAGATCTACCATCATTAAAGACTTCAAACCAGACTTCACAGCTTTCAAAATACATATACCCTCTGAGTTACACAAACTATTTTATAGAAAACAAAGAAAGAAAGGCTTCCCAAATTCTTTTATGAAACCATGGTTTTCTGGTACCAAATAAAACTGGGCATAGGTACAAGAAAAGAAAATGATTTAGAATCTCACTTGTAAACAGAGATGTAAGAGTCTCAAATAGAATGTGACTAAATAGAATCCATCAAAGTTTAAATAGGTTTACTAAATAAGAATTTATCCCGGGAATGCATAAAATGTTCAAACTTTACAAAAACATTAGAAAATCTACTAATGTTAATCACCAAAATAGGAAATCAAATGTAAAAAATCTATCTATCTTGCTGGTAGGAGTGTAAACTGGTAAAGTCACTCTGGAAATTCTTTGGCCTTATCTTATAGAATTGCACATTCATATACTCTACAACTGCAAAATTCTACTCCTAGGTACATAATCACAAAAAATTTTTTTGAATATGTATACCAGGAGGTAAGTACAAGAAGGTTCATAGCACTGATTTTTAAAAGCTAAAACTGGAAATAATCAAATACTCGTGACATAGAATGGGTCTTATTGCCTTATATGAACACATGGAATATTACACAGCAGTAAAAATATATACATAACTATAAACAAACATGTAGATGAATCTTAGTACTGTCATATTGAATGAAAAAAGTAGGTCCCAGAAGATTGCTATATGATACTTTTGTTATAAATTTTAAAAACAACTTAAAACTTAAATATTATTTATGGGTCCACTCGTGTCTAATAAAACTGTGTTTCAAAAAGCAAGGAAATAACAAAAAAGGTAGGATTATGTAAACCATAGTTAAGAGAAGCAAGAAGACAGTGGAAAGGTTGCCCAGAGGTATTGTCATTGTTATAGTTCTGGTATTGGTTGGGTGTTGGTTTGGGGGCCATTTGTTACATATTAATTAAAGGAGAAATCTGTATGGTCATCTCAATCTAACAGACATATAATTTCATAAAATTAAATACCTATGCATGATTTTTAAATTCTGAAACAAATTAATAATGGAAGAGAAAGTTCTTAATCTCATAAAACATATCTACAAAAAAAAGCTGTATCAAAAACATTCTTAGTGCGGAAATGTTAGACACATTCTTAATATCTGGGTTTTTACTGTTGGATTATTTTATTTTATTTTATTTTATTTTATTTTATTTTATTTTTTGAAGATTTTATTTATTTACCCAAGAGAGAGGGAGAGAGACAGAGAGAACGAGCACAAGCAGTGGGGAGGGGCAAAGGGGGAGGGAGAAGCAGACTCCTGGCTGAGCAGGGAGCCCTACCCAGGTCTGATCCCAGGACCCCAGGATCATGACCTGAGCCAAAGACAGACGCTTAACTGACTGAGTCACCCAGGCACCCCTACTGTTCAATTAAATTATTGTTTCCATCTTGAAAATAAAACCACATTTGTTGTTTTGACCTGAAAGTTTTCAAAAGAATACATTATTTCAGAATTGTTCTTCACAATTAACCTTTCAATCTCCCCAACAATGGTGAATTTCTCCCTCCTAAAGCATAATCTCTACATGACTGTTTACATCACTTGCTGTTACTTTTTAAAGAAAATATTACAAAAGAGTTGGAGACAATGCATTACATGGTCATGACTTTGTAGATGATTTTAATTTTTTAGAGTATTAAAAAGGTTGTAATTTTATGTGTGACCTCTGGCCTAATTGTCTCGAAAGGGGAGACTTTAAAAAGTTGTTTGCATTGGACCTATAGCGATTCTGTCTAACGTACAGATGTGTCAAAGTGTATATTCTGATTCCGAAACTAACAGATATTTCAGCACTTCTTAAAATGTACCAGATTTCTCTGTAATGAGAAAGACATGTCAAAATACCTCTTTAGGTACGACCAGCCACAAGATCAAGAGACAAATCTTGTGAGTTATTTATGAAGATGAAGAGGGGTTTTTTTTATTTTTGTTTCTGTTTTGATTACTTGCTGATTGATTCCATTGTAAATAATTTTCTAAAATCATGCTTTTACTGTCATTCTATCAAATAATTTCTACATGATTCCTCTTTTCTTTAAATCAGTGTTTGAATTCACTAAAATATCTTTTGGATTTTAGGATCCTTAAGCAATTATAATATCAAATAAGAGGGAATTGTGCCTCTACTTTCTGTTTATTTCACTTCTGACTCTTTTTTTTTTTTTTTGCAAATTATGTTAAAAATGTCAACAGTTTTGTGACTGAAATCTCACATGGGATATCAAAGACAGTTATTGCAAAGATGTTCAACCACAAGGGTAGGAGGTGTCTCATGAAATTCTTCATTTAAATCTATAAGTGATCCTTTAGTGAAGTGATCTATAACTTGGAGAGTTTTTAAACTCTTGAATACAAATGCAAAAAAATTAAATAAACTTAATATAATGAGTTTGTTCCAAGTGATTTATTAATTCCATACCTAATTTAAAACTGTGGTTTATGAGCTATTTTACAGTAATATAAGAATATAGTGCATGAATAGTTTTAGAGTTAAAGAATGTGATTTTAAAAATATGAGATTGTTTGGAGCTGATTGCACAAAGAAATGAGCTCTTGTTCTGAGACAAGGATATATACGAGAGTCCCTTAAATATAGTGCTACTTCTTGAAAGAAGGAAAGTATTAACATCTTATTGTTCATGGGCAATCAAGAAGGACATATTTTGCGAAAGCTATATACCCGATATTCAAGCCATGACATTATAACTCTTAGGCATATGCTTGTTTGAGGCTTTATTATAAATATACCCAGGCCACATTGCACTTTGGAAGCTAATTAAAATATGTTCATCAGGTAGTACTTAGATTTTATCAGCATCCAGCACCCAGTTTTCTATTTTACCACTTAATAAGCTCAAAAGACCTTGGACCCTATATTAAAGAGAATAAATGGGAAATTAATGTTAGGACCTAAAAGAGAAGCTTGATGAAATTGGAGTTCCAAGAATTCAGCTGCTCCTTATTTCTACTCAGGAACAAAACAAATGGAAATTAACATCAATAACAGTGGAAGAATATAGAGAAGATATTTTTACTATACATAAATAAAACACGGTGGTTTTATGGGTATTCAATGAGGAAATCTATAACCAGGGCTTTCAGCAAGGCTCTTTAAAACTATAATTACTGTGTGGGGACTGGTGTACTGAGAGACTAGACAGCCCTGCCAGATCCACCCCAGCCGGGCTTGTCCTTTTTACACAAATAAAATGCTGACAGTGTTACTGACTATGCATTTGAATGGAAATAATTTGTATCCTTTTTATCCACACTATGTGTATATTCTGTCCTTCTGACAAAAGTTTTGTTTTTTGTTTTTTTTTTTAAAGCCACCCTTTAGGGCAGTTCACTTTCTGTGTCACTGGCTCTTAACCCCGTAATCCCCAGGCAGCTCTTACTGCTGAGCCGTATCCCTCCCTTTCCCCTCCAATCACTTCAGAGCAACGCGCTGACCTGGGCTGTTTTCCAGCTGTTGACACTGATGGTACATTTTCCCCAAAGCAATCTGAAGCATTTACTTCATGCCTGGTTCCTGAGAGGCCATGCCCCTTTCTGCTTCCTTTTGTAAGGACAAGGAGGAGAAAAGTTAGATCTAGTTCTCTTGGTATTGATGTCGTTTAAGCCTAAAAATCAGTCATCGTATAATGTGAGTATGCGAAGACTGAAAAAAATCTAGTATTAAGGCTCACCCGGTCTGATGAAACAAAATCATGCACAGGACTCTATGGATGATTTCTAAATTGTGGGAATGGCAAAGTTTTATATCAGCCTAAAATGCATAGCTCTTCCAGCAAGCGTGGCACATAAAAATAGGTTGTGTGTTCTGTCAACTTTCCTACCTTTCGAGGGCCTCATAATAGTTAAGATATGCAATGTGATTTGCTGTTGCAGTATACTTTAATTTGTGGGGGTTTTATTTTCCTAGTTCTCATGATTTTTATTTATTTGTCACAAAGCAAGAAGATTTATGTAAATTTCCATATCAACACATTTTTGTGTATAGATGTTTTGTATTTGTAAATGTCAGCCTCTAGAATATATAATGATTATATGGGATATGAGTGCCTTTGGTAATATTTAGTAAAGTGGTTGCCAAAGAAATATATTGAAACAGCTTTTTCAAGTGAACAGTCAACCAAATACTGGCTACTGAAGTGCATGGAAGTTTGATTGCCAGTTCAGTGAATCTTTAGCTTTATAAAAGACACTGACACAATTTTTACCTAGGTTCCTCTCTCACTGTGCTATCAGAAAGCACTAAATAACAAACTACTTCAATTCCTATTTAAAAGTTGTGTTCTTTATTTTAAACTAACACAGATCATTTGCCAGTAGTTTTCTTTATTTTCTACTTCATTTGGGCTTTGGCACTGCTCTAATTAAAATATCTGAACAATATTTATTGGATATCATTAAGCTCTTTGATCAAAGTCTTCTATTAAAAAGTCTTGTCTCCATTTACCAATTAATAATGACCCTATCAATTGCAGACTAATTCAATTAGCCATTGCCCTGAATTTTTATTCATGGAATAAGCCAAAGTTCCCAGCCTAATCAAAATCAGGCTTGAAAGGTACATAAAGATATGTTAATTCTACTCTCTCAGGGTGATCTTATTTTTGGTGAACTCAGCAGAAAATCACTTTCAATAACCCAATGAGAAAAGTACGATTCTTTTCCCTAGGAATTGTCTAAGTTTTATAATTTTCTTCAAACTTTTTTTTCTTTCTGTCATAGGATTTGAAGAAATGCCTAAGAGCTTACCTGTTAACTTGATGTCAATTTTAGTTACTTCATTTTTTTTTATTTTAGTTACTTCTAACTATAATTGTTTGAGGATATTGTTTGCAAAACAATTCAAAAAATGAAATGTATATAGAATATTACAGAAGTCTCCTCATTAAAAAAAGAGATAAAGCGTATCGCCTTATTTTCCCTTTATATGTCATGATTTAAGTAAATCAATACAAAGGCATTAGAATCAGTCACAGTTTATTAATCCTAACATATTTATAATTTTAGTTCTTTTGTCTTTTAAACTTGTCTGAGATTTAATGAAAAAATCTTGATAAATGGACTTCCATTTACACATAGAGCTTTAGTGAAGCCTGGTTGAATTTTTTCCAACATTTTCCTGAGAACTACATTTGGAAGGTTCCTCTGGAGCTGAGAGAAGCAAGCCTGATTTTAAGTGTTCCTGTGTTGAGCTTACGAGGAGATCACGTCCATCATTTTAACTCATTCAACTTCTGCTGTAACCTTTGATTCCCTTCCCTCATCCACAAAGTACACATACAAATGTATGCCAATCGATGATTTTCCAGGCCCTGGGTAGAGTTCCCTGTAACTACAGTGTGTGGATTCCAACATTAAATCAGAATAGAGGCGGTCAAGACCCAGAGCCTGCCCTGAGGTCTGGAGGGCCCAACAGTCACTCTACTCCAACCAGAAACTATGCTGTGGCCACTGCTCTACCTCCCAATGTCCCATCACACCCATTGCCCCTGGGATACAAACCTGGCAAAGTGGAGTGGAATTCACATTGACTACATGTTAGCTCACTGAATCCTAAAAAACAAACGATCCGTTCATTATGTGTTTATCAAAACACCTTATCTATGCCAGATACATCATGCACAACAGAGACCAAGTTGCCTGACCCTGTAATTTTATATTTGACAAGAGGGTACTTTGGATTTTGTATGATCAAGAAAATAAATTATCCTTCCTATATTCAGAGGAAAAACAGCAAGAGTAGGAGAGGCTTGTCCCTTCAGACTAACTAAGGTGTTCAGCCTAAATGTCTGCTGGGCATTGGTAACAGACAGGGCAGTGTTGATAGCTGAAGGTCGGAAAGAGAATTCCCACAACTGCCTAATAGACAGTGAGAGGCGAAGGGGAACCCTTGTGACTAGTGTGCTGGGCAGACATCAGGACTGTCCTCTCTCTGTTCAAGTAAAGGAAAATAAAACAAGATTATATAGGGCTTATTTTTTAAAGATGTAGGACAACAAAAGGACAGAAATTTTTCTAAAGGTATGAAGAGGAACTATAAAAGTAGAAAATTTTCTACCAAAACAATGGTATATCTAATTTATCTAATTTATCTAATATCTAAAATTATCAGAATTCCTTCTATCTCTTTCACCACTTGAAATTTTCACAATGAGTGTTTATTATTTATCTTTAGAAAATGAATCTATTTTTCACATCCTTTGACCAAATAACCTTAATTCTATGAATTTGTCCTATGTAAATGAGATATGTGGTCAAATGAAAGGACTAGGATTTTTTGAGAGTATTAATTTTAATAGAAACAAAATTGAGGATACAGGGAGGAGTAAATGTTTTATAGTTAATAATTACAGCAAATCTTTAACATGGTGTGTTATGGCAAAAAAAAAGTCTTAAAAATAGTTTATTGACATAGAGAATTACTGATGAAATATTAAGTGGAAAAAAGAATGAATTAATTGACCTGCAAATGCAGACTAAAAGTGCAACCAACATCTGGTAACCAATCAAATGCCAAGTACAACAAATTTGTCTAAAAAACCCATGTTTAGGATGAATAAAAAACATTGATCTTATCTGATAGTGAGACAGAATTGTTTTCTACTCTTTCTGTATTCCTCAATTTTTCTTCATAGCATGTATTACTTTCACGAGAAAGATTATTAAAATAAAATTATTAAATATAAATTGTGCATAGTTACCATGCTATCTCCCATCCTCAGTTAAAACATGCAGTTGAACAACTTGCATGATTCTAAATGAACTCTTTTAAAAAGTTAGCAGTCATGAGCTGACAGCAATCACGGGGTGTAGCTCAGGCTGACCTGGAGCATTGTTCATGTTATAATTGCAGGTAATTTTTAAGTACAGAATTATCTCAATTTTGAATCCACGGCAGATGATACCTAGATATTTGGAATGTCTACTCTATGCCAGGTGTCCTACAAAACATACTCCTGAATGATCACCTAAGCTTACAAAGCTTGTTTATGGCACCATACATGTGTTATATGAGGTTTTACATGCAAAAGGCATACTATAAAACACCAATAAAACAGAAAAGTCCCTCTATCCTTTGAAAGGTTATTTTATAGTATAATTTTTTGTATTAGTGCTCATAGCTGTAAAGTTCAATATGGAAAAAGTAATTGCTATATTAAATATTTAAAAATATTATTAGAAACTTAAACTTCTTCAGTAAAGGGAGGAGGAAAGCAATAATGAGTGGTGAAATGAATATATAGGATTTGGTATTTTAAGAACACTGAACCTGTAACCCTAGAGCTACTAGATCATATCAAATATAAGAGCTGGATAATATTTCATATTGAGTTGATCACATTAACTAGTTGGCCTACAAATACGCACTGGAAGTGTTACTAACATCTGATAACCAACAATATTGTTCAAATACCAAGTGCAGTGAATTATGTGCCTTAAATGGATCTAGGATTACATACAATTATATTATGTAATGTTATGGTTAAAAAATTCCTTATTGAAACCAAAATGTTTTCTAAACATTTTACCCATAATTTGATTTTTAAATGCTATATAATTATATTAGCTCAAAGTTACTTCTGTTCAATGAGTTAATTTTACAAAGCTCTGTGAAGTTAGAAAATATGTCATTCAAAATAGCTGATAAGACAGGCTAACTAGAGTATTTTAGATGTAGCCGTGTTGCATATTTCTGTGATAAATCTCTTTGGTCTTTTTTTTTTTCTTTTCACTTTTCTTGCACACTATTTTATCTGTTTTCCTCACTCCTTTAAGAACATCTCTGTGAAAATCAGCTGACTTTCCTAGTCTGCCCTTCCAGGGAGCCATCTGTCAGGGTGTGATGCAGACATCTGAAATGTCATTTATCTTGACCTTTCTCAAACAGATGCTCTTCGTTGTTCTACAGTTTTCCTAAGTTAGACACTCTAAAAATAATTATGCTTCACTAAAACATTACAGGATATTTTACAACAAAAGAGTTACATTCCTACATAACCCTCATGCAATACTTTTTTCTTTACTCACATATCATTTGAGCCTCTCTGTATATGCATCCCTCTTTTTTTACTCATATAATTAAAGGAAAATAAATCACTCACTGTAATTTGGAATCTAATTCCCTCTTTTAGCATTGTTTTGGAGCCATTTCCCTGTTGTAACATAACCTTAATATGCAAATGGGAACAAAATTCCATAAAATTATATTATTTTTAGTAAGCCATTTCACCCATAAATGGGAATTTCACTGCTTCAAATTTTCTCTACTTTAAGTAAAGATGAAATGACTATCTTTGTATATAACCTGAGAAGGTGACCAAAGTATACTGTGATCCAGAAGTTGCTTCTAGGACAATCTGGCCACCCATTTCCCTGATTCTGTATTTATGTTTCTAATAACATGCTGAGACTGATAATAGATTATTCCCCCAGATTTATTTATTGTTTTATCCTTATCAAATTCTTATAATAAAGCCCTTACTATAGTCTATATGTTGTTTAACACACTTAGTAAATATTAATTCATCTAATCCTCATAAAATCCAATGAGGATTGTTATCTTCCTTTTTCAGATGAGGAAATGGAGATGTGGGGTAGTCAAGTAGCCTGCCCAAGGGCATATAGCCAGTAAAGGCAGAGCCATTTTGGGAACCCAGACCATCCAGCTCTTGTACAATGGACTGCCTCTCATGATCAGAAGATCGGAGAGGATTTTTAACTAGTTGCCCTTCCCAGTAAAAACTGGTTGGCACCACTGTGACACTGTTTCCTCGACCAGTGATGTTACCCGATATAGAAAAACAAGAGAAAGACAGCTGACAGTTTCTGCTGTGGTACCTTGTGGCATCCTTAGCCATGGTTTGTTCTTGTCCATGAGACATACTTAGGAAGTAGTTTTAGCTCAATCCAGCAAAACCTTTATTGAAGGACTGTTATATGTAAGGCACATTTAGTACAGATGCAGACATGAAGTGCAGTGCACTAAGCCAAACGTCTACCCATCCGCCAGCTCAGTGCCCTAAATAATCTGCTGTATTCGAGCCAAACCTTGGGAGGTGAGGGTCTATCTAAAACAGCTGAAGACATTTCGTCCAGCATGTTTGCAGTACAACTTTAACTCAGAAGATCTATAAGAAGGCAAAGTACTTCTGGGCCAATGGTAAGCATAGATCCAGAAGAATGAGCTTTTCTGGGATCATCCTGAATATGAGAGTGACATGCCTCTGAGTGTGTCCCAGACTGAGATTTCTACATGTCCTGTTGCAGAACTTTCGTGTTAAGTGTGGGATGCTGATTATTTTTACACTAAAAGAGGTTTGCTTAGGCTTGGTATTCTAAGTTTAATGTAGCAAATAGCAAATTTTAGGACAAAATCCAGCTTGAAACAGATTGCTGACTATTTAAGTAGAGAAGTTGACTTAACTGGAACAAAAAAGAAAAACATTTCTAGTTAAAAAAAAAAAGCTGGAGAAGGGGAGCAGTTAGAGTGGGAGAAAAACATATCTGTTAGAAAGAGCCAAGACACACAACTTAAGGAGAAAACATCTCCACCCAGCAGGAAACCCAGCTGACTTTAAGAAATACCACAGAAAAAGAGATATGCTATAAGACTCTTCATTGCGTCATCTTAGCTAAAGACTCAGACGTTTAGGGACCAAAGGATCCAGCCTTAGAAGTGTTCATATTCTTGGTGACAGTTTGAGTTTCTGTGCATTTATAGCATTGATGGTAATGCAGTGACTCAGAATACTGTAAGGTTTTTTGCCCATTAATTGTCAGCAACATTAAGAACATTTTGAAGAGCAGCGGCTATGCCTAGGTGTCTCTGTGCAATTATATTTGGATTTAGGACAACAAAAGCAATCCATATTTTTAACTCTGGACAGGGGAAGAACAGAGACGAAATTCATGTTAAAACACAGGGCTCTTCTAATATTGTAAAGCCAGGATTGGTTTGGACTGGGGCTTAGAGTTCCTATAAGTTCGATGAGTATGATGAGGAAGCTTTGAGATTCTTCAGAAATTTCTGAAATTGTCCCAAAGAACGGAAAGAAATCCTTGAGTGAGAATTTATATGTATGGTGGAACTTTGAATCAGAAAGGTGGATTTGAATCTAGGATCCTCCCTTCACTCACTATTTATCTTTGGATCACACATCATGCTGTATTAGGCATCTGTTTCCTCATCTCAAAGCTATGGTACAGGGCTGTTGAGAGGATTCAGTGAGGACATAAGAAAGCACTCAGTATAGTGTATATGACGTAGCAACAGTTTCCTTCCCAGGTATCATAAGTCTGCCATCTTGCCTCACTGTGGGACAGATAAGATATTTTAGATGATATAATACATGTTTCAGAAATAGCAAAACCAGAAGTATTTTAGAGTTTTTGATAAACTTTCTAAAATGTTTTAATAAAGCATTAAAGGTAGTTTTCTGTCTTAATCCATTGTCCAGTTTGAGTCTAATGTCTTTAATTAAGGAATGTTCCAAACAGTGTTGAAAAGCCCCAATGACTTTTTTAAGAAATATCCCTAGGCTGTGAAACATTGCGAATTTTTTTCATATCTTTATTGAAGAGCATCTAAATACAGTCATTAAATATGGTCTATTCAACACTGTCTTTTCATTCATGTACTGTATCTGACCCATGACTGTCTATTTGTGGCTACATATATCACACAGGATGGAGAACCTGAAATAGAAACAAAAGGACATAGTGGTTGAAAGCCACCAAGGTCACACATGGGATCATGATAGTGAAAGATGATAAGATCAAGGATGTAAGCAAGGCAGTTAGTCATAGGAAGTAGGAGGAAGTAAGTGGCTATTGTGGAAGGAGAGAGGAAGCTGTAGATCAAGGAACATCAATAAACCTAAAGGTAAAGGTCTTATAAGAATTGTCCACAGGGAAAACAAAGATTCCCATATTTTTTAAAAATTCGCATCCTAAGAAGAAAAGCTTCATGAATTAGAGAACAAAGAAGAATTATACTAAATTATTCAGTGTTACGTACTCTTTTTTCATAAATATCAATCCTATCTTTTGCATTTCAATTACATCTTGATTAATTTAATGCTTACCAGATCACCATGGGTCTCATAGTTTTATAAGTACATATTTTGTAGGAACAATCACATTATGAGCACAGATCCCACAAGTCATGGATGCATACTTTAATCTTTCTTCATTTTTGAAGAATGCCTGACTTCCTCCTCAGCATTTTTAGGATTGTAATTTTCTGAAAGAGATTTTCACTGGACAACAATTACTATTACTCAATTATATTTTCCTGAGCTGATTAAAATTCATGGAAATAATGTTGGCTTTTTATTTAATGTTTAACTGTGATACATATAATATCATTTTTATTCCTAATATGTACACAACTATAGTTTTATTTTTATTATTATTGAATTGACCAGTAAAGTCAGCAAATTGAATTATAAGCACTAGCTCTGGAAGATAATAATCATTTCAAGAAGGCCAGACTTGCCAGCTCTAGATGTATCAGTTTAATATAAAATTGATTGGTAGACTGAAATGACCATCACTTTATTTTTAAATGGTCAAAATAGTTATTCAAGTTTTTGACTAAACTTATCCAGTGGCAAAATCAAAGTTATGAGCCAATAATAGCTCAGTCATCAGTTTCAAAATTCAAATAATCAGTGTATTTTTGGCTTTAGCACGTATGTTACTTAATCTCCTGAATTCAAGAGACTTGCAAATTTATAATGGACTCTATCATGGCATTTAAATTATATCTTTTCCCTTTTTTAGGTGGACCTTCTGGTCCCTACCAAAGTAACTGGCATCATTACACAAGGAGCTAAAGATTTTGGTCACGTACAGTTCGTAGGCTCCTACAAACTAGCTTACAGCAATGATGGAGAACACTGGACTGTATACCAGGATGAAAAGCAAAGAAAAGATAAGGTAAGTGATCTGAGTGGTTTAGAACAGGCAGAAATGGAGGACCAAACTGAATCCAATTTTGATTGAATGAACTACTTATACATAGGTATTAAAATTAATGGTTATATACACTGAAAAATGTATGTTAAATAAAAAGCTTTAACATTTTCCATATTATCAATTATCTGAGATCCACCTAAGTAAAATTTGCTTATATTTTATAGAAGCTTGAATAATTTATCATAAAGCACATGTAAATAGTTATTGTTTGACTACTTACCACTATTAATTTTACTTTTTTAAAAGATTTTATGTATTTATTTAATTTTAGAAAGAGAGAGCACACACATGTGGGAGTGGGGTAAGGGAAAGAGGGGGAGGGAGAGGGAGAGGATCTCAAGATGACTCCTGGCTGACTGTGGAGCCCAACACAGGGCTTGATCTCATGACCCTGAGATCATGACTGAGTTGAAAACAAGTCGAACACTCAACCAACTGAGCTACCCAGGTGCCCCTAATTTTACTATTAAAAAACATTACTGTTATTAGAAAAAATGTTCTTTGGCAAAAATATTTCAAAAATTAACTAAAAGATGTTTTGTATTTCTTTGATTATTTTGACAATTAGGAATTTTAGAAATGGACAAATTTTAACTATTATACTAGTTTATCAAAATTAAACATAGGATGTTTCTCTGCCCAGTTTCCTTGATTGTGTTTTAATTCACGGATTTATTCAATTTTTTTACCTGTTTAACTTTTAATATTATAGTAATAGATAGATAGATATTATTGTACCATACAATTCTACACTATATTATATCTAATTGTTTTTCTAAAAGTTCTTACATTTTAAACATCTTTCCATAATATCTCTTGGTCCAAATTTCTATAGGGCCCCAGAAAATGAAAGTGCTCAGGCTTCCATATCAATAACTAATTCATTCAGATGTTAAAATGTAGCCTCAGTTGGACCAATGAAATTGAAACTCATTCATTGCTTAGAGTGTTTGTGCAAAGAACTCTAACTTTCTAAACACATAATGGAAACAAATATCTTAGTTCAAGGATTTGGGGGAAAATATAATATGTTAAGTATTTCTGAGCTAATAATGACTTTATCCATTTTATGCAGCCCTTTCATTCCCTTACTCTTATCATATTATTAACCAGTAGAAAGTTAAGAATATCTTTCTTTTTTTATTTTTTTTAAGATTTTATTAATTTGAGAGAGAGAGAAAGAGAGCACAAGCAGGGGAGAGGCAAAGGGAGAAGCAGGCTCCCCACTGAGCAGGGAGCCCAACGTGGGACTCAGTCCCAGGACCCTGAGATTATGACCTGAGCCAAAGGCAGACGCTTAACTGACTGAGCCATCCAAATACCCCAGGAATATCTTTCTTTTTCAAATATTCAAGCAGAGAATTGATAGATTTTCCCAGCAATATTAAGCCTGGAATGGCTATTCCACTGAGTCAACACAGTGAATTCAGTTCACATAAAATTCACTTTAGGGGGAGACATGTTTTTAGGTTTAGATTATAAAATCCATACCCTTTTAACACCTCAGAACACACCCATTTAGCATCTTGGGGTACATTCATTTAACATCTCAGAACATACACACACACACACACACACACACACACTTTATATTTTAACATTTCAGAAATTGTTGTATCTTACAATGTCGCAATTAAATTGGGAGCATTTAATATTTTCTAGAAGAACCTAAAATAATGGCATGTTTTCTAATCAATAGCATCTTAGACTGAATGGATATAGGGTTTTTTGTAAAACTGTCTTCAAATGTATTTGTGAGCTGTAAACAGAATCTGCCATGATTTATGGCTAATAACTATTTCAGTTCCTACCTTTCACTTTTTTACAGTAGGCATTCTGATGCATAGAGAATGAAAATATATTCCATAAAATGAAGCTTTTTAAACTTCATAAATTATATAGCTCTTGAAATTAATTTTAAGATAGATAAATATTCTCATTCATTATCCATGTGTAATGTTCACTAAAAAGCACATCTCTAGGGGCACCTGGGTTGCTCAGTCAGTTGAGTGTCCAGCTCTTAGTTTCTGCTCAGTTCATGATCTCAGGGTCGTGGAATTCAGCCCTACAAGGGGCTACTTACTCAATGGGGAGTCTGCTTGAAATTCTCTCCCTCTCCTTCTGCCCCTCAACTCCCCTCTCTCTCTCCTTCCCTAAAATAAATAAATATTTTTTTAAAAAAAGCATATCTGTAATAGCAAAATCCTTATATAGATTGATTTAGGGAAGAAGTATAAAGAAAAATATGATTAAATTATTGTACTGATGAAATACTTTTTTGTCTCCATTTACATTAAGCATGTGATTTCATGATTACATGTGAATAATTTTTTAATTTTTCCCTTAGTAATAGATGATGCATTTGCATATTAGTGCATTTTATTTCATTATCTTTGTCTGAAATGTATGTAAAATTTTTGTCAAGTTGACCAAGATTTTCTATAGCCTTACTGATTTTCTATCTACTTGTACTAGCAATTATGGAGAAAGCAATGTGCAAATCTCCAACTATAATTGTGGTGTTCCTGATTTCTTCTTGCAGTTATATCATTGTTTGTTTGATGTATTTTGAAGCTCTGTTGAAAGATGCATATGCATGATCAATTAGGACTCTAATGTCCACTTGATCAAATAGCTCCTTTATGATTAGAAAATGACCTTCTTTATCCCTGGAAATATTTTTTGATCTGGAATCTTTTTTGCTGTTATTACTAGATGTACTTCAGCTTTCTTTTGATTTATGCTATGTTGGTGTGTGTTTTTTTCATCCTTTTGCTTTTAACCCATTTGTACCTTATATTTGAAATGCATTTCTTCTATGCAGCATATAGTTGGGTCTCTTTATTTTTCCCAATCCTGCCATCTCTGCTCTTTAATCAGAGAATTTAAACCATCTATATTTGATATGAATATTGATATATTTGGGTTTAAATCTCATATTTCTGTTTATTTTCCTACTTGTTGCATCTTTTCCATTTTTTTTTTCTATTTTTCTGTCTTCTTTTGGATTAATAGAATTTTTTAATGATTCCAGTCGGGGTTTTTTCATTGTTGACTTACTTGCTATAACTTTATTTTTTATTACTGCAGTGATTTCTGTAGGATTTGTAGCATACATTTTAAACTTACTAGTCTACCTTCAAATTAATGCAGAGCCCCAGAAACCTACCTCTAGAAGCACAAAATAGATTTTAGCTATAAATCCATGTTCTTAGGAGCCACATTTATTATAACACTTGATTTTGACATTCCCCAAATAAGTCTTACCATAAAGAAAGAAATAGGCTCCCACTAGGCAAGTTGGTCAACTATGAGAGTAAATTGATACCCAGTGAAAAGGATGTAGGCCTGAATTCTTATGTGAGACAATAAATCAGTGTCATCTATCCAATATAAAAATTTCTGAAGAATTAAACCATTTTAATATTATAAATGTGACAATCAGCTAAACCCAGACCATGTAACTGGTAGTTTTAAAATTAAATTTAGCCAGTTTGTTTATGGTATTATAATTGATTCAGTATGATGAAGAAAAGCCTTAGATAAGTTTACTATTTATTACCAAAGAAAACAACAAACTCCAATAAACTGTGCATAAGAATACAGCAATTATGATTACAATAAAGAAATATTTATCTATAAGAAGGAAGAGCAAAAGTTCTCTGAACTCTTGGAAATAGAGGCATTATATATACATATATAATATACACACAGAATATATATATATAATACACACACATATTTGTATGTATATATATATTCCAAAGTATACATGTATCACTCATAATATATATGTGTATATATATATCCAAATAATTGTGCTTTATTATTATTACTATTTTTACTAGGTATTTTACCTATAATTTTATATATTCTTCATAAGGGTGCTCTTCTTCTTTACAGAAGCCCTCCACAACTTAGCAATTATTTTTTCTGAATAAGCCATTTCCTATTGATTCCTAATATTATTTGTGTCTTGTTTTCCATGGTTACTTTCCATAAGGGAAAAAGTCTTCAGTATTTACAAATGCAAATTCAACTACAAACTTTCATCCACACAAATATTATAAATGAATTGAATGTTTCAGGGCAAAGCATGTGCTTGTGAAATGTTTTATGTATGTACATTTCAAAAGGAAATATTTACAAACAAAATTTTCTGATTTCTTTTTTGTATCTTTCCGTTTTTATTGATTGCTTGCTCTAATTAGATTTTAGGGGTGTAGGTGTAGAAGTCTGCTATAGATCCAAAAACAAGATTACTTCAGAAAAACAATTTCAAAATAATAGCAATTTTCTAGGTTTACCACAAGTGGTGTAAATGAAATACTAAAAAGGTATGAATGGGGGCGCCTGGGTGGCTCAGTTGGTTAAGCAACTGCCTTCGGCTCAGGTCATGATCCTGGAGTCCCGGGATCGAGTCCCACATCGGGCTCCCTGCTCGGCAGGGAGTCTGCTTCTCCCTCTGACCCTCCTCCCTCTCATGCTCTCTGTCTCTCATTCTCTCTATCTCAAATAAATAAATAAATAAAATCTTTAAAAAAAAAGGTATGAATGCTGAATTTTAAAAAAAATGTATGAATGCCCTTTCTGTTTCTCATTAGTCATAACTGACTAAGCCTCAGGAAAGCAACGCCAAGGAAAAAGTATATATGTACAGAGGAGTGTCTAAATGTATGTGTCAGTGTATATGTATGTATGTATGTATGTGTGTGTGTGTGTGTTTATGCCAAAAGTCAATTAAAGAAAAATAAATTCCTGTTCTCTTCATTGCAATGTCAGTTTCTCACTATCTTCCCAGAGCCTTTATAAGAATTGCAATTTACTTTAACATTTTATTTTTTGACAAAATTCCACATTATATCTTTCATGACGGAGCACGTGATGCTACTGTCTCATCACAATCTCTACATTCTTATTTTTCTCTTTCTTGTCTACAATATTTTCTAACATTTAACTTTTATATTTCTCTACACCATGGATTCAGATACATTTTTTATTTGAAAGTCAAATGTTCCTTTGCTCTCATGAAAGTGACATTTGTTTTATACTCTTGGAGCTGTTTTTTTTACTGCAGTTAGCAGGAAAATTGCAAAATTTGACAGACACTTCCAGTATTTAATTTTTAAGGTTATAAGCCAAAGTAAAACAATAATAAATTTCAGGAAGTGTTCTTATATGGAAAAATTAGAAATGAAAATGGATTTTCTCATCCAATATATTAGTCATAATGTCATGGTGTTTAAATAAACCTGAATTCACACCATGGGGGCTTTCTTCTTTGGGAAAAAAAAAGAAGCTGGTAATATTCTGCCTCCCTCCCTGAAATTGTCCAGGTTTTTAAAAGTATAAATCAAAAATTTGCAATTTCACCCTGGATTTTCTATAAAAGAAAATCCAAAACTCTGTTTCCAGTAAGATTTTATTGGTCCTTAAAAATAAATAAATAAATACATGCATACATACATACATACATACATAAATAAATAAATAAATAAATAAATAAATAAATAAATAAAAGATTTTATTGGTCCTTAAAGATTCCACGTACTCATCAAGAACAATCCTGCAACATCTTAGTGAACTCTCTAATTCAGTGGTTACCAAAATTGCCTGATCATAACACTCGTGGGGGAGCTTGTTAAAAAATACACATTTCTGGGCCCTGCCTCTGACTCTCAGAGGGATGAGCTGGGAATCTAAATGTTTACAGAGGCTCCAGCTAATTTGAATAAATGTTTACAGAAGCCCAAGCTAATTTGAATAATGAGCACGTGTGGGAAAGATGACTCTAATTGGTACCAAATTTAAGTTTTTGAAACTGAGTGTAGTTTGTATTTTTCTAGTCAGAATGGAATGTATTATATTATAATTCTTTAGGACTGGCTGGCCTCCAATTTGTCAGTGGCGCAAGTCAGTATGAATCAATGTCTCAAGTGTAAGTTTAAATTTTAATGTTTGCCAATTGTCTCACAAACACCAGCAAGTAAGCATGTATTAGCTTTAAACAAATTTTAAATTTAAATAATAGATTTATGTAGTTAGGAACACATAGTAGGTGGGAAAACATCTAGAAGGATGTGACATTTATATTCATTCAATCATGTATTATTCTGAAGGCAGTTATTGTCTACTCTGTTTTGGATGTATTGGAGGGAAACCTGAATATGACAGCAGGTCAACAAAGAAATCCCAGCCTAATAAGGAACTCAAGAATGGTGGAAAAAGTTTGATTCAGTCAGCTTATTTTGAAGACTCAAAATATAACCTACCAAGTGTATTATTTGATAAAATAACTGTAGGAAATAAGTAGCACAAGCTTAGAGCTATCTAAGAACAATAATAATAATATTAAATTATGCTCATTTCATAAAAGTCTATGACTCTGCAATAGGGAAAAAAAAAAAGAGTTCCTGATTCTTCTCTATTTTCTTTTCTCAACGTTGATGTGAAAAAGAAAAAAGTAGCAATGTCACCAGTCCTTATTAGCAAAGCCTTCATAATCTGCACTGGAGGATATATTCAAATTAATCAGTAATTACAGATGCTGCAGGGTATTCTTTCATTCCTGCTGAAGCTGGCACTCTCAGGTAGCTGAAATTAAATTTGAGTATTTAAATCCTCGGAAGTCCAGCTCATCTGTGAGGCAGAGGTCAGATGAAATGTCAATTCAGGAATCAGAGCCATGCTGCTCTTTTGAAATTTGACCTGGCTGAGAAAATGTGGAACCTGCAGAATCCCCTGGGAGGTAAAATAAATGGAATCCCCAGTGGCATTTGGTGAGAAGGATTCTAGCAGGAGGAAGTGAAAGAGGATGAGCGAGTCTTTCAGGGTGGAGCAGCCACATGTTTCTGAGCTGCAGGATCAAGGACAGGGTGTCTCCATCTTGCATGGAGACCATTAGTTTCATCCACTCAGAGCCTTGTTACTATTTTCAAATAAGGCAGGGAGGGAAAGAAAAGACGCTGCTTTTCTGAAAGCAGTTCCCCAACAATTAATCGACTCTACACAAAGCGTTCAGATTCAAAAACAGCAAATGAGTTGTGTCCCTACATGACAGAGATTTATATGTAGTCACTGTAGTGTCCTTACTTAGGTATTTGGTGAGTGACTTAATTGGAACTAAATTAAGGAAACAATGCTACAGTTTCAGCATTGTCTAAAAATAAGGACAGTGTTATTTAAATAAACACCATCTGGTATCAACTGTTATTTAGAATTTTATCTGCTTTTTTCCTTGTCATAATTCAATATTATGGGACCTGGCTGGGATATGTTTGGGTATGAAGAATATACAATTGCCTGTATTCACATAAATGTGGATGTTGTTAGATTTTCAAACTCAGGACACCACCTGAGAATGTTTCTGTTTTGGCAGAATGTAAAGTTCAATGATGAGCTCACCATTTTTAATTTTAAAATTATATTAAAAAGCCCTGCCCAGGAGTTGATAGAGAGAGATAATAGTTAATATCATGATTCCACTTTTAATGCAAAACAAAAAAAAAACAACAACAAAAATCCCGCGTGGAACTAAGAAATTGAAAGAAAGAAAACAGCAATCTTAGGGGTTGATGTGCCTATCAAGACTGAATGAAGGTTGATGACATGCAGAGACAAAATATTTAGTAAAAACATGTAAATAAAGACATTCCATTATTGCCATAATCTATATATACCAACTAAAAAGTTCCCAAGGAAATCCTGTAATTCCTTATGTACCTTTTTATAATTCATGCTTTTGACAAAAATAAAATGGAATCCCTCTAAATTTTACTAAGGCCTCTGCCAAGAAGGCCATATCTCAAGAACTAACCCAGTAGAGAAGAATTGATTTATCAAAGTGAAAGTCATTTGCAGACTTAGAGCTGCCTGCTGGAATGGGAAAGAACAAGTCCACTGAGCACATTTAAATTCAGAAAGCAGCCCATTTCACCAATGAGAAGTATGGTAGCCGTTGTTAAGGTGCACAGAGAACAACATTATGTGGCCTCACCAATCAGAATCAGTTGTGAGATGGGGACTGGGGGTCAGAAACAAGGCAGAAGACTGGGTGCAAGTCCAGACGCAAATAGACAAGGGCAGAGGTCAGCCACAGGGAGGACTGTATTTCCATTTCCATGTTTAACGTGAACTCCAAGTGTCCTGCCTACCCAAAGATGTTTGTTCCTGAATAGAGGGTTAATGGTTTATGATGAGGAAAGGAGGGAGGACCAGGAAATGGGGCTTTTGGGATGGAGGTGAGCAGGAAGAGGGTTAGTAACGTAAGTAATTACAATTGTAGAATCCAGTAACTAGCTAAATGCTGGAGATAAAAGACCAACTAGAATGATAGACTAGCCACAGGAACAATCAGAAGCTATTGATCTTAAGGAGCTCATTAAGAAGTCATTCAGTTTATTTGGAGACAGCAATAGAAACCTGGTTGTCTTTCTTCAAGGATCAATTCTGAAGTTGCAAAAAAAAAAAAAAATTCTTTGTATGTTATTTCACATTCTATAATATTAAAGACAAGCAATGAAAATAGATGGTTCATTTTGACCATTGAAGCCTTTACATTTCTTAGATGGTGTTTGGATTTTTTGATCTTCTTCATTGAAAACAAAAAACAAAAGCAGAGTGCTGGTCTAAGGACATATACCATAAGGTAGTAAAAAAAAAAAAAACCAAGTAAACATTAGACACAAAATCCATAAAGCTCACCAATTTGGGGTGGGTTGGGAGCAAGGAGGAAGAAAATATCCCTGCTGCTATGACTCCTATTTAGAGACAGAGAATATCCCAGTGCAGAGGCTATGAAACATTATTCACAGTAAGATAGAAGTTTAAAGTGTTAAATAACAAAAATACAACCAAGTAAATTTGAAGATCTAATTGGCTTTGTTAAATGACTCATGAATAGGCGGCACCCCTTCTAGCAAGTAGAGGGAGCTCAGAGGAATTGTACAAAATGGAAGGTTTTTATAGAGGGAGTGTGGGGCAAGAACATTAGTAGCATGAGAGGATTGTTGCAGGCAAGGCTGCTTCCCCTTAGGAGTCAAAGCAAGGGGTCTGTCTTATCATGCAGGATTACTTCATCTTCCTCTGGGGGGGAGGGGGGGTGTTGGAGAGAGCCCAGTGGCAGACGCATTGGCGCCCGTCAGAAAATTCCTGACTGACCAGTTAAGACTGCATTTCTGGGGGAGGTTGAAACTGCACTAGATTAACTAGGAAGCCCCAGTTTACAAAGTCAGCCTAACTGATTCCATTTGGGGCCTGTGGTTTTGTTTTTAACAATGGAGACAGGAACAAACAATGCAGAGAAATGCAGTGAAGGACGAATATATGTTTTTTCTTTGTGTTAATTATCTTATGTCCTAAAAACTCAAGAACTTCTTTGTTTCCAGAAAATTTGATAAGCTACTTTAAAATTTGAGACCATATAGTTTTTCCAGTTAACAGATGTTTCCAGTTAACAGATGAAAAAACATGTGAAAAACACAAGAAATACGATACAGAACATGCTATTAAAGTAAAATGTTCATTAAAAATAATTTTTTATTACTACATATTATTATTACATGTATGGCCTTATTTTTCCCAATGCCCAAAGGCCAAAAAACTTTAATGTCTTAATTTTTGTCATCCTAAGCCACCATCACTCATCAGAAATTAATAAAAATATCCCCAGTGAAAATTCTGAACATCTCATGTTTATATTTATGTTTGACTTACATAAAATTAGACACAACTGTATAATGACAGTATTCCTCAGTGGAAAAGTATTACTCATTCTCTTATTTAGGTCATGCTTGTGTTTCAACTGTGAGGGACCATCAAGAGTTAGCCCAACTATGGCCCTAGGCATCAATTAAAAAGGTTAACACCCTAAAAGTCCAGATTAGCAATAGGTCCCCAATAAAATGGTCAAGGCTAAAAAACTTTGATAAATTGTTTAAAATTCAAGTGTGTTATTATTCTTTAAAAGGCAGTGATGAGCCTGATTGAAACAGGAGAGCTTAGCTGAGAAGAATTATGAAAATTTTTATTAGAAGAAATAGAGACCTATTTAATGTGAATCTGGTAGTTATCATTCCCACTATGAAAATTGATGTAGGAAAGATGTTAGGGTTCGAAGCCAACGGCCAAGAAAGAATTCTTGAGACGTCTTTGGTGCAAAAAGGTGGTTTTATTAAAGCATGGGGACAGGACCCATGGGCAGAAAGAGCTGCATTGGGGTCATGAGGAGTGGCCCATTATATACTTTCAAGTTGGGAGGGGGTTAACAATAGCGAAAGTCTCTAAGGAATTTGGAAGCAAGGTTTCTAGGACCTTGAGGGGGCTAGCTATTGTTGGGAAAGGGTCTTGTATTAATGTCTCATAAAACCTGATTCAGGAGACCTTCTGATGTATATCGGTGGGTCATATGCATGGGGGATGATTGCCAATGCATATTTTGGAGGGTTTAGAGATAAAGGAAATTTCTAAAGGAATTTGTATATGTTAAAGTAGGCTTACAGGATGAGGAGGCAGAGGGGGCAATTCGGGCTAGGATTGCCTTTTGCCCTTAGCAAAGTGTCAACATCGAGGCAGTTGAGTCCCTAGAGGAAGGTCACTCTGCCTGTTTCAAGGCCTTGTCAGTGGGCTGTAGTAGTAAGGAAATTTAATAATTTCCCTTTTGTCTCTGTTTCCCGGATCAAAAATGAGCTCTTGATCAGTCTGAATAAAAGAAAAACCCACATCATTATTCTGATTGCTGGAACTACGCATTTACCATTGGCTAGAACACAGGAAAAAATATGAGCCCATTTCATGTCTAAATAATTACCAAACAACTAATATTTTGACTGCTTAATATAGTATATTTTGAAACTGAAAAAATCCTCAAGGACACCAGTGCCTTTCCACCATCATACCATCAGCTGTAATGTGTGGAGCAATTAAAAGTCTCTAACTTTCAAAATGAATTCGTATTCTAGTCTTTTTCTACTTTTTCGCAGTTTAAATCTGAAAAAGGATAAAAGATACCTGTCATAGTTCCATGTTTATGAGAAACTATGAATGGATTTCCGGATCTGCCACACCCTATAAAATGACCCATTGGGCAGCGATTCTCTTATACTTGCTTTCGTTGGATCTCAAAGAGAAAGCGTATTTGTATGTATGGTGGGCTCTCAAGGCACACATCTGTACTAAGCCCCTTTGGGCCCTTATTTTAGAGGCAATGCATTTCTCATCATTATAAAGCTTCTGGTGTAATTTGAGCCACAAAGCTGATTAAAAGATAATTTTAAAAAATAAAAGACGAACCCAGCGATTGTACCTTCATGAAAAGAGTATTTTTTTCCAGTTTTTCTATAGAAAAACACCCAGAAGACCAAATACAGGAATTAATTTCCTGCTTTCCAATGAAGCTAGAAATGAAATTAATTTTGTACAGATAAATGAAATGTTAAATAGTTAATAATTAAAGGAAGGCATGCTTCATAGGTGAGTGAAAAAGTGTTACTTTTACATAGAAAAATTTCACTATTCTTTTTTTGATACTTTACCAATATCTATAAGTATTAGCAAAGGTGATTTTTTTCCTCCTGATGTCAAATATAATTTAATAATCAGTGTACCCTCAACACATTGAGACAAAAAGACCCAGGATTCCCCTGACCAAACTAGAGTTTGCACCTGCTCAGCTCAGGACCAGGATTCTCTATGCTCTTCATTTATGGTTGCCAGATTTAGCAAACAAAAATGCAGCACACCCTGTTAAATTTGAATTTCAGATAAGCAATGAATAATTCTTTTAGTATAAGTATATACCAAGTCTTATATCTTGCAACTCTGTCTCCATTCAAGATCTCCTAGATTTTCCAGTTAGACCAGATGTTCTCCTGAGAAAACACCTAAGGAAGAGAGGATAAAGTGAGAATGCCTTTTTTCCATACACACACATATATGCACACACTCTCACAACCTGCTTCATGTCTGTGACTCCACTTTGCCACCTCATCATCTGTCTCCAGAATTATCTTCTCCAACTCCCTAACACTGTTTCTTCCACAGCACCAGTCTGGCTTAGAAGACACATGGCTGAATGCTTAAATCACTACTGTGCTCATACTTCCAGCTCTGTACTAAGTCATTTCTGACCAAAAATAGGATGAGATGTGGAGTGAGGGAAAGGTTCCTAATGTGGGGTGGGAATTATCAGACACCTGTTTCTCTACTGCCTCATCACTGAAGTATCTTCTCTGAAGGGGTAGAGTCAGACTATAGATCGTTCGGATACAATGCAAAATGCCCGGTGTGATTTAGGAAATTTTGAGATGAACATTGGGATTCATTAGAGAAGCAGACTGTTTTGTACTCTTATAGAAGAGAGGAAAGGCATTTCTTCATTTCTGATGTTAGACTAAAAAGGAAAAAAAATTAGATGGTCTTGCTGTCCGACTACTCTTGGTAATATCTCCTATAGATAGATATCTGTGAAAAGCAGATGATTTTCCAGTTCTATTTTTTTCTGTAGGAATATTTCTTATGGCAGTCAAAATCTAAGTTCCAGAAAGCAGATAGTTTAAATCTATAGCCACAGTTTAGAATGGCATGTTTTGTGTTTCATAAATCTTTATAGACAATCATCCTATGCAATATATTTGCTAAGATATTCTTGTTTCCTGAGGAGACTTGCATCATAAAAGAAGTTAAATATTGGTGGTGGGTCCTACCTACTGAATGACTTTTAGACTGAGCATTCCAAATGCCAGCACGTGTGGGAGAAAGAAGGCAACAGACCACAGAGTTGGAAAGTTTTGCTTTGATTTTTCTTGGTGTCTTTTTCCAGGGTCAAGACTTAGCAGAAGTCTTGTGAATTTCTCCAGGGAGGTTCTTCTGGCTCTTCGTAAGAAGTGGCCAGGTCCCCAGCTTCTTAGAGTTAAGGTATGCAAGAAAAGCACAGAAGGAATGGAGGTGGCTATCCTGTTCCCAGTCCCTTCCGCCTCTCATCTGATTAGGTTAGATCTCAGCAGTTCTTTAGCTCAGTGTGTCATTCTCACAGTGGACGAGGGAATCACAGGTACGATCTCTACCAGCTTACCGGGAGTAGGGAAATTGCTATTACAGTGGAGAGTTACAGCCCTTCATCTCAGATCTCTATGGCTCAGTCGAGCCCTTCTATGAGAGACCAGAAGTGAAAAGTTCTCAAAAATACTCCCAAAGATGTGTCGCTTCCTCCTCTTTCCCAAAACTCCCAACCCCCAGAGTACCTAAGGAGGAATGAATTTTAGAAAGATATCACAGCCTTCTTTTCAGTCAAGAATTAAGTATCAGCCAACCAGCTTTCACATCAATTACAGGAAAATGAAAGAGAGGTGTGATAGTTTGAAAAGCAATAAATAACCCTTTATTGTCAGAGTAGAAAGCAAAAGACAACATATCTGCATTTTTTTGGCCAGTTATTATTAGAGTCTCCCACTGGTGCATTTTGAAAAAAAAAAAAAATGTGGAACAAAAAAACAATAGAGTGCAGATAATACTGCAAGAACTCTAAGTGAATGTCAAATTGGTGGTTTAGTAAAAATTTCTTGGGATATAATCAGAGATTTATATACACTAGGAACACGAAGCAAAGCCAGATCAGTTCGGTGAAATGTAGTGTTCCCTGAAGCCAGAGACCTAATTTTTACATAATTACAAAAGAGAGCGAACTTCAGAGCCACAAGAAATCTCCTGAGGGTAGTAATGGGAGTGGAATTCATTTTCTCAGAGAATCCATATATTCATTTTAATGGTTTAAAATGATTCATGCACTAGTGAAAGAAAGACATGGAACTTGTCCCCATGTTTTTCTTTTTACTTCTCCCATCAAACAAAAATGTTCTATAATTGGACCTTTGAAGTTAAGTCTTTGGATAGGCAGTTTGAAAGTCTCATATAATTTCATTGAGGGAGCTTGGGAAGCAAAGAAATCTCTGAAGGAACCAGGGTCCAGATTTTTGAAGGGCTTGTGGAACAAAATAACATTTTGAAAGGGACACAGATAAAAATTGGTATCCAATATGAAATATGGTGCAGAATGATTTATATATGTCACCATGTTCTATAGCTTTCAGAAAACCTGCCAGTTTCCCAGGGGATTTCAAATTAATCCCTAGTAGATGGCCAAAGTAATATTCCCCAAGGAATGTATAAGCTTTTGCAGAAATGGTATTAAAGAAATACAGAAGAATAAAGATGTTGAGTTGTTTTGTTACTGAAATATGAAAAAGAACAAGTAACACTAGTTGTTTGATATGTGTATTAGGTTTATGTTCATGAGAATAAGTACCACCCAGAAAATAAAAATAAAAAGAGCAAAGTAGAGAGAGTAGAACCTAAGAATAAAAGATTTAGAAAGTGTACTCAGGGGCCACAATAAATAAATTTCAGTAGGTTGTCATGTTAGGATTTATTCAAAGAATCAGAAAACAGTAAGTTCACAATTAATTTTGAAGCCTGGATATCTCTGACAGGCCTGGCACATAATGTTGAGGAAGTTTGGGGCACAATTCTTTCAGACAGTTGAGGTCCCTTCTCAGACTAATCAATGTTAACAAATATCAAAAAGTCCTCTGTGAAACCTATAACCCCTCGACATCAATTACTCATTGCAAAGTTCGGGAGTTCCCAAATCCACTCTCACTTCTGACATCAGTTGCAAGTTCAAAGTTCCCCAAGACCACTTCAGGTCCTATAATCCACTAGAAGTACTCACAGAACTCCTGTAAAACTATTATACCTACAGTTACAGTTTATAATAGCGAAAGGATTCAAATAAAAATTAGCCAAGAGAATAGGCATGTGGGGCAGAATCCAGCAGAGTTTTAGGCATGAGTTTTCAGTTGTTCTCTCTCAGAGTCTTAAACAGTGCTAACCTCTCTCAGCAATGATGTGTGACATAAAATATGCACTAAGTATTGCCAAGCGGGAAAGCTTACCTCAGCCTTGATGTTCAAAGTTTTTACTGAAGCTCAGTAACGTAGACATGGTTTACTGCCTGCAAGGCTGACTTGAGTCTCCAGCCCTTTCGGTGGTCAAGCTGGTCCAATGCCCCCACCATAAATAACATTGTTAACATAGACTATCTGGTGTGGCCCAAGGCTCCCATGTAAACAAAGACAGTCTTAATCATGCAGGGCTTTCTAAGGGTTTAGAGATTATCTCCCAGGAACTGAAAGCAAAGGTCAGACCTCCTTTTGGGTAAGGTTAAGATTTTACTGCGCACTCATGTTATACAAACTTGTATGAACTGTACTCTCCTCATTGGAATGATACATGTCTGTATCACTATGATGATACTAGATTGGACACACCTTGAACTTTGCAGATATGTTCACCGGCTGATAAATTGTTTTGGTTGACTATGGCCTTTCATCTGCACATTTGGAGGCAGTAGTTCTATTCAAGGATGCTTTGGGTTGGAAAACACCGAGGCAGCAGCCTGTTCCTCTCTGTGGATGAGGATTTTTGCTGTATCATTGTTGGGATGTCCTATAGTGAGGGCTCATCCCCCAACTCATTCTGCTGCAAACTGATGATCAATGTAGACTTGTTAACACAATCTCCTATCTCCAACAAAGCCTTTCTTTATGTGTGCATGCACTTCTTAGAATGTGATTCTCAATAAGCACTATTTTCCAAGGAACATTTCCTAGAATATTGGAATTTACCTGGAAACTGATTTCTTGTTTCCTTATTACATCAGAAAGAATGTACTTATATTTAGACTAATTTTGTTACAGAGTTTCATTGGTTTAGTGGAATTGATTGGAGAGAAAACCATCAAGAATGATATACCAGCCATTCAATCATGAAATGGTTTCAGGATGCTGATAAATTTTCCTAGAAAATTGAATCCACTGAATAATAGCTAGAGTCTATGTAAGCTAAAATAATCAAACTTTGGTTTTAGACTTTTATATCCAGTCACTAACAGAAGTTTCATACATGTAAAACTTGCAATAAGATTTCTTTTTAATGGGATATACATTCATACCACTAACAATTTTCTATACATTTTAACGCAATAATTTTTGTTTTACTTTTTAATGAAAAGTTGTGATTTTTGGAATGCTTTAATATAGGGCAAAGTAGAACATAAGTTGCAAATTAGCCTAAAAGTCATAGAATGAGAAACAACTGAAGTTTCTCTTATTAACACTATTCAAATAGATAAATACTGTGTTTGTGCTTTAGGCTTTAAGTCATTAAAGCATTGATTCAAGTTGTAACTCTGAAATTTTTGACAGAAACTCAAGGCATGTTAAATGTTAATAGTAAGTATATAAAAATGATTTTTATGATGCTGAACCATAAACTAGTAAGTGTAAGTCCTTTATATCACCCACAAAAGTCAGATTTTATACTCACATAATATATAAATGGTTACTTTACGAAATAGATACTTAAATCCTATGTCCACTAAATTTCCACTATTTTTATAAAGATCATAATCTTAACTACGAATTGCTATCTTTAAAATGTCATGATTCAATAAAATGAAATGAAATTGGAATAAATATAAATGTCTACAACTATAAATCTATTTTACAAGTAAAACATTGGGAAAATCCTGGCTTAAGAGAAATTCTATGAAAAAGTTCCAAGTTTATTTTGACGATTAGTCATCAATCATGATGGAAAATGTAATATAATAGTTTTAAATTTTAGACTGCATTGATAGAAGTGTTGTATCCATAACAAAGGTACACTATATTTTGAGTCATTCAGGTCATTACTGCATACTATGTCCAAATAAATACCACCCTTTAATCGGGTCATAGTTAAACCAGAGGGTATCCAATGGAATGCAATCAAAATGCTAATTTGGAAAATCATCTTACATGAGGAATTTTTTAAGCAACCACAAATGTTTAGCCTAAAGCACTATATTGAGTTTTTGAGAGATTTATGTTAAGTATTGTTAAATGTATCTAAAAGTGTTTTTCTTTTGATAGTTAGATATCATCTATGCTTGTTGAGAATAAAGTACTAGGATCAGTAGATGGCAGTTAGAAAGAGGCATGTGTCAGCCTAAAGAAAGGACAGACTTTCAAAGTGTCTAAATACATACCTACCCTATTATATTGAGGATTGTGTCACCCTTGCTGGAAGTCCCATGTCAGAAATGTTAGAGGAAAGTTGGTGCTGGTAGATCTATGCCTCCTTTTCCAAGTCTCAGATTCTTCTACTCTATGGGTGGAATTACATAAAAACAGCGTTTCTCAGGGATCACAGTTGGAAAAGACTGTTCTTTTCTAACTCCTTCATAAGTACTCTGGATGAAAGAATAAATAATTGAAATTATATATGCTGAATACAATTTTTTTCTCTTTCCACTCCTCCCTCCCACCCCCACACACAAATGTTGCTCTGGGGTAATGGATTTTTATCTTTGTCTTTAACCCTTTAAGGATATCAGGTCAGTGTACAGACATAGGCAACAAAGCCCATGGTATGTTTGACACCATTGCCAAAGCGCATGCAAACAATAGCTCCCTCGACCCTTGCATTTTCACAATATCTGGAATCCCAGTTATAGTTCTAGTCTCCACATTTCATTATTTCTCTTTTGATTAGAGAAGAGGAGACCAAATGATGACATATGATGTTGGATTCAAATGCTAGAAAGAGGAAACCAAAAGGCCATCGGGATGAACTGATGGTTACCTGAGACCTTGCTAAAATACTGATTCATTAGCATTGAGGAGCTCAGGGAGGCTATCTAAAAATCCTTAAAACTGCTGGTTGTTTGGATGATGTGAACATAAATTCCAAAAGGTTAGAACAATGGGAGTCTCTTTAAAACCTCTTTTTAAAAAGATTTATTTATTTATTTTAAAGAGAGACAGAGAGAGGGAGGGAGGGAGGGAGAGAAGCCTTGAGCAGGGGGAGGGGCAGAGGGAGATGAGGAGAGAGAATCTCAAGCAGACTCCCTGCTGAGCATGGAGCCCCGATGGTGGGGGGAGGTTCGATCCCAGGACCCTGAGATGGTGACCTGAGCAAAAACCAAGAGTCTGGCGCTTAACCGACTGAGTCCACCCAGGCGCCCCTCTCTTTAACTCTTTTAATGTATTTTTTAGGACTAATAAAAAGAAGTATATCTTCACAGACCAGATAGCATTCTAAATAAAGAGTATGTGCAAGAAATACCCCCAAGGATTCCTCAACATTTGTGAAAGGCGGTTATAGGTGATGGCCGCGAAGAGAAGCTGAGCATGCCCCAGCTGTCTGACAGTGTCATGAAGGGATAACCCTGCCTTCTTGGCAGTCTCCCATTGATGATGTCTACTCTCGCCTGGATAGACCATTGTCCCTAATGAAGAATGACAAGTCTCATCTTACAAAAAAATATTAAAACGTTGCTCAAAGCAACATTTGTTTTATCTGACAGTCTCTGTGTTGAGATTTGAAACCTCATTAGAATCTGATTTGAATTTTAACTAGTATCGCAGGAGAGTTGACACTGAAAAGCAGAATCCAAGATCTCAGCCACATGGAGGCAATGGCAGTTCTATTTATTATCCTCTAGGTTGTAGTTGTGGAACCCTCCCAAAGTACCTTGGGCGCCTTTTTCTTGAGGGCCCGTATGTTGGGAAAAGCCTGAGAGATCCCCTAAGCATTATCATGTCTGAGTACATCAGCAAACTTGTCATCAGCTAATTTGCTAAGCCTCCTCCTGAAACTGAAGCATATGCATATTCTTTTCTAGAAACTTCTCAAAGTGTCTTTCTCATATACAACTTTTCCCCTCTATATGGAGATATAATGTTTTCCATCAGTCTTTTCAGAGTTTGATATCAATTGAGATGCTCCTATCTCTGAAGTGTATATATAGAAAGCCTGTCTCTAGAATTTTTACACATTTTTAAAAGTTAACTAAAAATACTGAGTTTGCATTCCTTTGTTGGATAAAACATTGAACTAGCATTCTTAAGCAAGATCTTCCTAGTGCTAGAGACAAGAAAACAGTACATGGGCCACATGGTTGCACAGCAAGTACAAGATGTCATGCTCGAATTTGCAAGTATGTGCTTTGTGTTCTCTGCTGTGTCATTACTGAGAAACTTCCAAAAATAAAAATGGCTCTTCACTACCTTTAGGCCATGGTTTGGTTGATTCCAAGGTAGCCTGTGGCTGTTTTTTCTGTGAAAATTTTTGTTTTTTAAATTATACTGTTTTATGAAACTTCATGTAATCTTTTTAATGAGCATTCAAATATCTATGAGTTTCACACATTGAATCAGAAGTGTCAGAGTTGAATGCAGTTTCAGAGCTGATGTAGTTTCTCTAAATGTATTCTCCATTATAAAGGATAAGTATAATATTTCAACTATTTATTTCTGGGTTGATAGTTTCATATTGAAACTTGTGCTGAAGACCAGTGACTTAAAAGAAAATTATTTCTTACTGTATATCCTTCCCAAGAAGTGGTATAACACTATATTTTGTACTGTTATAGATCTTGTGATGAAAGTTAATGAATTTAAGTTCTATTATTCCAAAGAAACACATTAAGTTCTCTAGCAAGGCTATGAAATTGGATTTGAGATTCTATATTAAATTGTAACACCACAGTTTCAGTGAAGCATTTGAATCCAACATCATATGTCAGAGAGAATGTCAGGAAACCATAGAAGGTACTCTCTTATTTTCTGCTTTTGCAATGACAACCTCTCTTAAGGATTTTTGGTGAGTGTCTGTGTGGTATGTCCTATCCATGTGAGCTTCTGCTAACTGAGGCACTGTTATTTAGTAACACATTCAAGTCCAGAATTAGTTCTTGTTTGGTCAATGCAAAGCCAGAGCATTGCTGAGGATAAAATTCCTAGTAAATGAAAATGGATTCAGATATGCCAGGATGATGAATTCTAGACTTGGCACAGTTTGCTATTCTCTTCTTCAGCAAATATTTATTCAAAAATCGCCTTGGAGATATATTTTGTGTCAGGTTGAAAAATTGTTCCCCACCAGATGGGGATGGCACTTCGCATTTGCCCTCAATGACACATAATCTGTCCGTGGAACCAACAGAAAGATTACCGCATCTTGTCTGTTGCTTCTATTAATCAGTGCCATGCTGCCTAATGCCCTTGAGAGGCTATCTTTATTTTTCCCTATCCAGGAGACCTTTTGTGATCATGTGAGACTGAACCAACTTATTCTAGAAGGCCATTTTTAAAACATTCCCCTTAATTTTAGAATGTTCAAAGATATGGGTTAAATATTCTGTCATGTAGTGATGGAGTTTCTTTTTTTTTCCTTTGGGGAATTTTTGTTTCAGGTCTCCCTTTAGCGATATAGTCATGTTTTGATCTCAAGCAAGCAAGAAATTATCTTCCAATTATAAGATGCCTCATAAAGTTAAAAGAGGAAAGTCTGAAGAGATTTTTCGTTATCCTATTTGAGCCAAAACGAAAATGTGAATATAAAATAGTTAGAAATTACTTCAATAATAAGTGTGCAGGCTCTGTAGATGAAACACGATGAAATCTTCAAGTGAGACTAAATATTATGAATGCATGGAGTTCTCCCAAAGTAATGTGTAATTTGATGTCATTCCTATCAGGATCCCAGTGTTCTGATTTTGTTTTTTCCGAAGCAAGCACTTTGCAAAGTTATTATAAAGGTCTCTTTGGAGAAAAAAAATGGACATAAATGCTCTAAAAAAAAAAAAAAAAAAAAAGCTTTGAAACAAAAGAATGGTGGAGAAGAATCCAGTGCCAACATGTCAGGATGTTATAAGTCACAATGATCACAACAGTATTGCAGGGATCCAGGAATGAATAGACATAGAAACCAAAAAAAAAAAAAAAAAAAAGTAGTTCAAAATAGCACTGATTGCATTATCTCTCTTGGGGATGGGTTAATTTTGTTGTCTATGTGAGAAGTGAGCAAAACCCACTGTGATAGAGTGTTTGCTCGCCAAATACCCATGTGCTCCTCTCCATTTCCCAGCCCCTTTGCAGCTGGGCTGGGGTCATATAATTAGTTAAGGTCAATGATATGTATCTCAAAATGATGTAAGCTGCTGCTATACTATGTTCTTTAAAACATCCCTCCCAGTCTAACAACTCTCACCTTGCCCTTTGTCAATGTGAGGCCACCTGTTTCAGATGACGGCTACAATTTGCAAGCAGCCTGGATCTCCGAGTCACTCCTTAAAAGAGAGCACCTTCAGCAAGCTGCCTAACCAACACCAGCCTGTGACAGAAGCAAGAAATAAATATCTATTGCATTAAAAGAAACCTGATAAGCAGATGAAGATGATAGATCTGTGTATTCCTGCCTTAGATGCCCAATTTCATCTTATTTAACTCTTTAAATTAAACATTACTTGACAATTTTTTTTTAAGATTTTATTTATTTATTTGAGAGAGAGAGAGAGAGAGCACAAGCCGGGAGGCTGGGGCAGAGGGAGAGGCAGGCTCTCCGCTGAGGAGGGAGCTCAAAGCAGGGCTTGATCCCAGGACCCTGGGATCCTTACCTGAGCCAAAGGCAGATGCTTAACCAACTGAACCACCCAGGCGCTCTGACAACTTAATTTTAAAATGACCATGAAAAAGTAGCTGCAATAATTTGTTTTGAAAAACATGATTAGTTATCAAAATCTCATGTTTGGGAAAAAAGATGCCAAACAAGAAAATGATAAAAATAATTCCCAGGCAAAAGAAGGCGGTATGATTGATATTCTTCGCTCTTTTCTCCTAGGTTTTCCAGGGCAATTTTGACAATGATACCCACAGGAAAAACGTCATCGACCCTCCCATCTATGCACGGCACATCAGAATCCTGCCCTGGTCCTGGTATGGGAGGATCACGCTGCGCTCGGAGCTGCTGGGTTGTACAGAGGAAGAGTAAGGAGCCTCCACACCCCACAACCCTCTTCTCTGTCCCCCTAGAACTATCTCCGTGGGAAGAACTGTGCAAACTCTGTAGGAAACTGAATGGGATTTTTCATGAAAAAGTGCTCAAATTATGGCCACTGTCTTTTTCAGGAGGTCTAAGCCAGCCTTTTCAATGGTTTAATTTTGATTTCTATTGTTTAAATTTCTTAAGCAACATGACATTACCTTGTGCATTACTTTTGTCATTGTTTTCTGAATTATTCTCAATGGTTGAAATATATTAAGGAAAGAAAGTAGCACTCTTTTGATAGCAAGGGTAAAAAAAACTCATAATTATCAAACAAAAGCAAGAGTTGATAGAGCATTTATAATCAACACTCAACTAATTCTTATAAAAGGAACACTGCAATGTTAGCAATAAGTTTTGTTTCTTCTGTAATGACTCCACATGATCATAATTGTTTTCCCTGTACCTACCGAACACTGTCAGTGTTTATAACCGAATTTTGAAGAATCGGTTACATGCAGTACTAATTGATATTATAATTCTCATTTTACTTTCATTATTTCTAATCAAATGTATCATGTGATCTTTTTTCCTTTTCGTTCTATTCTATATTCTTTATATTGTATATTGACTGAATAAGTCCTATTTTTTTCTAATTGAGTTTTTTCCTATTATTTGCCGAAAAGTTTCATGTTTGTGTGTGTGTATGTGTATGCATATACATATGCATACATATGTATGGAACATGATTGCATATCAGCAGATTGATCATATTTAATATCAGTAGATTGAATCTGCAATTCTATTTTTGAAGGAAGCTAAAACTGTATAATTTCCAAATACTTCCTTTATAAAAAACCCAATACTACCATTTTGCAAGATAAACAACAACAAAATAGTATTATGTCCCTTTAAACCAGAATTTAAAACTTTGTTTTGATGGTATTTACATAGCCTTATCTTTACTTTAAAATAATAGAATAATGAATTCTTTGTCCATTTAAAATTTTTTTAGTGAACAAATATTAACACAGTGCTGCAGAGTCTGGCCAAGCATACTCATCATTTTTTGTTCATCTCTGCATTTCCTGTGAAACTAAAACTTTACTGAGACTTGAATGAAACTGGTGGCAGTTTCCCAGGAAAGTACATTGTGTAGTTATTTGTGAAAAAGATTTACTAATGACAATGTAGTAGATCATTTTAAGATGAAAATTGATTTCTATTTATTTTGCTTCAGAGATCCTGAAAAAATAAGCAATTATCATAATAATTTGTAATTGATAATGGAGGTTTCATTGACATGTTTCTCAAATTAAAGCTCACACTGCTTCCATAATAGTCCTCTAATTTATAAGCTTTACAAGCATTTATTTTATAAGGCTTAGACACAGAATTATTGGAGTTTTAAATTAAGAGTCCCGGAAAAGAAAGTATGGTATGTGTACGAAATGTTAAGGTCCTGTGCAAAACTGAGAAGTTGGTTTTGTGGGGTTTTTTTCCCCTCTATTATTTGTGCTGCATAACAAAAGCCACTAGACTGTTACTGTCTTGTCTGTCCATGTGTTAACAGCATTTCTTAATGATGTATATATGGAGTGGTCTTCAATCATAGTGAAGAATTTAAAGGGAAAGTCAACCATAATGGTGTTTTTAATAAGAGTAAAATTAGGACTGGCTGGCCACATATTTTTCTGACGCCCACAGGCTTTGACTTCAGGTTCTTATGAAATTTTTGATTGGAAGCATCTGAAATGGTGATCATTTTTGGCATCTTTCACAAACAAAATTGTTAGGTCCCAATATTGCCTTTTTCAGACAACTTTAAAACTAAGAATTAAATCTTTTTAATTTCCTAAATGTTAAAGTCGTATTACAGATAATTACTTAGGTCCAAAAATACACACACACTTACTGTCTAGCCAATGCCTTTTATTCCGTAAACATCTACTGCCCCACCAAATTTCTAGCCGTTTTCCTTTACAGACTATGCACAATTCTTCATTCCAAACAGAGTATGTTTTAGAAATTATGAGTAATGCTTTGTAATGATTTACTTTCTCAAAATTATTCCTGGCTTCTTGTGATGTTTTGAGTTTTATTTTATTGATAGTTTTTTAAACAAATATTTTAAAAGGGAGTTTGTTAAACTTACACTTCTTACCTTTTAGAAATACATTGAAATGGCTTTCTCTTGCCTGTGCATTTTTTTCTCTGCTCTCTGTGCTCTTCACCAACGTGGCATGACCAGTGGGATATCTATTTGTCCCACGATGCCTCAAATTCATGACAACAAAGGGATTCCCACATGTGGTGATGTTAACAATTCCTATGAAGTAGTATGTAGCTTTTGTGTCATTTGCATCAATGACACCGAAGGGAAACAAATTTATTCTATTTAAATTCACCCTAAAACAAGTAAAATCTTAGAAGCAGAACACACAGAAAAATCACCTAAGTCTTCACTATATGGAGTAGCTATAATATGCTAATTTTATAATCTATAAAATTAACATTCTAAACATCTCCATTTTATCTATGTCCTGTTGAAAGCACTTATCATAGTAACTAATTCTAATTTCAGGGTTGACTTTCTCTTTCTGAATGGCTTCAAAGGATTGGTGTGAACTTTGAAGACTTAGGGTACTAATGATTGTATCTTTGCTAGTCAACAAATTATGAAACATAATACTGCTGGCGTCTGATGTGTCAGTAAGTACAGAAGTAACTAAGACACAAATAACCTTTGCAAGCTTTCAAGCTGTGTAATATTCCAATGTTGGTTTTTTTTTTCTTTATATATAGACTTAAATCATGTAGGATGTTGTAAAATTAGTATGACCTTGTCTAGTCTTCAAAATTAAAATAAAACTTTTGAAAATCTGGGATACCTTTGAAGCAGTTGTAATTAAACACATTTGTAAGAATACACAAATTGTCTGAATGCCCACTACTCTTAACTACATGCTTGATGTGCGTTTTCTTTGTACAAGACAATTAAGCAAATGCATAAAAAAACAGAAATTACAATAGCCTCCAAATACCCATTGGTATCGGCTAACCTCAGTTTTCCAAAATTATTAAAATGTGTGCATTTCTCCTTTTAGCTGTGCAAAATTTATTAGAATACTGGTAGCCCAAAGTCATTTTTTGCCTCATACATGTTTAAAGTTTTGTGTTCCAGGATTGATCTGCCCATTGTTAATCACATGCCATTGCTAGCACTTCCAGCATTTTTTAAATACATGATTCTCAGGAGCATAATGAAGCGATCCAGTCAATAGTAAGCAATAACACAAATATTAATAATATATTTACCCATGTAACGTCAGCTATTGCTTAAAGACTGTCAGAACACTTGATTTCTTCATAAGCCCTGTTTCTGCCTCTCTGGAAGTCATGGGTAAAATATGAAGTCTGTGTTCTTCCCACTTCTTAGATATTTTCTTAAGATTCAAAAATCTAGGGGAAAAAAAGTAAGCTATTAGATGTTGATTCCTTAGTTGAGTTTCAGTGAATCTCTGAGAGATCTTGGTATCAACTTGTCATGTGTGTTTATATAGTCATGCATGTTCCCCTACTTTAACTGCATTTGAAGGTGAATGCTTCAGTGGGCCTCCATTGCTTACCTCACCTTTTCACATACACAAACATATCCAAATATGCTTTTACTAAGTTAAATATATATATATATATAATATCATATTATATTTAATATATACTTAAGAAGGCCAATAAAGAATCAGGACAACATCTACACAGGGTAAAAACTCATTGTGATAGAATAAATACTCAATAGAAAATTTTTCAATTATGAAGCTTTTAAAATTACTGATTCAAGATGTGGAAATAATAGGAACATTTAGAATTCCAAGGAGGAAAGTCTGACCATGCTGGAATCTGTTTTAAAAAATCAATTAGGGATAACATCATGAATGGAAGATATTCTCTCGGTGGAGCCTACAAGTTTAAAACATCTAGCACTTCACCTGTGAGTACATGATTTTAAGTAAAGATTTTGATAAAGAAACATTAATTTTTACTGTGAGCGATGCAGTGCTCTCTATCTCTCCTCCCTAAGGCCAGTTTAAAACAATATTAACAATCGAGTTAGTGTGTTATTTGTGCAAAATATTGCCTCTAGCCTTCAAAATGCAAAATGACTCTTTTACCTGAGCAGGTAAAATGGAGGATTAAGCCACTTTTGCTAGCTGGGAATACCTGAACTGCTCTGAAACAGAATGCAATGTTAAATCTGTCTTTACAAAGAAAGAATACCTAGTGTATGTAGCAGTTTTTCTATTGCTTTTGAAGGAGGAAATAGGATTCCTTGATCCTATTGCAGTAAATATCTATAATTCTTATTGGAAGTTTCAAAATTGCTACCAAATAAAGTGTTTTCCACAGTAGGCAAGTGGCACTTACTCAGAGAGTGATTCTATTAGATGAATTTGGTAACGGAAATAGGAAAACATTTTTGGAAAATGCTCCTCATTTAGTTGTTTTTGCATATCTTGGCAGGAGTTGACTGAGTCATTTGAAAACACTAATGCTGTGGAAATATGATATAGTAACATCACCAAATGGTCACCATATTACATGATTAGGCATTGCATATGGTGACTGCCTCCGACTTAATTTTGTTTTAATGTCCTCAAAGGCATGAACCACACTCTTCTATATTTATGTAAAGTCCCCCTAGTGCCATTCACATGCCTATCCATAAATATGTTAATTATGATGATGAATTGACATAAGCTCAACTTGCTGCTACCTGGAAAAGAAGCGGTGGGAGTGAGACTGATGCAGCATTCAAACAGCACGTCCCCCATGGCCAATACAGAAACAGCTTTGTAATGACATGTAGAAGCAGCGGGGCCCAGACATTGTAGGGAATTAAGGGGAAGGCGACTGGGAGTGGACTGCATGCCTATGACAGAGAGGGAATGTTTCCAATAATAAATGACTTAAATGACAGATTAAACCTGGATTTGCACCTATTTTATAATTGTTCCACTTCTAAGTGATTAATAGAGCTAATTATATAAAAATGAGAAATATAATAAAGAATTTTAAAATAGTGTATTTTAAAAATAATAATAAAATATAATTAAGAGAATTCTATTTTGTTTTAAAAATAATAATAGTAAAATAATAATAATAATAATAATAATAATAATAATAAGGACTTGCCTTGTAGCGGAACTGTGGCAGGCCAGTGGCTCTAGCAGTCAGGATTAGTACAGCGCTTCTTGAGCCCAGTGGCATTTTCCACCTGGGCTCAGGAAAGAGGAATTGAACAGAAAGGTGAAAGAGGGCATATCACAAAGAGTGCACTACATAATTAACCTCAAGCGGTTTAACTTCCTCGGTTCTCTAATTTCTTAGGTAATAATATGGAAAAATGCTATTTTTTTAAAGATTTTATTTATTTGTTTGAGAGAGAGCATGAGCAGGGATAGGGGGGAGAGGGATAGAGAGAAGCAGGCTCCCCACTGAGCAAGGAGACCGAAGCAGGGCTCCATCCCAGGAGGATGGGACCACAACCTGGGTCAAAGGCAGACGCTTAACCAACGGAGCCACCCAGGTGCCCCAGGAAAAAATACTATTTTTTCAATAGCAGATGCATCCTGCTGTTGTCTGAATGTTTGTGTACCCCCCACATTCATATGTTAAAATCCTAACCCCCAAAGGTAGTGGTGTAGGAGGGACCCTTTGGGAGGTGATTAGGTCATGAGAGTGGAGCCCTCATAAATGGGATTAGTGGTCTTATAAAAGAGACTCCCAGAGCTCCCTAGTCTCTTCCACCATGTGAGGCCACAGTGGTGAAAGGCACTAGCTAGGAACCCAAAGTAGGCCCTCGCTTGACTGTGTTAGTGTCTTGAACTTGGACCTCACAGCCTCCGGAAGTAGGGGCATGAGCAATACTTTTCTGTTGTTTGTTAAGTTACCTGGTCTGTGGTATTGTATGACAGCTCCCTGAATAAACTGAGACACATCCCTAAAAGGAACCTGTTTTTAGTAGTATAAATACCTGGGTAAGCTGCTTGGGTCGTGTACTGAGACTCTAAGAGCCATGTTTAAACAATACTGAAGTGTTTTTCATACTTCTAGTGGTGAGAAATTGGTGGATTAGGACGAGTAATTTTTTTTTAATTAAATAAACTAGGAGAGAAGTGGAGAAAGGCAGAGGGGAGGGGAGGAATGAGTCCACTGTAAAAAATCTTTCCTAAAACATTTTTATTTCAATTATATTCCTGTGCATATATGTGTTCTTGACCACAGCATAAATTATTTTTCTTACTCCGAGACACAGTCATAAACATTTGAAAACCACGGCAACGTGGGCATGAACTGCTTTCTAAACAGATAGTGTCTGCTGGCTGCCTGGTATGCTGGGTGGTCAGTGTGAGTTTAGAGCCAGAATTGGATGGATCCTGGCAACAAGAGGCTTTTATAGGGTTGGTGGGGACAGAGAGGACTGTGGTGCTAGAGGCTGATAGGCTTTTTAAGAAAACAAAAATACTAGGAGAACTGTGTGGATTTTTTCTATGTGGTGGATAAAGCCCTTTATTCTTCCCCCCCATAAAACATTCTAATACAACAAATTTTTCCCGATTCTGTTTCATTGTTTATTCTGCTAGGGAATAATTCTACTAGAGAAGGTACGGCCAACTATTGAGTCTGGCCTGAAGGTGAGTTTGCAGCATGAACAGAGGCCACCTATGGGGTCCTGCCACTTGGGGTTAAATATAATGCGGGTCCATGTGTTGTTTTGTTTGTTTGTTTGTTGAGTCAACTTTGATGCTTGTTTCTTTTAATTGATTTTTCTACATTGACTTGTGGTTTAAAAATCCATAATCTGGTTCCCCCATACCCTCATTCTAAACTTCTCAAGCTGTTTCCAGAAACTCATACTACTAATTCCTTGCTTGAGAACGATCCTACCTAAATCTAGTATCACAAACACATATGCCTCTGAATTGTAACATTAGGCTGTAATTCAGGTCCTATAAAATATTAAATTGTTTTCACTTTCACTGAAGATATAAATAAAGCTAAATTCTTTTATAAATAACACCGTAGAAACTACTATTAAGTAGTTAAACTATTAAGTTTAACTATTTGGTTAAACCTTTAAGATCAACCAACCTCTTTTTAAAATCATTCTTTGAGCAAAATTTAAGTATGATGCAAGGTTCTGGAAATACAGAGATGAAAAGACTGACTCTCAGGAATCAGAGTGTGGAGGGCAGTAGGAGGTTAACAAGAAAGTAAACATATTAGGCTGTATAACAAAAATATGTTCAAAGTGCAAAGAGAACATAAAACAGAACTTATACCAGTAAAAATTCAGTGAGGGAAGGCGGTCTGAGGAAGTCAACATCTGAAAGGACACCAAACTGTCCAATTTAATATTCATAACAACTGAAACATCCAATTTACTAGTGTGACAACTCTAGGAAGGATGAAATAACATGTCCTCTTTGTACGAGGAGAAAGAAGAGTGGGGCACCTGGGTGGCTCAAGCGTCTGACTCTTGATTTCAGCTCAGGTCATGATCTCAGGGTCACGAGATTGAGCCCCGTGTTAGGCTTCCTGCTGGGTGTGGAGTCTGCTTGGGATTCTCTCTCTCCCTCTGCCCCTCTCCCTTCCCTCCGTCTATTAAAAAAAAAAAAAAATGGAGTAGCAGAAAGAGGTTAGGAGATTTGTCCAGGTTGTAGAGTTCTGATTTGCACATACCTAGATCTTAGATGTTTCCCACCCAGTTCAATACTCTTTTTCTTCTTTCAAGTCAAAAGGTCCTGAAAATGGGTTTTGTTATATACTAGTACATTAACAACGGGAATGATTTGCCTCCAACCCAGAATGCATGGTTTCTTCTGCAGTTTCTCCTATTGTTCTAAATAATTCAATACATCAGTATTATCTAATAACATGTATTTGAAATAATTGATTGGTGGGTGAAGTGTTGACCATCATACGAATATATGAAGGAAGAGCCACAAATTACTGAGCAACTAATGACTACTATGAGGTATCAAGCAGATAGCATTAATTTTTTCAAAGGTGAGTAATAAGCCCAAAACATCAAATCATCTATCCATAGACATAGTAAATGACCATCCACATGTGGAGAGCATGAGATCTTTAATGCAATAATCAAAAATCCTTATATTCAAGAAAAATCTGAAAATAGTGCTTTATAGATAAGAGAAACCACATATTTCCAATTTTTAAAAAAGAGTTTCATGTTATGCAATGGAAACACAGAACTACCCCTTCTTGAGTTCTAGTTCTCAATATTTAAAATTTAATATACACTTGATTAGAAGAGAAGCTGAGTGGTGACTAATATCTTAGAAAATAAAGCATGGGTGCTAACACAATTTAAGGAACCAACTTCTGAGCGATACCTGGATGGTGTCATCTTTTTCATTCCCCAGTGACTTTTCACTTAGTAGAATTAGGAGCTTAATCAGTGACAAATAACCTTGAGTAATCTCATGTAATCAGTAAATTAAATTTCTATAACCTGATTTAAATAGTCAATTCTCTGTTCATCAGTGAAGCAGAATAAGCTGAGAGAATCTTAGACAACTGGAATTAAGAGACCACCACGTCTGGGATGCATTTGTTTAAATGTTTAATTCTCTAGGTTGTATTCATTCAATGTCTTCAATATGTTCAAGAAAGGACAGTATAACCTGAGTAAGTCTTTAACAATTCTAATGGTCAATGAATCTTACTTCTAATATTTGAATTACATCCTTGCTGAAGCTGAATCTATGTATTTCATTAAAATCAGAAAACTGGTAGTTAAGGTATTTTAACAATCAGTCTGTTCTTGTTGTTCTTTCATCCCTCTTCAAATGCTTAAAACCTACTCAATGTTTTAAATGATCTTCTGAAAAGGTAAGGCATCAAACTGGGTAAGGCGCATGGAATGCAGTAAAAGATCATTTCCCACCCTTATCTCATTTATCCTTTAGTAAGCTTATCTTACAGCAGCACCTATAAGCTTGAGGATGTTCATTCTGTAGTCTAATGTGAGTACCAGACTATCTCTAATGCATTTCTGCACATTAAAATGTTTCTTGGTCTTGGTTTGGGTCAATATCCATTTCCCCCTTAACCACATTATCATATATGTATTCCTATTTGTTATTTAAACCACTTTTGCAGTAAATAATGATTTGAAACCTGTGCTGAAGGCATTCTTTCCTCTAAGAAATCTACTTCGTATCTACTGAAAGCAAAACAAAAGGACCTGTGGAAGTATCAACGATAAAATTTATGTCCAGGGCATCTGTGTGTTGTTAAGCAGATTGTGCCATACACAAAAATGAAAGGCCTAGGGCTATGAGTTCAGGTTGAAATCCAGCCTCCTTTGCATTTAGCAAGCTGAAATCTTGAGGGAGATCTGAGGATAGGAAGTGCCTTTGTGCCTATCATTTTCCCTGAAGAGACCTTTTTTGCTAATTATAATTAGCACCTTATGTGCTGGGGACAAAGGCTTGATTTGTTTCAATGCCTGTCTACCATTTTTATGAAAGGCAATCTTCCAGTATGGGAGATTACCAATATTTTACAGTTTTGCAATACACTTAACATAGTCTGAAAATTTCCTGCCAGAGTAAAACTCGGCATAAAAGTGACAACTCCGGCGCTTGCTTCCATCTTCCCTCACTGATCAATGCTGTAGGTCATGAGTTGCACATAACGGGAGTATGGAGGTCTTTTCCCATCCCTTATTCCTGCTTTTAAAAATGGCTGCAACAGTTACAGTAAGGATGTATCAGGAAAGTCATATATTGAACAGAAAAAGAAAAGCAAAAATTCTACAGTCTTTGTTATTCATTCGGTAAGTCACTATTAAATGGCTCCTCGGTGTGGGTTAGACTTGGGAACCCACATAACCATGTCGACATTCTACCTGAACTCAGAGGGCTTGCTATTAATGATGGTGGAATTCGGGGCAGCAAAGGCAGAATGAGGAGCCGATGCAAATTGTCCCCCACTGAATGAAAAAGCTCTTTTGTTATATTGACATCTTTGAATAAGTGCATAGGACTTTGCTTCTGACTATTCCTGAAGAAAATGTTTGTAGCTGGTAAAATATAGAACTTGCTAAGGTTTGCCTTTTCATACTATCTGCAAAATATTTGAGTTACTTTTTTCCTTCAAAGCATGTTTATTGGAATACTTTAATAAAAATTGATTCAGTAATGCAAATAAAACCGAAAATTTGTCCATTTGTGTTGTAATTTATGGTCTATATTGCATATCACTAAAAAGAACACGAATTGAAAGTTTCTGTAAACTTGAATTAATGAGTGATTCCACTGAAACTTTCATTAGAACACTCCCATAAATTAATGGAGGATGAGAGTCATTGATTTATATTCTAAAAGGATTCTTAAAATATGAAAAACACATGTCCCTTAGGTTAACATCTGACTTGAGTAAATTTACTCCTCACAATCACACAAAAATAAAAGCAATGGTTTCCCTATACAAGTCATATTTCTTTCTGTTGGCATGTCCTTTGGTGTTTTCAGAATTTATGTAGCCCTGCCTAAATAAAAATGTAATTGGCCCCATCACAAAATCAAGCCCTGAAACAATAACTGTGACTCGGCTGAAATTTACTTTAGAGAATATTTATTAGAACGGATTTATTCCAATGGAGTGGTTTCAGTATTATGAGTTAACTTTTAATAAAAACAGTAATCCATCCGAGAGTCATATTCTTACCTACTATCTACTTTATTTCCAAAGAAAGAGCTGGTTATTCACAGGCTCAAAAATTGACATTATTTAAAGTGTAGAAATATATAAACTTTAATATTATTAGCATATTCTAAGTTTGGTATTTTAAATTGTAAATTCTATTAGCAAACTTAGATCTCCCAATCTATCCCTAGGGAGTGCACCAGACATCCTACAGGATTCTGCAGCATCTATTGACAAGTGCCAAATTCTTCCATTTAGTGGATATAACTTCTTTAGATTGATATACTCAAGACACCCATGTTTGCAAATAATTACTGTCATGAGTTAAAGAACTTAGCATTCTACTGCCTCTAAAAAGTAAGTTTCAAGTTTGGGAATCAGACAACCCTGAGTTCAAATCCCAAATCTTCTTCTGGGCAGCTCACCAGGAGTTTTTGGTTTCTCCTCTGCAGAGTTTCTCCTCTGGAAATCTGTATATATATTATAGGTGCTCGGTAAGTTTCCATTTTTTGATGTTGTGATTTTTATTTTTGTCACTGTGACAGACATACTTTTCACAGACCACAACCTTGGGTGTACAAAAATGGTATTCTTCATATTTTACCTAAGGTTTCCCCACCAAAAAAAAAAAAAAAAAAAGTAATTTAGTTATTTCTAAGAAAACGGAGTTACTTCAGAGATTTCCAAATTATCCTATGAATTTACTAATTTCTTCTCAAATTCACTAATTTCCCACTTTCAGTCTTTCAGCTGGGATTGAGCCTAAGCCTCAGAGAATATAGAAGGATGTGAGTTAATGGGACAGGGATGCCCACATCTCTATGTTATCGGGCATCCGGTGGGATATATAGAATCAGCCTGCCCTGTTGATGGCATCTCTGCTGCTGCCTTTTACCATGAGCCCCCAAGCCACTGACCTCTGGCCAAGTTGACATGGACCCATCTTTGGGCGACTGGGACACCTCCCTAGAGGAATACTCCTCCATGAGGGCTTTCGTGCACTGCTGCATCTCAGTCCTATACAGATATCTATTCTCTGTAGATATTTGTTGAATGAATGAATGAATGAACGAATGAACAAATACAGCTTTTTCGGAGATTCTCCTTAAAAAGGAAGACATGGTACTGCTGTCAGAACCCCTGAACCCTGCCTCAGCCATCTCCATTATACACCCCCAAGACAGTCTGACATAAGCATTTGGTGAGGCTGCAGACATCCAGAATTCTGGACTGACAATGGGTCACAGGTACCCTGTGCTCTTGACTGCAGGTCTCTGCACCACCAAAGGGAAGACAGTCCTGTGCAGACCCTGCACCAGTGCAGAAGAGCCCCTTTTTCTTCCACCACTCCTTCCTGCCCAAGCTCCAAGGCTCCTGGAGCACATCAGCTCTAGGCAGTAACTCAGTCAGCAGGTGAGACACCCAGACTGTGGCTTTTCTGCTTTAACTTGAAATGGAAGAACTGAGAGAAGCCCGCAATTAAAGGCATGAAGACCTATGGGGAAGGGACACTTCCGTTAGTAATTCGTGTATCACTTAGCCACACACATAAACAAAGGTATATTAGACCTCTCTGAACATCAGTTTCCCCATCCGTAAAGTGAAGGGGCTGAGTAACTCGCAGACAGATAAAGCCTTTGCATTCAGGAGATTTTGTTAAAGCACAATGAATTATGACACAACATACACTTTTGGTTTTTTATTTGAAGATTGTAAATGAAATTGGCAGTACTTCTATATTTAGAAACCATATATAAGGTTAAATAGTTCAAAATATATACGAGGATTCCTAGCAACTATATTCTGCAGAAAAAGGATATGAGAAGGTATTTACATTTAGTGAAATAGATCATTGTCATGTTTTTATAGTTACAATTGAATGCACTGGGAATTGATAAACTTAAAGAAATGGTTTTTGACCTTTAAATATTTCCATAAATTCTATTGTAATCTCTGTTTCTTCTCGGTTTCTCTCTCTTTCTCTGTCCATTTCTCTCACCCTCTCCTTCCTTCTGGACTCATTTTAGATCCTGAAATTTTTCATTTGTACATTCAGAAATAGCTGGCCAGGCTGAAACGCCAAGCAACACTTGTAAAGGTTTAGCTCATCTAAAATCCTAAGTCCCGAAATTCACTACCTTTTTTCAACGAGGAAACATGCTTTGTGAGGGGTCATTAATATCCTCCAACTTCCCTACTGTTTCCAACGAGGGGGTCAAAATACAAAATACAGTTCGAAAGTTTGACATATCAAAAAAAAGGAAGAAGAAAGAAGAAGAAACAAAGAAAAGAAAAACGAAAGGAAGAAAGGAAAGGTGGCACGCAGCTTTGACTTCAGCTCACGGGTCTGGAAAAGCCCGTTGCGCAGAGTCCCTTCAACCGATCTTGCTCCGGCGCAAAGCCGAGCATGCGCCGCGGAGCCTCGGTCTGCGTTCCCTTCGAAGCGCCTGCGCAGGGCCCGGACGGAGCCAAGGCCAGAGCCTCCTCGTCGCGTCTGTCGTGACGCGGCGGCCATGCCGAGGGCTGCTGCCCAGCCTCACGCGCGGCACTCTTGACCCTGTCTTCGCGGAAGACTGTGGGTAGGTAAGTGTGACATTTACGTAGAATTCTTTCCCGAGAATCAGAGAGAAAAAAGCTACACTTTGTATTTTTGCTTGCTTTTTCTCACTCTTGTTTCACCAAGGAAAACATGGCTTAAGTGGGGGGGAAAATCGTCATTTGGACATATTGGAAAAGGACAGTTATCCTATTTGGAGCTCTACATGTCTTTGTGACAGTTTGTATAGTTACCGTTTGATGTGTGTGCACACACAATATTTAACACACTCTGTCCCAAATCATCCTAGATGACAGGGTTTTAATACAACTCCAGAACGGTAAATGTGATTCACCATTATGAGCAAAATATGGTGTCTGATCTCGGCACATCTCTCCTTTCTGGCTCAAGGTGGTCTATGGGAAGGTTCATACATGCTTTTTTGCTTCCATCTTGTGGCATCTGCCGTTTCCTGTGCCAGTCTGTAAGCTCATAAGCTGGTCTTCCACATTAGCGACTCCTGGACTCTGCCCCAAGAAATCCTGTGCTGGCGCCAACACAAATATCCTTTGCTTCTTGCTCACCTCACTTACTGTTTTTCGTCAGAAGACCACCACCTGGTGCTGACCCCACCCCTGAGGCTACAGTCTTGTGCTGGGTCCCCTGCCATTCATGTTTCCAGGTCTAGATTTCTAAAAATGATGCCTAGAGATAACTATAGAGTGCCCACTATGCTGTACCCAAAAATCACCTCCCCATCCCACCATCAGGCTGTTGCCCCCATGCTCATTCCTTTTTTAAATTTTGACCATTTCCTTATTTCTCCTGGGCTACCTCTATGCCTACCCAGCAAGTTTGGAGGGAAGGTGGCCTTCGTGGCCCATGCACACAGGGAATATTAGTTCTGCAAAGCTGCTTTCTCTGCATGTCTTACCTAGTCTTTCTCCCCCCCCCACCCCCCCACCCCCAGAAGCCCACTCAGAGAGCTCCCCCTGATGGCTTTGTTCATTAAGACAGATCTGGATTGGCAGCAGGTGAACAAGATTCAAGTTCTTGTTCGGGAAGTCTTATACTATGGATTGTTGCTGGGAGGCATGGAAAGAATATAGAGGTTGAAACCGCATCTCAAAGAAACTAGCAAGAGAGGGAAGGTCTGTGTGTTCTTTAGCAGGTGGAAGTAATAAATATCTCCCATTAAGACCCGCTTACTATGGCACAAATTTTTTTAGATTTCTTTCAGACAAGGCCTGCCATGTGCTTGGTCTTGGCAAAGTGTGTCAGGAAGCCTGTATGTCTTTAAAAAGGAAAAAAAAAGTTTTGGACAATACCTGGGGGTGAGGATGTTCGGATGGTAACCCCACCAGTATGGTATAAGGGAGCGTTCTACATGCAGTATGAAAGGAGTCAGGTCACAGCGCTAACAGTTTTATATTGTGTGGGTAGGGGAAACTACGTTTCAGGAGAAAGGGAAACCATAGAAAATAAGGCCCCATAAAATCTTCACTGTGGAGGCACTATTGGGACAGTGGAGAGAACTGTGAAGGGAAAGGTGTGCCCGAGAAGTGAATGTTTATCAAAAGCAGGCAAGAGTTTTAAAGTGTGGGCTAGACACCTGCTACCGTATTGAGTTAGTGAGGTTTTCCATGGCCCCGTCCACCTAGGTGTTTTATTCCTGGAGCTCCCTCACTGACTTTTACCACCACCACCAGCATCACCACCACACTTGGAACTGGAGCAATAAAAAGTCCTGCTCCAAGCAATGGAATCCTCTATCCTGTCCATTCTGGTCCTTTGCAATGATTTCTTAAAGTGTCCCACTGGGGAAGGCGTCGGCCAAGGGAGTGAGTGTGTGTGTGTGTGTGTGTGTGTTCTACATTTGATCCTCTTAGCAAAGTATACTTCTTATATTCCCTAAAAAAAAAAAAAAAAAAAACGACAACAACAGAACAGACTGTCATTTTGTTCAGAGAAAGGCTTGGGGTGCAATGCTAAAAACTCCCATTGGGGCCCTTTCGGTTTTAATGCACTTCGGCCGAGTGAGCTTTTTATCTCTGCCTCAGTAACCTTCGCCTTATCACTCAGCAGGAGCCAGCTGCTTTCCCTCAGGTGCCATTCTGACAGCACAACAGACAGCCCTCTCCCTTCCTATCACATACTTTATCTAGACTTCCTTGGAGTTAGGAAGCTCTCCCGGGCTATTGACTCGCAGAGGCAGAGGGAAAGTCTTGGCTTCAAAGATTGAGCTGCTATTTCCTGCAGTCAGACCCACACTGGCTGGAGGAACACATTGATTCCTTCACACTCCGCAGTAAATAGTGACATATATGGAGCCATTCAAAAGGGGCACAACCCAGTATATTTCATTGCAATATCTACTCATTAATGCAGCTGTAAGTGAATTTAGGAGCGAGGAATAGATTTAAAACACAGCCTTGTGACTCTGCATGAATTTGACCGGTTTAGACCAGTTTGTTCTAGTTGCACAGAACCACAGCACTAAACAGACCATTCATAAAACAGAGTGTGTGTTCATTGTGGCAGCATATTTTGCCTAAATTCTTTTAAATTATGCCATGAAGAATTTGGGCATAAATCCACTTCAAACGCTCGCACTGTCTCAGGGGTGGCCAGCGTGAAGATCTGTGCCAGAAATGCTGTGTGGGTTAATTTTAAGAGCCCTTCTCCTCCAACACATTTATGATTTTATCCAGTACCACCTACGAAACCCTACCTACAAAATTCCACCATATGCCAGTTTGATCATGCTTGCAGGAGAACTAACATAATAGAACCTCTTTCTTTTTCAAAATCCAGTCTGGACTTAGACATCAGCTTATATTCTCCTCATTCGTAACCTAGAATGTCACAAAAGGAGATACTGAATTCTTGACATTCTCTTTTATAAGGTCACCAGCCCCAGCAATATGATATGATTTTTAAACAGTCCATTGTCTTGGCTTCTGTAAGAGGTCAAGGGAAAGAGTATTAATTGACAAATGAATGTTACATAAAATACTAATGGAGAGTTCTAATATTTATTGTACTTCCTAGGTGCCAGCACTCAAGGAAGATCTCGTATGTTTATCTCAATTCTTACAAGTGGCCTATGAAGTGACAGTAATATTATCTCCATGTTACATATAAAGACACTAAAGCCCAGCAGGCTTCAGTATCCCGCTGCTATGGGACGAAGCCAGACCGTCAACCCATAGACTCTGACTTCAGAACTCATGCTCTTAACCACCATGTTTATGTAACATTCTCCCATTCATTCTTTTTTTATTTTATTTTTTTAAAGATTTTATTTATTTATTTGACAGAGAGAAAGAGAGAAAGAGAGGGGACACAAGTAGGGGGAGTGGGAGAGGGAGAAGCAGGCTTCCCGCCGAGCAGGGAGCCTGATGTGGGGCTCAATCCCAGGACCCCAGGATCATGACCTGAGCTGAAGGCAGACACTTAATGACTGAGCCACCCAGGCGCCCATCTCCCATTCAGTCTTAAAAGAATCTGCTTTCTCTATTCTCATAAGCTTATTCAAAAATTGAAAAAAAAAAAAAATGCATCACTGGTTTTCATTTCAAAGTTTATTTTCAAAATTAGTTTGTAACTTTTAGATATGCACACTGTTTTCCCAGTATCTCATGCTTTCATAAACTAGACTTCCTAAAAATCTAGCCCCTTGGCCCTTCTCAGAGGGCTTGGATATTTGGAGGACAACCCAGAGCAGAGCAGTGTGTTTCAATGGAAATGTAAAGTGCTTGGACATATAGATTCTTCATTCACAAATGTTAAAAACGATTTTTTGTTCAAGGCTAAGCATGAGATTAAGCAGATTAAACCAAATGCGTTGGCTGTGACATCTCGCACTCGGCACAGAACAGGCCTGCTGTGTTCATATATGTCAGCAACGGCCGTGTCAAAGGGCAGCTGTGGTTGTCAGACACATGGGAGGCCATTTCCACAGCGAGTGACACAAGGCATGCCTGTTCTCAGGGACTACACTGGCCCAATTCCTTCCTATCCCTATGGGGCTACTCTGCAGATTTCCTCCTTATCTTTCAAAGTTCTAGAAATACACAATGATTGTAGCCTGTCAAGGACTGTTTTTCCAGCTTGAGTCCAGTAACCAAAGGCATCTGCCCCATGCTGTTTGATTTCCTGTGTTCCCTGCCATCGTCAAAGGCATTTTCCTTGAAAAGAACATAAAGCACCTCTAAACTTCATTCCACTCCTTTTTGCTAACAGGGTTCCACTCCTTGAGAAGGATAGATTCTTCATTTCTGTGTCCATCCTGATTATCCACTGTTCACTTTGCCTGTGACACGATGAAGGGTGGACTATAGTCTACTTCTGGCCGATAAGATGTAAGGAATAAGTGAGGGAGAGAAACACAAATTACAGTGCAAGAAACTATGAGGGAGTGGGGCGCACGCACACGCACACACACACACAACGCTCAGGAAGCCCTGAGGAAGAAGAAATGAAGTCTGCCAGGGAAAAGCGTTGCAAGAAGTCTGGGAAAGCAGCACAGGGGTGGTGCCCTCAGAGCTGGGCCTTGAAGGATGAGTCAGGAGAAGAGGGAACAGCCTAGGTAAAGGCACCGCATGACGGTAGGTTTGGGGAAAAGGAAGGACTAATGTGGCTCGAGGAGTGTATCCCTAGGGCGGGTGACAGGGAATCGAGCTGCAAAGGTGGACTGAAACTAGCTTTGAAGGAACCATAAATGCCCTCCTTAGGGAAGACTTACCTTCAAGCCAGGGGAGCCAATGAAGATTCGTAAACAATGTGCCTGAGAATATAGTCTGCAACAAAGGCCACAGTAAGAGTGTCTCAAACAATAGGAGAGTTTATTCCTCTCACTCAAAGACCTAAGAATGAGCAATCCAGTGCCAATAGGGCAGCATCCTGCCGTCGGAGTCACAGATGTCTCTCTTCTGTCTCGTTGATCTGCCATCTGAAGCCGGCTGATCCACCTGGTGTCCTGCCCCCCATTATACCCACATTCCAGTCAGCAGGGCAAGGAGAAAAGGGCAAAGAACACTGTCCTTTCCTTCTCAAGTCCATACACCAGAATTTGCTCCCATCCATTTTTCGCATGTCTCCCTGGACAAGATCCCATCACATGGCCATGCTTTGCTACAAGGGAAGCAGGGAAATGTATTCTTCAGCTAAACAGCAACCTCTGCCTTACAAAAGAATGAAATCCTCATAACTGTGTTTGAGAAACGTACTTGCAACCGTGAACAAAGTGTTTGGAGCAGAAAAGGAGATCAATGTGGAGAATAGTAAGCAGCCTGGACATGGGCTGATGCCTGGATTAAAGCGGCGACTAGAGAAAGAACAAACAGGAAGACAGTGTTGTAGGCCATGCATCAGAAAGACTCTGTATCTGGCACGTCCGGTGTGGAGCCGAGCATGGCCAAAGGCTTGGCTTCTGCCTGCTTTACTAAATTGTTCCACTGAGCAGCGGCCTGAAAGCAGGCACTCCAGGCAATCCTCATTTGTGACCTGATTTAACTTCTGCCCTCTTTTGGTCACTGTGAACCCAGTGGCCGTCTCCCTGTGCTCAGTATCACAGTGCCCTCCTGAGCCCAGATCAGCACATGGGGCTCAGGCTTGCTTGATAATTACGATGAACAGAGGTGGCGGTTGGCAGTAGCATCTTCATGTGCTGGTGCCTCTGGGGCACCTCACTCTATAGAGTGATACCAGCCAACTGTTACCAACATTTTTATTTTTCAGACTGACTGATATAATACACTGTGAATTACGAACTCATAAAGCCATTTGTTCGTGTTCTTCAGTGTACAGAGGGAAAAAGCATAACCTTCTTCCAGCTGTCTGATGATTCCCAAGATCTAAATTAAGCACGTACATTCATGTTTCACCGCTAATACTATTTGGCTATAAGTCAAGAGTTCTTTCTCCCTGTGTGTGTGTATGAAAATAAGAATTTAGAACATAGTTGTATTATAAGTGTTATATACTTCCACGTAACTTTTTTTTTAAAGATTTTATTTATTAGAGAGAGTTGGGGGGGGAGCAAAGAGAGAGGGAGAAGCGGGCTCCCTGCTCAGCAGGGAGCCCGACACGGGGCTCGATCCCAGGATCCCAGGATCGTGACCTGAGCTGAAGGCAGATGCTTAACCGACTGAGCCACCCAGGCATCCCTCACATAATTTTTCATACTCTCGGTGTATATTTTTATAACCAGTGTGCTTGCATGCAAAACTGAGTAAATTATTTTGACATTGTAAACAGATTGATCTCCTCCAAACATCTAACATTACTAAATGTATTAAGAAGCTGCCGCTCAGGGAGGACTTCTACGTAGGATAGAGCTTAGCCTCTCTCATCCCTTGTGAAACCAGTTCCTGCTGCCACCATTTCTAAGGCAACCAGCAGGCGAGTTTGGCTCAAAGGGCTTTCATATTTCTGATCGTCCACTGAAGCTGTTCCTTGTGACTATGATACACTTTCTCACATGTTTCATCTGGAAGCATCCTATTCATCTATAAAAGCCTACCCTAAAGGTCACTGTCTTAGACAAATATAACAGACTGAGTGCCTTAAATGACAAACATTTATGTCTCAGTTTGGGAGCCTGGGAAGTCCAAGATGAAGGTCCTGGCAAAGGACTCTTTCCCTCAGCAGATATTGCAATGGATGTTTCTCCTTGTATCTTCACATAGCAGAGAGCAGAGAGAGAGGAAGCAAGCTCCCTTGGGCCTCTACTTAGAAGGCATGAAGCCCGTGCATAAGCACTCATAAGGCATGAGGCCCGTTCATAAGTGCTCAGGTTTCATGACCTAAGAACCTCCCAGAGGTCCCACCTCCTAATTCCATCACTTTAGGAGTTAGGATTTCAACATATGAATGAATGAATGAATGAATGAATGAATGAATGAATGAACGAACGAACGAACGAACGAACGAACGAACGAACAGGCACCTTATCTTTATGTCAGGCAATTTGACGGGTCCGAGAGGATTGGGCAAATACAATATTTAGCCTCAACATTCCTTGAATTCCTCATGTCTACTCTTTCCTTCACTTCATTAAAGATAGCTACTCCATTTTTTAGGACTGTGTCACCATCAAGATATATTACTTCTTTGATATTTGAAACCTTAATATGCCCCTTTCTCACCCCAGTCCCCAACTTGCCGGGATCTCTTGCTTCCTCACTCTCATGCAGTTGTTCCTTGTTCTCATTCAGACCTGCATTCCATAGATGGAGGGGGGTTCATCCCAACTAGTCTAGACCCTACCTCCCCAAACAAATATTTATTGAGGCCCTGGAGCATAGTAGATAGAAATAATATTTATTGTGTGATTGAATAAATTATCCTTTCCCCATATTTCACTACACGCTTCCAGCACACGGATACTGCAAATCTCCAACCTTCAACCCATCCCCAAATTAGCCTCTTTAAGGCCCCTGTCCAAATTGATGTTAGCCCAGGGGGAAGTCACAGAGCTACACAGATTGTTGCTACGACAAATGCTTCAACTCCATTTCTGTGTAAACTCCTCATGCAATGTTATTTAGTAATTGTTTTGCCTGTCCTCAGCCAGAGCCTTCTCCTTTGCCCCCCAGTGGTGGTCTAAATCTAAATCAGTACAATTTTCCTCAGTCCATCAGCCCCAGCCAGGGCTCTCATCAAGGGCCCCTCACTCAAGAGGAAATTGATGTTGGTCTGGCTCCATGCTGCCCTCACCCAGCTCCATCTGAGCCTATCTTACAGCCTCCCTCCCCTTAACTCTCTGAAGCAGTGGTAGTCTTGGCCAAAACCAGCCCCTCTCATTCTGTCCCAACACTATAGACACCATACCCACATTCCTCCCTGTCTCTCTGTCACTCTTTTCCTCTATTTTTCCTCTCGATCTTAAACTTCTTGGTATTACGAAGTGTAAAGACACAAGTTTCGCTACTAAGTCTACAGTTATTAATTCTGTGACATCAGAAAAAGAATTCTTGTATCTGCACCTTGATTTTTCCACATGATAAATGTAAATAATGATGATAATACATTCGTTGTAGGTTTGCTGTGGGGCTAACATGCAATAGCTGGTATAAACATGCTTATTACCCTATTGGACATGTTAGCAACCACCTATACTCCTGCTGTCCTGTTACTTTTGCTGTGAAACAAACCACCCCAAACTAGTATTGTAAAATCATAACCCTTTCATTATGATCACCTATTTGGTAGATAAGTAATTTGAAAATAAAAACACAGCTGTGTTTTGAAGACTGTGTCTGCTGTATGATCCACAGGTTGTAGTTGGGAAGCCTGAAATGGTTGGAGAAGTGGGATTTGAAAAGCTGGGGCTAGAGAATAGCTTTCCCAGACAGCTTCCTTGGCTGTTGGCTGGAGGATCTACACAGGGCTTCTCCAACATGGCAAGTGGCTTCAGGGTAGTTGGACTTCTTACATGATGGTTCAGTGTTTCAAAAGCTAAAGACAGCATGACATTTTTTGACCCAGTGTCAAAAGTCACATATCACTAGTTTTGGCAAACTCTATTGCTTGAAGAAGTTACAATAACTCCAGATTCGAGTGAGTAAAAAATCTCAAGGAGTGTCAAAGAATTTAAAGTTTTGAAACTGCTACACCCACCAGTTACTGAAAAATATTCTGAGAATGCTTCTACATTTTTAACTCCCAACTACTGTGAGGTGACATCATTATATCTATTATGTGAGTGAATAAGGAGCTTCACAAGGTAAAGGAACTTGCCCAAAGTCAAGCAACTATCTAGTGAGTAAACCTGGATTTTAAAGCCCTTCCTATTAAACATTATTCCCTAAAATTGTGAATCTCCCTTCTTCCCTACATCTTTTCTCTCTATATTGAATCTCCTTAAATTAAAAAAAAAAAAAAAATGCTATGCTCCACCTATCACTTCCTGTGTGTGTGGAGGGGGGAAGAAAGAGAGAAATTTATTTTGAGGAATTGGTTCATGTCATTGTGGGGGCTTGACAAGTTCAAAATCTGCAGGTTAGTCAGGCAGGCTGGAGACCCAAGAAAGAGTTGAAACTGCAGTTCAAATTCAGTCTTCTGAAAGAATTTCCTCCTCTTCCAGAGCATTGTCTTTTCTATTAAGACCTTCAGCTATTGGATGAGGCCCAACCACATAATGAAGGATAATCTCCTTTTGTCAAAGTCTACTAACCTGAATGTTAATCTTATCTAAAAAATACTTTCACAGAAACATCTAGAAAAATGTTTGACCAAATATGGGTAATGTGGCCCAATTAGGTTGACAAATAAAATTAACCATCATAAATCTACCCTTTGTCAACTTGGCACCCAAGGACATCTTCTTAAACCACTCTTACTATCCACGTAAAGACAATAATAAGGTTAAATTTCCACCTAACATCCTATATACAACTGAAAATGCTCTTAAGTCTTTCCTCAGAAGAGGGTGCAGTGCCCTTAAGTATTGTTTACTTTTCTCCTTGATATCCTCCTGTAACTTACTATGATATAAAGTTAACAATACTTAAATACTATGATATAAAGTGAATATATCTTATGTGATAAGGAGATAAGAAAAGAAAGAAAACAGGGGCGCCTGGGTGGCTCAGTCGTTGGGCATCTGCCTTCGGCTCAGGTCATGATCCCAGGGTCCTGGGATCGAGCCCCGCATCGGGCTCCCTGCTCCGCGGGGAGCCTGCTTCTCCCTCTCCCACTCCTCTTGCTTGTATTCCCTCTCTTGCTGTCTCTCTCTCTCAAGTAAATAAAATCTTAAAAAAAAAAAAAAACATACATTCTTATTGCGTGTGTGTGTACACACAAATATATTCACAACAAAATAAGGAACAAAGCCTCATGACAATTACAGGACTTGTTTCTATATCTGGTCATGTGGTCATAACCAATATTTATAACGACTGTCTTCCACTACCCATTCATATTCCCTTTGCCCTCAGAAGCACTTCAACTGGTTATGATTCTCTACCTGGTGTGGTGACCCAGATTTTTATTTCCGAAGGGTCTGGGCCATTAGAAGTCCTGCCTGAACTGAGTCGTTGTAGTTTTCCATTGACTTTAATCATAGGACATGATAATAGTAAGAGACACCCTATGGGATCTCTGGTATTCTAGATATATTTCTCCCTCCATTGTCCAGTTTCCTTTGGTAGTCAGGATCAATCACACCATCCAGTGGAGTAAATCTTTTCTTTTTCTGTTGATCCACAAAAATGAAGGGGGGGGAAATCGGAGGGGGAGATGAACCATGAGAAATATGGACTCTGTGAAACAAACTGAGGGTTCTAGAGGGGAGGGGGGTGGGGGGATGGGTTAGCTTGGTGATGGTTATTAAAGAGGGCACGTATTAAATGGAACACTGGGTGTTATATGCAAACAATCATGGAACACTACATCAAAAACTAATGATGTATGGTGATTAACATAACAAAAGAAAAGGCAGGGGGGAAAAAAAAGAAATGAGGAGCCCAAATTGGCCAGGTGGCAGTCTTAAATTCTAACTCAGTGGAATCATTGTTGTGTCTCCTGTTGGAAGCATTCTTTCCTTTGGGATAAGACCTGTAGGCCAGCAGAGCATAAAGTTGTAAGAACAAGAAGCAAAAATTTTGCCAATGAGTCACTAAAGATAACAGAGTGGTGCCATTCCCATTTCCACCCTTGATTCCCAGACCTGTGAATCGTGGCTATGAGAAAAACAGCACCACATACTGGATGCTGACTCAGAGCATATAGAGCTTTCTGGAGAGCCTCCTCCCCATTCTGCAAGGCATTGCCACCTAGCTGGCAATTAGCTGCATCTTCAAAAGGCCATTTTACCATTCTACCAAACCAGCTACTGGGATGACAGGGAACATCGTAAGACCTAAAGCCTGTGAATTCCATGAGCATCTGCTCATGGCTGCATTCTAGCTTTTAATGATACATCCCATTCTTCAGGATAGTTTAGATCTTACTCCAACTTTTTTGTTTCAACTTGCAAATAAGTGATATAGTTAGAAAAGTGATCTTACTATCTTAACAGTGTAGTAAGCGTTTTGAATCCCTAGTAAATGGGATAAAGTTAGTCAGACCACAATGGGAAGAAACCAAGTATTTGGGATACTAGAGTCTGTCGAGCTCTTTTCAATAGAAACAGCACAATCTAGTCAGGAGAATTGAATTCAAATCCAGCAGCCCAGCAGCTTAAAGACCCTCCATATTTACCTTCTGTAAAAATATGGTTTCTGAGGATTTTCTCCAACTTATCACACCATTTTGAATGCAAATTGGGTTTAATAAATAAAAGTCGTGGCATATCCAGTTTTTTTCACATGCTGTCTTAACAGAAATGGAATGTATGCAGTTTAATGTCATTAAATCATTTGTGTGAAGTAGTTTAATCTTCATAAAAGAAAACCATCGTGTAACCACGGGAAAGGATCTATTGACACACTACCTTTAGCTCAGAGTAAGTTTAATTCTAAAGGTCACATTCTTTAAATATTTCCTACAAATTAAATGCGGACTTTTATGAACCAAAGCAAACTAATGGATCCTCTGATGTGAGCAAAAATAATCTGTAAACTGAGATTTAACCAAAGGGTGTGTGCAGTATATACCTATAAATACAGAGTAGGGAATATGAACTTCAAAATCAAATAAACTCACTGTGACTGAAAAAAAAAAAACTTGCATGAAGACTTACACAGAGACATTTTAGATGTTCTTAGACACTGAGGTACCTTTGCCTAGAGGGTTAGCCACAAATATTTTCCATTTGGCCACAAAAATGTGTGTGTGTGCGCGCGTGTGTGTGCACACACACGTCTTGAAATAGCGAATGAGAAGAAAAAGACAAGCATCTAATAAAAGTAGTGAATCTATTTCCCTTTAATAATAGCTAAAACAAAAATTATAAAATCTCTAAAAGACACCTTATTACTGTCCCTATTTCATAAGTGGCAATGAAGCTTGACAGAGGAAAGGCTTGATGAAGATTACATAGCCTATTAGTGCTGGAAAGGGAATTGAATTCAGGTCACCTAACTGCAAGCCCAAGACTTTATCCTTACACTAACACTTGTACATGATGAAAAATGCAATAAGAGAAAGCCCCAAAGCTCACTGAACTAAAGTCAACAGCTGTTCTCCAGTCATTAGTTTAATGAGAAAACGTTACATTTCATGGGAAGTCTGTTTTCAGATTTCATATAGCATTTCCAAAAATCTGGCCTTCAGGTTTCATCCTTTCTTGCTCTGCAAGGTGAAATTGCTTGTCCCTGAGCCTGCCAGAAAGCGAGCCTGTCCCCAGTGCCTGCATGGTCTCTGCTTCTACCTTAGCATGGAGCAGCTCTCCTTGAGAAGCAGCAGGATTCCCACACCAACACGCAAGGAACCAACCAGTGACTCTTGAGCCTAAGTTTATGTGTGACTTCTGGAAATTAAATGTAGATGTTACAGACATACTTTGAAATGAATCAACCTGTGGACTTCCAAAAAAGTATTCAGAGGATATAAACTGGTGGATGTGTGCTAGTGAGAAAGCATGCCTGATACAGACCTTGGGTATAGTCCAGGGGATTAGATTCAGTGAGATCACTAGTCTCCAGTCTTTCAGGTTCCTAGCATGGGGGAAACTTGTCTGAGGATTCAAAAAAAAAAGACTTCTCAGTGATATATAATGATGTGCCCATAGAAGGCCAAAGAGAACATTTCAGCATTTCTGTTCACATCTTTTTCACGCATTGCCACTGGTTTTGATCGTTCTCTTTGCTGAGTTGAGCAGTTACTTCATCAGGTTATCACAGTTTTTATCACATCTGTAATAATTCAGCCATTCCTTCTAGAAATAAATGAAAAAAAAATGTACAGACATTACTCTGCTAGGAACTACAGTCCACCAAAGAAATTGTTGGATGTATGATTCCTCATTATTTAAAACACAATGTGATATGTCTTTGCAAGCTTTAAACTAACTTGTTACTAATGTTACTATTTTTCAGTATATCTCAGATGTTCCCGTATGATAAATCTCTAATGTTTAAACCAAAAATTAGCTTACAATTTTTCCTTACCTTTTCAAAATTCAGAATGCTGTCTCTTTCAATTCACTTACAAGGAACAATGCATCCAGTTTAACTCTTGAAAAATCTCACATTTTTCAGTGCCAAATGAATGGTTTCTTTTAGGCAAAGTACACATCTAGGTAGAAATCATTATATTATTTACTGTTGAACACTTACCCTATAATATTTCTCAGCATGGAACATGAATAGATAAAAATGACAAAGAGAGAATTTGACCCACTATTTGGCAACCTAAATTTTGAATCGAAAACTCCCGGGTCAGTCAGAAAGGGCAGGTTTTCAGCATTACAGTAATCATTGCTAATGTAATGCCTTATTTGTCCCTACAGTGTTCACTGTTATGTACAGATAGCTTCAGTCTTAAAAATATAATGTAGTGCTAGTTCCTTCAATTATATAATTTCAGGGCAGGCTAAATTAAATTAGTAGATATCAAAGATTTTAGTTTATTCATTCCCTAAACATAGAGTATTATTACCCATTTAACAAGTCAGTACACTATTATAATATTGCTATATGATTAAGTATTTTCTTTCAGTTATGCAGCTCTCAATTACAAAAAATGAGATGTGTATTATTGATATGTCCATGGCACAAAAGAACTGCTGAGACCAAACCTCAGTATTCGAGATAGTACCTCCACACTGAGCATTTCTCTTCTACATCATGCATGCTCACCACTTCCACATAAGAGTATTAAAACACAATAATGAAAAGCTCCATATTTTTTAAGAGTCTGTTAGCTTTTAAATAGCTGGTGGTAGATCTTCTGTTGGTTTTTCAAGGTACAGACCTAAGACCACTCTCTTGCTCGTTATTTTATTTTTCAATGTTGTTCACTTACCTAATGAAGGAAAATAACATAACACAATAATGAGCTGATTAAGGTTTCCCACTGAGCGGTGCAAGCTCATTTTGAGTCTCTAGTAAAAATCTTTTTCTCTTCTCTCTCTCTCTCTCTCTTTTTTTTTAATTTTGTGAAACATTAAGGAATGGGTTAGGCTTTGCTAATTGATTATTCAAAACCTACATTTGCCAACTGGTGTTTTTAATACCTTCAGGCTTAAGTGAAAATGAGAGAAGAAATCTCAGTTGGATTTTTCCTGATGTTGTTATTATAGTTTTAATGTAAATTATTATTACCAACATTAGACACAAAGCCTAAAACATTAATTTTTAGCATTATAAAAGATGTCTTCAGTGTTAGTTACCTTGTAAAATAATGTCATGTCTATTTACCCCAAAAGTCTCCTTTTCTATGGCTAATATCATCCATTTAATTACATAATAAAAGCCATTACCACTGTGAAACATTCTACATTCAAAGAGATTATGTATAGCCCTGGACTCTTTATCTTCCTTGGTGGGATCAGCAAGGGTTGGCACAGAGTCTGTTCCCTATGATCGAGAAAATATTTAATGAGTAATAATTACATTTTAGGCCATGGATTACTATGAAGAAAGGAAAGATGTACTCAGTGTCCTCAAGTGATCAGCAACTGGATGAAGGACTGGCTACATAATTGATAGGCCCACTGCCAAATACAATTCAGAGCTCATTGTTCAAAAACTATTAAGAATTTCAAGACACAACAGCAGAGCATTAAACCAAGTGCAAGGTCCCCTGAGTCTGGGGCCCTGCAGGACCGCACAGGCCACAAAGTCAGCTCTGCTTCAGTGACTCCCTACTACAAGGAGGAGGCCTTTTGAGAGGATGGTGTTGGAAAGAGCTTTAAAATGTCTTCAAACCATAAGATACTGTAGAGTTTGATATTCTCAGAAATCTGTATAAGAGAAATAAAATAACAAAAAAATAAATAGCAAAGCGAGAGATTTATAACAAAACAGGAGCTCTCTTGGGAAACCTCAAAGTCAACCTTGCAAATACAGGTCTCAGGGTATTAAGAGCCAAACAAATAGCTTGTGGGAGGAGAGGAGGAATAGCAATAAATCAGAAGGAGAAAGGATCATTCTGAACTGTGTAGGAAGGAAATGTTATTTTGGAGTGAGTGAGCAATGGCCTTGTCTTTGACAAAGGAGTTAGATTTCACTAAGTGAACTCTGATTCCACATGTAACAGGGCTTTACATGTAACAGGGCTTTCATAACTGGCAGGTATTTTTGCTTTCTAAATAGAAACCCTTTCTAAAACCCTTAAAATATTTGATTATGTCATGAAGATGGAAATTTAGAAATATTAAACTATAATGAAATAAATATGAAGCAAATTTCTATGGTGGGTTGCAATGAAGAGCTATTTATGTAAGCACTTCATAAAAAATAAAATCATTACAAATACATTAGTACCTAGAGGCTTAGGTTAAGCCCATAGGCCTCCTACAAAATTTTTCAGATCAAATCTCCCTAGTCTACCTCTCTTTAGATATGTGAGATGTAAAATAAAGACATTTTGGGTTTTTTTTCCCCATTGTGTTCACTGTCCCTTGAAGTTTATCAGGAAGCATTGCATTCCATCTTTCAAACGTTGAGTATACATTTCCTAAATTGGAATATTTTTTTAAAGTGAGAATCTTACCCAAACAAAAAGTCTGCAAACAAATTGGAAAACATCTCTTAAGTGAAAAATTTGACCTTTCCAGTCAGAAATATTACCACCTTGTGTAAGCAGTTTTAGATGCTTTGGCAGTGGTGTGCCACTAAATGTTTAAAAATAAGCTGGAGGGTAGGGCAAGGGGACAGGAATAGAGTCCCAATTTTGGCATTTGCTCATTTCTTTGGCATAAAAACTCCCACCAAGGGGAATATGAGAAGCCTCCATTTTATCTTTGCAACTTTCCTGTACATCTAAAACTATTCGAAAATAAAATTTTATTTTAAAATAAAATTTTAAAAAACTCATGATGGCCAATTGCAAGCTATCAACGTGTGACATCTCTGAACACAGAGGAGAGCTGGCCAGAGATGGGCATAGCCGTCTCTTGAGAGAAGAGAAGGGGACTCAACTGATGGAGGAGGAACAGCGGCTGCCGGGATGGATACGGTAACAGCTGCCCCCAAACACTGGGGTCAGGATAATGCGCAGAACCTGTAACGCAAAAGTATATAGTGACCAGGTTGTCTGTGTCTCCTGCTTTCGTCGAAATTCAGAACCATCGTTCCTCTGGCTTTTCCTTAGAAGGATTTGGGGAATGGATCTCACAGAATCCCGGGATCCTACAGCAGTCATCCGGTTCAATGCTTCCCTGGCTTCCCCAATGTAAGAATCAACCAAAACATTTGCTAACAACATCAACAAAATCATTAGACCCTCAACCCACAACTGCTGAATCAATTTCTGGGAAAGAGGCTTGGAAACCCCAGAAAATGCTCATCATTAAGGAAAGTTGGAAAACACTGGTCAGCTCTATCTCCTGCCCAGTAAGGAAACTTCCTTACAACGTATTTAACATGTAACCAGTGATTTATTTGTTCTACCTCGGTCTTAAAACTTCTACCAGTGAGGATGGTGAGCAGTAGAGGATCGTGGACAGACCTGGATCAAATCCTTTCTGTACTACTCACCAGCCATGTGACTTTGAGAAATGTGCTCAGCCTAAGTTTAGTGTCCTCATCTGTAAAATGGAAGTATTAAATGCAATTTCCAAGAGTTTTTGCTGAGCACACAAGATGCCATGGGTAATGCATTTAGCACAGGGCCTGAACAAAGTAAGCGCTCCCTACATGCCAGCTAATACAATTTAGACAATGATTTGCAACCTTGGCTGCATGTACGTATCACCTGGGAGGTTTTAAAAATCCCAAGGCCCGCCTACACACTAGCCCATGTAAATTAGAATCTCTGATGATGGGATTCAGGCATTAATGTTTTAAACCTCCCCAGGTTATTCCATGTGCAGCTGATGTAAAGGAACAGTGAATAATCAGCTAAGAAATTTGCCAGGCCACCCAATTCAACAGCTAGATAGCCATAATTATTATACTGTATTGTCTTTTAAAGAAGCACAGCTACAATAGTATCAGGAAGCACAGTTTAAGTACCCACTGTGTGCAAGATAATAAGAGGCCCTTTCGTAGATCTCTCAGAAGCACCAGGAAAGATACTTACATGGATAACCTCTTTGCCTAAGTTGCTTGGGTACATATTTTTTTCTTGTTTACAGTTTCGAATTCTTAGATGACTTCTTGTCACATCTGTGTTGTGCGTGGTGAGTTGCCAGCTGAGCCTCACCTCTAGAGAAATCACTGAACACAGCTTTGCTCCGATGCAGGTAGCTAAGTGAAGGAGGGAAACATTTCTGAATAATGTGAAGGGAAGAGAGGAGCGTGGGAGTCCCTTAGGAAAGTACTTCTGTCAGAGCCAATGGAAGCAGATGCTCCAACAAAACAGGGCTCAAAAGGATCAAGCAGGAACCTTCTTTCTGTGTGACAAGGGACGGTCCAAGAGGATCAGTTGCATTTAAAACCATTAGCGCACAATTTTTGATCAAAGGTGTTATTCTAATTTCACCTGTTCCTAAATCTTGAGATAATTATGACATAGCCCATGATTAATCGTGTGACAATCATAATTAGGGGAAAATGGAAATGAAGATGTCTTATTTCTATCACTTTTACTCAAAGCTTGCCCTGCTTCTACCCCTGTTGACTGTCAGTTCAACCCTCTGTGAACAGTGGATTGAAAGCTTTTGTTGCATTTTTCAAATCCCTTTATACCATCAGACTCTGAATCAAAAGACAACCTGCCGTTATTTTTAAGTTGGAGTGTTAGTAATTAGAGTGACCTAGAATTCCCTACAAACTATTTCATCTTAAGAAACACAGGTTTCCACTTTTGACTGTGCATAGCTGTCAATCTATATAGAGGAGATAACAAAAGGATAAATTAACCTGGTGACTCCTTCAAAATGATATCGATCCAAAGATGTATTGGTTGACAACCCACCCTTGGAGGACAAAGGACCTGCTGCCTTTCGCGAAGTAAATAAATACTTTATAGGTCAGTAACCCTTACATTCCCCGGGGGCCTCTAGGAGCCTGCCTTTTTACAAAGCTGTTGCCATGTTATTATCAAGTGATTATTTTCATTTATTTTTGTTTCAAGAATTTTACCTGTTTTTGCTACAAGCAATAGATGTTTCTCCCATTCTTGGAGAGAATAATATTTTATAGCAAGAGAAAAACCCTCATATGACGTAAAATAACTTTTGATTTGGGTCGTGTTTCCAAGGGCAAATCAAAGCATAACAATAGGAATTTTGAGATGTAGAAATAACTTAAATCACTAACAAAAAGCAGGAGATGGAGTGGTGGAATGAAGGTGGGAGAAAGCTTTAAACTGACTCACATTTTATAGCAAGGGATCAATAAGGATTACTTAAACTGATAAATCAGGTACTGCAGTTCAAGTGCGGTATTTAAAGACATAAATGCATGCTTTGATTTTAAATTCTTAAGAATAGTTTCCACTCACATAAAGTTTAATGACTCCACTGATTATCTTCCTAGAAATGTATATATTTGATAGAAATATATATAAAATAAAAATAATTTTATATATTTTATTATTTGGTTGTTATGTATACACATCTATAATACATAATACATATATAGTATATATCAATGTTATTTATATATATAATCACAGACATACATACACACGTATATACACATTCCTACATACATGCATCTATATACACACAAAATTCATCTAAGCAAATATGCATGTGAAAAACTTCACCTGTTCATTTTGATGCCTCATTCCAGAGGTTAACCTGCTCTTGTAGTAGGTAGAGCCTCCACAAGTCTTATTTTTCTCCCATATTTATTCTATAATCCTATTTTTTTTTTTAAGATTTTATTTATTTATTTGACAGAGACAGCGAGAGAGGGAACACAAGCAGGGGGTGTGGAAGAGGGAGAAGCAGGCTTCCCGCCGAGCAGGGCACCTGATGCGGGGCTCAATCCCAGGACTCGGGGTCATGACCTGAGCCGAAGGCAGATGCTTAACAACTGAGCCACCCAGGTGTCCCTCTTATTTTATTTGTTGTTATTTAACTTTATTTTCAAAATGAAAGCACCAGGTATATCCAACTTAAATTTTTCGAGTATCAATTCTACTTTTATATTTAGTGATATGTTTAGACAGTTGTTGAAACAAATAATTAACATATATATGAGAGAATATATGACAAGATTGATATTAAAAACAAAGTAGAATCAAGCACCTTACTAACCCTATCCACATAACATTTCTTCTGCTCCTGTTGTTTTCTCATTTGTACTTAAACATTTTTATAAGCTGGTATATAATCCTTAAAATAACAATGCATAAAGAAAAATATCCCAAGGAAATATGAAAAGGTCAAAATAAAGGTGCTATTAACCACAAAATAAAATAGTATCTGCCCCATAATTATAGCATTATAAAGATATTTACTATGCAGTACCAAGAAATATATTTTTTTATGAGTAGAAAGGGTTTTTTTTAAGTAACTGCTACTTTTCAAGGAAAAAACAAATACCTCTTAAAACATACAGGATGGGGCGCCTGGGTGGCTCAGTTGGTTAAGTGACTGCCTTCGGCTCAGGTCATGATCCTGGAGTCCCGGGATCGAGTCCCGCATCGGGCTCCCTGCTCGGTGGGAAGCCTGCTTCTGCCTCTGACCCTCCCCCCTCTCATGTGCTTTCTCTCTCTCGTTCTGTCTCAAATAAATAAATAAAAAAAAATCTTTAAAAAAAAAAATAAATAAAAAATAAATAAATAAATAAAACATACAGGATGAATAATAAGAAATATTTAAAAGACAAAGGATAGGGACACCCGGGTGGCTCAGTCAGTTAAGCCTTTGCCTTTGGCTCAGGTCATCATCCTGGGGTCCTGAGATTGAGCCCAGCGGTGGGCTCCCTGCTCCGTGGGGAGTCTGCTTTTACCTCTCCCTTGGCCTGCTGCTCCCCCTGCTTGTGCTGGCTCTCTCTGGCAAATAAATAAATTAATAAAATCTTTTTAAAAAAATGTAAAAAAAGACAAAGGATGGCCTTTCAAATTAGAGTAATAATGCTTATCTAATTTTATATGTAGATAATTACTAATAACAGCAACTAAGTTATAAAATGCCTCAAAGTTTCTTTTGAAATATTTGCTAGCTCTGGTAGGTTAAGTCTGCCATTCTTAGAGATAAAAGTCGTGACATTCATTCCCCGACTTCCTGAACTCAAAATTAATCTTGGGAGTTTGGGGCCAACCTCCAGGTGTATTAGAAATATCTGTCAATTTATTGCACCAAGGTGCTTGTCTGCATGTTAGATGTTTTCCCTACTTCTTCTGCCCATGTTTTAGGGCTGGCTCTACCACTACTTATGTCCCTGATCTTCCCTTCTAAGGGCTTCCTTTATAACACTGGCTATATTACTACTTTAATGCCCTAATAGATGACTAATTAAAATCCTCCTATTCCTTTTCTCTGCAGATAATTATCAAAAATAAGATGAATTTTTTTAAAGTTTTTAAAAAATGACTTCCACTTCTCAATTCAGCTCATTTGCACAGTGTGCTGGCTGTGGTGGTGAGCTATAAAGGCAGAGACATTTCTACTCGTAAGAAACCCTGTATCTAGTTGGCAATTTGAGTAAGTAAACAGTAAGTTTTAAATACGATATGATAAAAACATCAGTCGAATTCTGTTCAAGATACTGTGAATCAGAGGGAAAGTGGTTAGCGCTGTCTGGGAGAATTTCCCATGAAATTTGATCTCTGTTTTGAATTCTATAGAATGAGAAATGGTTTACAAGAAAAATGAGAGATAAAAGTAGATTCCAAGCTCAAGGGCAAAAAATGGTATCCATTTACTGGATTTGTGTTGCTCTAGATTTTGGAGATGTACTCTAATGGAACATACTTCCCTGAGAGGCTAAGTTTTCTATTTCTTAATGTGAAAAGCTATTTAAAAACACGAGTGTGGTAAGAGTGGGTAAAACTCCTGCATTTCTCCCTGTCTAGTGAAACCTGTTGATATTTTTCTCTCTGGGGGAGCATAATTGTACCACAGTGGTCCTCAGACATATCCTCATGTTCATCTTTTCCTAGACTGAGTTCCTTAAGGTCAGGGACTGTGGCTCTTTGTTCATCTCTGGATCCTTAGTGTGTTATCTTGAACACTGTTAGGGGCAATGAAAAAGTATGTTGAATAAGAAATAAGTATCTACAAAATTAAATATTTCACCAAAGTGTAGCCAAGAGATCTGAATGAGAAAGAAGGCACTTATGTGAAACGGAGGTGCAGTTGCCCTTGATTTTAGAGGGGCTCAATGAATGTTTACAAATTTGCCAGTTTCCAGGATCTTAATAGGAATCCTTTGCAAAGCTGAGTACTTTACTTCATTTCCCCAGTAGGCTATTGGAGGTTTTCAAAACTACAAGTCTCAATACCATTGCTTTAATTCATGGTACCCTTTGGAGAGCTCTCTCGTTATCAGCCACCTGTATTCGTTCCCAAAGCTCACTACTGGGCCATTTTATTACAAATAAAACAGCTGCCCAAGAGTCAGAATTGTTGAAAACTAGAAGGGGTAACTAGGAAAATTGTTCTGATGCTTCCTTTAAACACAAAATACTGTTTTTAATCTATCTTGATTAATTAGAAGATAACCATGCTCAATGCCATGGGTTCCTCCCAGGTTCATCCAAAGCCTCTCATTCTCTTCATGCAGAGGGATTCTGTCCACTCTCACTGACACTATTAGTTTCTCAGGTGAATAGTGAAACTTTTAACTGAAATAATCTCGTTTAAAAACAAGAAAATGTGGGGCGCCTGGGTGGCTCAGTCAGTTAAGCCTCTGACTCTTGATTTCAGCTCAAGTCATAAACTCAGGGTTGAGGAATCGAGCCCTACACCAGGCTCTGTGCTCAGCATGGAGTCTGTTTGTCCTTCTCCCACTCCTCTCTCTCTCTCTCGCTGTCCATCTCTCTCTCAAATAAATAAAAATCTTAAAGAAAAGAACAAGAAAATATAAGCCACCCACATAACATGATACCATACCACACGAATCACTAAATTAACAAAATCAAAATAGTCCCTCTGCAGGAATGGGTTCTCAAAAATGAAAAACAGTGACAACTTGACCAGAATTATCAATGGTTCTTCAGTCAGCATCTCGGTTCCACCAACTCCCATATGAGAAGATACAGATGGTTACCATTATATCTAAAACAAATATGAAAGGGAATGTTTCCACCATAGGGACAATGCTAGGAAAAAAGAATACAAGGAAATGAGGTGTTTTTATTGTCCCATATATCCAGTAATGAGACAGCATTTCAAGACCTTTGGTAACGTTCAAAGATTTTGTCCTCCCTCAGTCTCTGCCAAGGAACATAGCTATAAACATTTCATTACAAACCTACATGGAGCACTAGGTGATGTATGGAAGTGTTGACTCACTATTTTGTCCACCTGAAACTAATAGTACACTATGTTAATTAATTGGATTTAAAAAAAATAAAAATTTTTTTAAAGAAAAAATACTAAGAGATATTTGAGAAAGCAGAGATTATTCCACATTATTTTCTTTTTTTTTTAATATAAGAGGGGTTTTTTTGGGGGTTTTTTTGGTTTTTTTTTTGAGAGAGAGAGAATGAGAGACAGAGAGCATGAGAGGGAGGAGGGTCAGAGGGAGAAGCAGACTCCCTGCCGAGCAGGGAGCCCGATGCAGGACTCAATCCCGGGACTCCAGGATCATGACCTGAGCCGAAGGCAGTCGCTTAACCAACTGAGCCACCCAGGCGCCCTCCACATTATTTTCTAAAATATCAGATAAAAGATGGAATTTCAAGAAATAAGACTATCAGGGATGCCTGGGTGGCTCAGTCGGTTAAGCATCTGCCTTTCGCTCAGGTCATGATCTCAGGGGACTGGAATCAAGTCCTGCATTGGGCTCCCTGCTTGGCGGGGAGCATTCTTCTCCCTCTACCTGCTGCTTTCTCTCTCTTTCCCTCTGACAAATAAAAAAAAAAAATCTTTAAAAATTTAAAAAAAAATAAGACTATCAGTTTATAAATGATCTACTCTGTTAAACACCTGCCCACAATCCCTGGGAGATAGGGAGTGATTGTCCCACATCTTTCATCATCCGTAGGGTTTAGCACACTACCTTACCTAAGTGACATTTGCTGGTTAACTGCATGAATAAATTAAGAGCCAACGGTTCCAAACAAATTAGCAATTGATAAAGACAATATTCGAAGTAGATAAAGGCCTTATTCAAGGAAATGGAACCATGTAATTCTCTCACATTAAAATACTATCATCTTGGGGCGCCTGGGTGGCTCAGTCGTTAAGCGTCTGCCTTCAGCTCAGGTCATGATCCCAGGGTCCTGGGATCGAGCCCCGCATCTGACTTCCTGCTCGGCGGGAAGCCTGCTTCTCCCTCTCCCACTCCCCCTGCTTGTGTTCCCTCTCTCGCTGTGTCTCTCTCTGTCAAATAAATAAAATCTTTAAAAAAAATAAAATAAAATAAAATAAAATAAAATACTACCATCTTATAATACTATTTCCAGGATAACACCCATCCAGTAAATATTCTGCTCTAAAAATAAAGACCTATGCTAGCACAAAGGCAACTTTATGATGAAATAATGAAGCATAATATTTGGCCCTTCTCATTTGCAAAGGCCCCTTCTATAGTTCTTGGAGGAGTTCTAGCACTGTGTTCACATGGTCCTTTGTTATTTTTTAATATTTAAAAACATAAGATACTTTACACATAATTGCTTATCTTTTTCTACTCTTCTACTTTCCTTCACTTTCTTTCATATGGGAAAGGTCATGAGGATTTGGGAGGTATAGTTACTGGGAGGTTGAGTTGGAGATATGCTTAGGTTGGCTTTAATGAGATATATCATGTAGTTCTAATCATTTCCATGTACAGTTAAGGTATTGCTGGCCATCCAGTATAGGGATGCATTTCAGGAACACTTTGACCCCCAATTATGCCAACTCATCCAGCTCCATGACATGTAGATTTCAGCCCAGAGGTTGAATCAGAATATGAATTTCTATTCTAATCCTTGGAAGATACTAGCAGTAGAAGAAAAAATTCTTCCAAATTGTATAATTCACATTACAAAGACACTTGATAGAAATTTCCCAAATTTGATAGAAATCCTTAAAATGTATATGACATTATCAGTAGAAAGCTATGAGGTTGGAAGAAACATTTCTTAATTAATAGAAGCAGTTTTCAATCAGCCAGGTTTGACAAAACACTGAACTCTGCTGTCTCTAGAGAAAGTGATATTAAAAAAATTGTTGTCATATGGAGAGGTGATCAAGGGGTAGGCAGCCAAAACTGTAGGGGGGAAAACCCCTTAATTTTAGAGGAAATTAATTAATAAAGCATTATTTTTTAATTTTGTGATGTTTGTGGTGTCTGATGGCTAAATTTTTTAATATTTGTGATTTGATTTATTATTTCATTCTAAATCTGTATATTCCACTTGAACCTAGTTTTGTATTTTTGATATTAGATTCATTTTCTTAAAGAGACCCCAAATTTGTATATGTTCCAGGCACTACAAAAGCTGAATCAGGCTATAACTAGCAAAACTAATGTGTTGTCTTGAAAATTAGTTCTGGGTGAGATAATAAAGGCTTTGCTTGTTTCACACAACAGAGTTGGGATTAGAAAGATATAATTATTATAGTTATTTATGATAGAGTCTCTGAAAGGTAGAGATACTCTTTGAGAGAACACACTGTCTAAACTGATCTAATATTGAAAAGTTGCCGTTTAAGCTATTTCTAAGCTATTTCTAAGACCAAGACCAGAACATTGAATTATCTCATAGATAAAATAGTTACTCCATCTTTACATTTTTTAATAGTAACTACAAGTCTTTGTTTAGATCTTTCATACTTCCAAAATGGTTTTTCATACTTGATTACAGCTTTAAATGGCAGTACTGAATCTTGTTTCAGAATAGTAGCTTAGTGCCTGGCTAAGTAGGTGCCCACTAAAATGTTGTTGAGTAAATCAGTGACTACATTTAATTTCCCAGTACATTTTTTCTTTTTTTAAATTCTTTATTTAAATTCAACTTAGTTAACGTATACTGTATTATTAGTTTCAGGGATAAAATTTAGTGATTCATCAGTTGCATATTAACAGCCAGTGCTCCTTACATCATGTTCCCTCCTTAGTGCCCATCACCCAGTTAACCTATCCCCTACCCATTTCCCCTACAGCAACCCTCAGTTTGTTTCCTAGAGTTAAGAGTCTCTTATGGTTTGCCTCCCTCTCTGTTTTTATCTTATTTTACCTTCTCTTCCTCTATGTTCATCTGTTTTGTTTCTTAAATTCTACATATGAGTGAGATCACATGGTATTTCTCTGTCTCTGACTGACTTATTTCGCTTAACATAATACCCTCCGGTTCCCTTCACATCATTGCAAATGGCAAGAGTCCATCCTTTTTGATGGCTGGGTAATATTCCTGTGTGTGTGTGTGTGTGTATGTGCGTGCGCACGTGCACGCATGCACATATACATTTTCTTTATCCATTCATCTGTCGGCGGACTGATGGACATCTGGGCTCTTTCCATAGTTTGGCTATTGTGGACCTTGCTGCTATAAACATTGGGGTGCATTGCCCCCTTGAATCACTATGTTTGTATCCTTTGGATATCTCCTGATACATTTTTAATTTCATCATAATTATTCTCAGATCACTGATGAGAAAACAGATACAGAATGTTTGCCCAAATTTACCCAAATAACAAGTGAACAGGATTCAAAATGTCACAATCTAGGTTTTGTACTACATCGATGACATCCCACTACAGTAAATGAAACTTCCAACCCTCCTCTGCAAAGGCTATTTCAATTAGCACTAGTAGACAAAAAATACTTTTGCAAAACATTTTAATATATATTTGTTATAATTGGCATGAGAGTTGATAGTAGTGAAGTATTAGACAAATAGTTTCAGCATTACATTCATGTGGAAATATATTTATTGAATTTAAATTTGTTAACTTGAGGACTATGAGTCTGAAAAAGAAAACATTTCTAACCATCTAAATTTTCCTTTCACTTGGAAAAGCATTTATCCAATTGACATACAGTTGACACTCCAGCAATTAAAGCCAACATTTAATATTGTCAGTCCCTATTAGAAGATAACTACTGTCCTTTACTAGACTCAAATGACCATTTACTTTCTACCAAATAGCGGACATTAATAGGATTGACTCACCCAGGCAACTGTGCTGAATTGCTTAAAAGGACAAGGGCATCTGTATGGGTGAGGGGACAGCCTATTTTGTAGACCTTTGATAATGCCTGGTATATCATAAAAAAATAACAGAGGAGTTCAGAATTTTTTAAGTAACAATTGACATAGGTTTCCTCTTTGTGTGTGTGTTTGTGTGTGTGTGTGTGTGTGTGTGTGTGTGTAAGAGAGACCAAAATACATGGAAGTCTTCTACTAGGGGCTTCTAGGTAATTTTTTGAAAATAGTTCACTGACACTTAAAAATCTGTTTCACAATCATTGTATGTGTTGAGAGGGGCAAGTGGGTGGCTTTTCCAATCTTGCTCATAGTATCAGTTTCTCATACTTAAAGATAATTGGAATCAAAAGAACATCAAAAGGAAGTTCAAAAGGAACTAAGAGTCCTTTCAAGATGCAGCCTTGTGTTCTCCTCTAGGATTTTTATGCTTTCAAGTCTCACATTTAGGTCTTTAATTCATTTTGAATTTATTTTTGTGTATGTGTAAGAAAATAGTCCAGTTTCCTCCTTTTGCATGTTGCTGTCCAGTTTCCCCAGCACCATTTGTTGAGGAGATTGTCTTTTTCCCCTTGGATATTCTTTCCTGCTTTGTCAAACACAGGTAGTAACTCTTTGACATTGGCCGTAGCAACTACAATCGACAAAACTAAAAGGCAACCCGTGGAATGGGAGAAGATATTTGCAAATGACATATCTGCTAATGGGTCAGTATCCAAAATACATAAAGAACTTATAAAACTCAACATCCAAAAATGAATAATCTAATTAAAACATGGGCAAAAGACATGAAGAGATATTTTTCCAAAGAAGACATACAGAGGGCCAACAGACACATGAGAATATGCTCAATATCACTCATCATGAGGGAAATACAAACCAAAACTACAATGAGGTACCAGAATGGTTAAACTCAACAACACAGGAAACAACAGGTATTGGCGAGGTTGGAGAGAATAGGGAACCCTCTCACACTGTTGTTGGGAACGCAAACTGGTGCAGCCACTCTGGAAAACAGTATGAAGGTTCCTCAAAAAGTTAAAAATAGAACTACCCTGTGATCCAGCAATTGCACTACTAGGTATTCACCCAAAGAATACAAAAATACTAATTCAAAGGGATACATGTACCTTGATGTTTATAGCAGCATATACAATATGTGTATGTCTACAATAGCCAAATTACGAGAACAGCCCAAGTGTCCATCGGCTGACAAATAAAGAAGAGGTAGTATAAAGACGCTACTTCGTCTTTACACTACATACATACATATATACAATGGAATATTACTCAGCCAAAAAAAAGAATAAATCTTGCCATTTGCAGCAACGTGGATGGAGCTAGAGAATTATGCTAAGCAAAATCAGTCAGTCAGAGAAAGACAAATTCCATGATTTCACTCATATGTGGCACTTAAGAAACAAAACAAATGAAAAAAGGGAGAAAAAAGAGAGAGGCAACCGAGAAAGTGCCTCATAACTATAGAGAACAAAATGATAGTTACCAGAAGGGCAGTGAGTAGGGGGATGGGGGAAATAGGTGATGGGGATGAAGGAGCGCACTTGTTGTGATGAGCACCAGCTGTTGTATGGAAGCGTTGAATCACTATATTGTACACCTGAAACTAATATTACATTGTAGGTTAACTAACTGGAATTTAAATAAAAACTAAAAAAAAAAAAATAAAAAGATACAGCCCTGTCTGCAGAGAATCAGCCTTAGCGAGCCACAGACAATACACCCTGTGTGCATCCTCACTGGGAGCAACATTGAAAATCTGCTCAGAAAGGAGGTACTCGCACCCAGATTTGTCATTCAAACACACAGCTTGCCCATTGGCTCAGCTAGGCACTAGCGTTTAGGTTGGAGTTTTAGGGAGAACGTGAAAATTCAAGGATGGGGAACAGATGTTCCTCATCTTGAAGACTCTGTCCAGATGCTGTCACTTGAGAAGAAAGAAGCAACTAATTCAGCAGGGCTGGGGAGCTGAGATGCTAGGCTATAAGATGCTCGCTGAAATCTCAGATTTCTATCCCTGTAGTTGTATCGATGCCAAATCCCACCAGTGTGTGAGCATTCCCCAAACCCACAGTGCTGATGGGAGCGCCAAGTATCACACAGGAAGCTGCAAATGCATGAAGCACACCCTTCTGGTAAGGAACAAGTTTAATTTTCTTCTTATGTGCTGGTGGTGGCAGGAGGATGTCCGTGTATTTGATGGTACACTTGATGTTAGTCATACTGGAAATGAAAAGGCCCCAGAGAAAACTACTCCTCACTCACAGAGGAAAGCTATCTGTCTTGCCTAGGGAGAGAAGTGGTTTCTGTCCTTTGCTAAGAGGTTAAAAGAGCAAGAGAAAGACGTCAGGCAAGGAGATGTTTTATGTAAGCAACTGCCCAGGTCCTGAATCTTCCCCTCTGCTTGGGCTCCAGGTCCTCTGACTTGGTTCTGGTCACAGACAGGCTGTCCCTCTGGGATAGCAAGGTGGTTGAATCAGCTTCAGTCTCTCTTTGGAGTATAAAGAAAGAAAAGAATCTAAATATCTCACTAAATGAATCCATCTGATACTAGGACCTTGGCTTGTTAATCCTCTCCTGTTCTTTCCCATCTTTCTACTTTCCCTCTGTGCCAAATCATCAGATATTTACAATCCAAACGTTTCAGGAATTTAATCTGAATTGTCTGCTCCTAAGGATGTCACAGATTAGATTCTTTAATTATTAAACTATGTGCACCTCCAGACCCATGTGGCAGGTAATGAGGCTGGCTCTCGCAGCAATCATTCCAACCGTCTTCTAGCCAGCCTTCCTGGGTGCGGTTGCTTACAATCTAAAGGATAGATTTCCCAAATTTTGTGCAGCTAAAATTCCAACCAGTTTAGGTTCTGTCAATCAGATCCCATGAGACTCTGAATCTAAGCTGTGTTTCATAGGAGGAGAGAAGTAGGATGTATGGCGTGCAGTTTTCTGCTGCGGATAGTGCAGAGGTTATACGGGAGAGGAGTAGACCGTTGTTTCAGTAATTTCTTGATTCAACAGGTTCTTGAAGGGTTATCTTTTGCCTGTATAATCCAGCTCTGCTGTATGTACAGTTTGGGGAATTATTCCTGAAAACTCCTTGGTAGACCTGTTTCATTGGGTCTACCAATGACTGTGTGGGCCGTAATAATCCCTTCCGTTCGAACCAGCTAGAATGGATTTTATATTTTGCAGCTAAGAAGCTGACTGTAAGCTTGCTCCATTTTATAGTAGGACCTAGAAATGAGGGAAGAGAAATAAGTTAATGCTGTGGGAAGAAACCAGACTGTTTAAGTGCTTACTCCTCTCTTAGACATTCCATTCATGCTAATGAAAGAAGGACGAGAGGATAAATCTATATAGTTGTAGGTGACCCCATCTTAATTCCCAAGCTAGATTGTGCTGAATTCATAAAAATCTATCATGCAAGCTGCCGGGTCGCATTCATTCAGACAAATATTCTATGGCCCCATATTCTATCTTTACGTAGAATTGACAAACATATTTAATGGACTTTTTACCCAGGGGGCCCACTCAGGATGCTGGTTGTTAGAAGTGCGGCCAGGTCCATTGGTTTTCTCATGCTCTGAAAAATATTCTTGTATTCTTAGTCAGTTGGAGGGTTTGGTTTAGGGTCCTATGAGCTCAGATCCTAAAGTACAGTAGAATCTATTCTGTTTGAAGAACTATAAATAATATTATTTTCTCCAAAATGATTCTAAATGATTGGAGTTTTGTTGGAATATAAAAAGTATTAGCTATACACAAATTTTTTTATTATATAGAACAAAAGAAAAGTAATTGAGAAATCTTGCCTTGGAATTACCTTATGTACACATAGTCTCATTGATCACCCAGTAAGGAGAATACAAGGAGAGTCCTGTTATTACACTTATTAAATTCTCGCTACCTGTGTTATCCCATTCTTTTCCACATGTGGTCCATTCTAACTTAAAACAGTGCTTCTGGTACTGTTTTAGCACCAGCGATGAGAGGGAGTTAACATAAAATCCGAGAACTCCAACACCCTGAATAATGTAATTGCTAAAAATAAGGATAAACTTGAAATACAAAAAAGAGAGAGAATTGTTCTATCAGCACAAAAGGAGTTTTATTTACCCTTGTGAAGATTGAAAACATGCAAAAGATATATTTTTTATTTAACATATACTTGAGAAGCATAAGATGGTATTTATTAGGTCAAAATATAATTGGGATCTCTGAAAATGAAGCTTTAAGAAGCATCTTTAGAGATTATATAAGAACCAGTTAGAAATAAAAATAAATGGATCAGATGCAATTTCTCTGAACATGTTTTATTAGCAGGCAGGTTATCCGTTAAATAGTTTGACCACGCAGAAGGAAATCAGGGATGGAAATGAAATCCTAAAAAGGTCTTTTGAGAAAAATATGAAAAAAAAATGAGAGCCAAAAAACTCATTGTGTAAATAAAGGTTACAAAATTGAAGAGACGAGAATAAGATTTTAAAAATAAAATTTATAAAGGAGAGAATAAGGTCAATTCTTCTGATCCCAAATTGAAAACCATCTATTTTTACTTTTAACCTACTATTTAGTTAGCAATGACTCTATGTCAGACTAGCAATTGTTAATGTAATATTAATCACCCTAAGACCTCTCTGAGTGTTTAGTATGTGCTGGGCTCTGGTAAGTGCATAGGTATATAATCTTGCTTAATCCTCACAATGACGTCGGGAGACAAGTATAACTATTACCTCCACTTTGTGTCTAAAAGAACTGGAATGAAGAGAGTTTCAGGAAACTCCTGAAGGTCCTAGCATTAGAAATAAGCTTGAGCTCCTGGTTGTCTACTCCACACTTGATACTGTTAACTTCTATACTATACTAATTTTGTCATGCTCTTATCATTAGAACTAAAACTAGTTGGACCGAATTGTACTGGACGGGCACATTGACCTATGTGACTGTCCTTAAGTCAGAATCCAAGAAACACATTTAATCACCAACAAGTAAAAACTGAATGAGATTCCACCAGTGTATCAGGATGTTTACACTGCAAAGACAAACAAACCCAACCTTTTGTCCAAACCTGTATAAGCAAAACAATACAAAAAAGAAAAAAGGAGCTCAGTGGCTGAGGAAACTGAGAAGCCCAGGAGGCCTTGTTGCTTTTCAGGCACTGCCCTGAGCAGAGATTCCAACAATGATGCAGGCACTGACCCTTCCCTCCCCCCTGGGTTCCAAGTCCTCTGTGTGGGCTCCAGTCTCAGACAGGCTCTACCTGGCCATAGCAAGATCACTGAAGCAGCTTCAGTCTCTTATCCTTTGAAGTTTATGTCAAACTAGAAATAGAGAACACCGGGAGTGGGAAACCACTAGGAGCACAGTGTGTCACTCAAGTCCTAGAGCTTGAGTCTGGCTGAGACCATCAGTGTGTCCAGGGAAATGGCTTGTTCTGGTTGGATTAGGCTGAGGTCTCATACTCCATTCTTGGAGTCTTTGAAAGGGACTCACTATGCTACAAGAGTCAGGGATAAAAGGAAGGCAGAGTTCAAGGCTTGCTACCAAAAGAAGAAAATGCATATGGAATGGTCATAAAACCATAATAGGCAAATAGTAACCGTTCTAGCAACTCACCATACATAAGTCACCATTTCTTCATTTTCTTCATCTCTAAAATGAAGGGTTGACCTAGATAATGTCTGATATCTGACTCTACCTGAAAGTTCTATGGAAAGTCCCAAATCATAAACATTTTTTTTGGCAGATTTTGTATCTGATTTTCTTTTCCCTTTAATGCCTACCTACCAGGTACTCTGGCCTCTGATGTTCCCATCTTACTCTAAGTCCTCCTAAATGGTAAGACTCCTGGCAAAACCCTCTACTCCATCTATACTTCTCTGAGTCCTTAGCCTTCACCTTCCACAAATATGATCTTTTCCTGTGCCTCTTCCAGGGAATTTGTGAATACAGATATACCTAGTACACAGTAGTTTCTATCAATATATTTAATGAAAACAAGTTATCATAAGTGTTATTGCATTAATGAATTACTACCCCTTGCTAACACACTTGCATTCATTAATGACTGATACAAAAAAATGGCTTCACTCATAAGAGTAAATCTATTCTGGGATTTGCAGTGGGTGGCTTTCATGACATTCAAATTCAGCCTCAGGCTGTAGGTGAAGGAAACCCTTCTCATTATGCAGTCATAAAAACCCATCCCCAGAAAAATCAGATTAATGTAATGTTCTATGAGTTGTTAAGTTCTGTGGGGGCAAGGGTTTTATCTTACTTATCTTCACATATCCTAATGCCTAGCACATAGTCAGAATTTAATTAGCGTGGGATAAATGCTATAATCTACTGCCCTGGAATTGTTAACCCCTAAGGTGAATAGGTATATAAGCAGCATCAAAGTTTTTATGAGGCTATCATTCATTCATCCAGTAGAAATGTGCCAGCCAGTGTGCTAGTACTAAACATACAAAGGTGAATAAAATAGACAAAATGCTTTTCTTAAAAAGCTTACATTCCACTGGAGAGACAGGGAGTGAATTAATAAAATAAATATTATAACATTAGAAAGTGATGAGTGCTCGAACAAACCTTAACGCAGGGAAAGGAAACAGAGAAGCATAGGAATGGTGTTGGTTTAGGAAGTGTGTCCAAAGGTTACATCTAATGAGGGGATTTTGACCAGATACTCTTTTCTCTGGTCCTTACTGCACAAAGCATGAACATTTGCTTGTCGTATTTCATATCAGAAGCTCTACAAAAGCAAGAGTCACAGTTGAGTTAGACAATATCTGAATTACTCCAAATTCCAGTCCACTGATTCTTTTGTAATTACTGATGAGGAGTGTCAAAACTAGATGTATTATAGTTATAGAATGAATAAAACTCATTCTCAGAGAAATTTAGGATGAAAGAAGCAGTGAAAGTGGTGTCAAAAAGGTAATGATCCTTGCCACAACCTGCTGATTGCCACTTTGCTCTGCTGGGGAGGATAGTCTGGGATGTCATTCAGGCAGTGGAACCCCCAAGATGAGGGTCCTCAAGGCCTTGCTGCCTCAGGACATTCACTAAAGATGCAAATACATGTTCTTGCCTCATTATTATTCATAATAGCCCCCAACAGACTCTTATAAAGCAAAACATCATTCACTAAGCTCAGTATCCATGAACTTAAAATATGGTTCTTCACTCATGTGTCACTAATTACCACTGAACTAACTAAAATGTATTTATAAACCATCATCCCGTAGAGGTTACCTCAGGCCGTTTTAGGAGATACTTTCCCAGGAAGTGATGCTGTTATAAAATGTTAAAGAGGAACTTGAAAACCAAGTAATGGATGTTTTTTTCCTTTCTCATTAAAATGTCACAGAAAAGTCTGAAGGTTAAAAAAAAATCCAACACTGTGCTGTCAAACATTTAATTTTTTATTTATGAAAAAAATACATAAACATACAAACCTGATTTTAAATACTACATAAAATGAAGAATCTGGACTTCATGACCTAAAGGATTCACTGCAACTCTAGATTTTGATGATTCTGTTTGGGCCCTCATTACACTTAAAAAAAAAAAAAAAGGGGGGGGGGGGGCGCCTGGGTGGCTCAGCTGGTTAAGCGACTGCCTTCGGCTCAGGTCATGATCCTGGAGTCCCTGGATCGAGTCCCGCATCGGGCTCCCTGCTCGGCAGGGAGTCTGCTTCTCCCTCTGACCCTCCCCCCTCTCATGTGCTCTCTCTCATTCTCTCTCTCAAATAAATAAATCTTTAAAAAAAAAAAATGGAGAAAATGAGAAAGTGAAACCCAAATGTTCAGCATAAGTAGTTAATAAATATATGTGATACTGAAGGACCTGGATCCATTTTTCAGGTTTTCACTTGTAAAATGAGGGAGAACTACTTGACATTGTAATGAACATTCAAAGTACATTCTCTTGCACTGATATAACTGAAAAGATGCTATAGCAAAACTCTTTATGATAAAGTTTCATTGCATTAAACAAATTGAGCCCACACATACACACGTACACAAAAGCACAAAGGGAAATGGAAAACTAGAGTTATTAGCGACAAAACTGAGGCCTAATAAAAATAGTTAATTATCTAGTTTTTAAATAAAAGGAACAATTCAACTGAATTATGTATAACATGTATTCTATCATATATAGTATACATAGTAATATAATTCCTCTAGAATTTGTGATTGTGTGTATATACATATGTGCACATGATCTATACATAATGTATGTGTATGTATGTACACAATATATATTTACACACACACACACACACACGTATTTTTTTCCAAGTATGTTTCTTAGGCATGTGTATGTTTTAATGAATGGTGTATAGTAGGTACCAATAGTACAATGCCGCTGCAGATATTAAACAAATAGCCTTTTGATCTTCGTTCCTAGCCTTCTATTTCTCCCCAAAATTCAATATATAATAGCTTTAAAAGCACTAGAACTAGCAATAATGTAATAACTATTCATTTCACTTTTTCAGGGATGACTAAGCCTATCCCTGGTATAGAATCCCCCTTTCATTCACTTGAAAACACCAATTATGCCTCAAGTTTACAAAACCTCATCATGATTCCTTATCTGTGCACAATACTCTGGACATTTATAAAGAAAAAGTGACCCACACCATGAGACAGCGAAGGGCTATGCTCACCTTGAAACAAAGTTGCTACAAATATCTGACTAATGATGAAAAACGTGCAGGATACTCTTATGTGAACTATTTGGACTCTAAGATTCTCCTCTTGGGAAATGTTATTGAGGATTTTAGCAACATGTGGAGACCGAGGCAAATAGTAAAGTAATATGTACGATGACATAAAAATTATGTATGTTCTGTACTCTAAGTTTTATGGGGGGGAAATGAGTATAGAGTCAATGAAAAAAGCAGCAGAAGTTAGAGATGTAAATTGGGGTTTGGGGAATAATTCAAATGAATGAAAGGTTTCATGAACTGGGCACAGGAAATCTAAGGAAATCTTATGGGCATAGAATGGTAAATGACCCAGATACACCTAAGACAGAAATAGAATTGATTCTGTATGCTGTATGTGAGATACTGGGCTTAATGTCAGAATTCAAGCACAGGAAAATATATGCCACCAAAAAATACTTAATGTAATAGTAAATTAAGCCAGTGGTGGGTCTAGAATTTCAACAACCAAGGCAAGTGAGAACTCATTAACTCCAGTATTAATCTGGAATTCTGATCACTCAGATGCCTTTTATTGAGTATCAAAGCAATTACAATATTTAATTATAGCAATCAATTACTAAGCTCCTGTCCGATTCCAGGCAATGGCTTACATCCTTTAAAAATATTATCTATAGTTAGAAACAATAATTCAGTGGCTGAGTTTTTGTTGTTTTTGTTTATATGTTTGGGTCTTCTTTTTGTGAGTTAGACTGCCAAAATTCCAACCCTGTTTCTCCAATTTGATAGGTATGTGATCTAGATTGCATAACCTCTCGTAACTTCAGTTTTTCATTTATAAATAAAACAAGCTCACTGCCTACGTTAAAGGTTTGTCATAAGGATGAAATGGAACAATGTGGTCCTTAACACACTGCATGGAGAATGAACATGATAAAAGGATTCCTAAATGGTCACTTTTATTATCAGTAATTTTCTCAACAATTTATAAGATAGTAATTATCATCTCCATTTTACAGTTTAGCTAGTAAGAAGTACATCTGGAAATTGGAACTAAGTTTGTCTGGCAAACCCACAACAAGTTTAAAGAAAAAACATGATACTACATAATTAAAGGGTTTTCTGCTTATGACACTAATGTCAATTGCATTTGGTCATTAACTTACAAAGTTTTAATTTATCTTTTCACTCTACAGAGTAATTAAAGTAACAAAATGGCAAATAAAGAATTTTGAAAGTATTTTGGAGGAAAAGCACTCTAAGAAAATGTTTATTAACCTTATTAATAGAAGTACATTTTAATATAAGCAAATCAGCACTGAAAAGTGAATTTATGTGCAAAAATAAGGGCATTTAAAGGCAGATTTTTTTTTACTAGAGTAATCAAAAGAGTTATTTGCAATTTTTACAATACATGAAGCATATAATCATCTTTTAAAAAAAATTGTCATTTTTTCCATGTCAGTAAAAACACACCATTAAAAGTTCCTTATGGGGTGGGCGCCTGGGTGGCTCAGTTGGTTAAGCGACTGCCTTCAGCTCAGGTCATAATCCTGGAGTCTCAGGATCAAGTCCCGCATCGGGCTCCCTGCTCGGCAGGGAGTCTGCTTCTCCCTCTGACCCTCCCCCCTCTCCTGCTCTCTCTCTCTCATTCTCTCTCTCAAATAAATAAATAAAATCTTTAAAAAAAAAAAAGTTCCTTATGTAATTAAGAAAGTGTCCTAGAAACAGCTGTTAAGTAATCTTTAAAAATAAAATGATTTCACTATGGCAAAACATTTTAGGATGGAGGTGCAAATTCTTTCAAACTTAAATGCAGGCTATATGTTTTCCCTAGAGGTTTAATCTGTTGTCCTACATTGGGTGATTCCAAGTATGAGATTTTCTAGTAAATATGATTTTCCACTTTGATCAGCCCTGGGAGAACATGATAGAGGAGCACAGAGCAATATGTGAATCAAATTTTTTTCTTTAATTTAGTCAAGTAGGCATTTCCTCAAGCACAAATTAATGTAAATCAAGCATTGCTAGAACTCTGACCTTTGAAATTATAGTTGCATAGTCAGATTTCCCTAACAAAGTACATGTTTACAGTATCTTTTATTTAAATCAATATCCTTTATGCATGAGCAGAGAAAGGAAAAGAGAAAGGCCAACAGCAAATAAAGAGAACCCAAGTGATTTAGTTCAGCAGAGTGGAATAATGAGCCAAGCTTTCCCCAGTGTCCAAGTCACTGTGATATTTAGTTAGGCACTTACAGAAGTGTATTAGCTGTTTCAGGTCATTAAGATGCCATTTTGTGCACTTCCATAGTCAACTTACTCTCTGAGGCATCCAAGTTGCTATTGGGGAATGACTACAGTAGTGGGGTGAATAAACTGCATGATTAATTTATGGCTTGATCACAATGTTAGTTAAGGGGTAGACTTAATTTTCAGAGAGGGAGTAGTTATCAGATACGTGGGATTGAAATGAACTCAAGCATTGAGTTGACAGTATGGAATGAAAAAAAAATCTTTTTTAGTATTTCTCAAACATAATAGCATGTGTAGTTCAGCATATCCCTGAACTGTATCAACATATACAGCAATTCTTTGGGTACCACTAATAAAAATGTTATTGAAATACTAAATCCTTATCGACTTTTACCACGAATCAAAAAGATTACACATGTGCCATCTGGAGTTCAAAAATGAATCTTGTAATTATCACAGTTTGCCTGTGTTTAAGTATGAAACTTTATGGTTTAAATCAATTGAATCACACATTCAGACCCACTGAGGACCTCTCAAAAATAAGTCCTAAAAAAAAGTTGGCTGGTATAGGAGAATGGTTAGATGAGAGGAAAAATTGCATAACAGGGGCATGCCCTGGGTTTTCAAGTAGAGCCACATGTTAGACTTACTGTAGCTCTAGAATCCATCTCCATGTTCCTTTCCTAAGCAGATGCCCTGATCCATCAACCCGACTACCCTTACAGAAATGATGGAGCTTCCATCGTCTTGTTTGCTCTTCCGACTTTACCTAATGAAATATTCTGTTGAGCGAATTATCTGGTTAATGAACTACCGCGATTTTACAGATAAGAAAAGGGACACGTGGAGAAGCTAAGTAACTTGTCTAATGCTGTACAAGTAGTAAAGAACAGACTAGGGATTCAAACTCATGAAACACGTCGTCAAGTCCAGGCTCCTGGCCACTATACTGTGACCCTCTCAACGTCCTTGCAGTTCTCTTGCAGATACACCTCATGGGCTTTTATATCAACATGCTACAATTCAGTGCTTTCAGAATTGATTGACATATCATGGCACACACAACAAATTACAACATTTGGCCAGCAGACTGGAATGAAAGTATGAGGCTATTTGTGGCCAGAGGAACCTTTCTACTGGGCACCCTGGGGATTGAAAGAATCAGTATGTCAGCACAATAGTATGGTGTTTTAGCCATGCAAATATGCCTTAGCCCAATGGTTGAGAAGCTCTGATTTAATTCTCCGTAACCAGCTACTACAGATCCAAGGCAGAAGCAGATTCTGAAATATTCCATTTAAACTGCTACTCGTTTTAGAATTAGGAGCTAGCATAGAAAGAAGGAAGGGTGGAAGCACGAAGAGTTCATGTGCAGAGAAGTTCAATTAAGTCATGGGTTACTTATGTTATTTTGACTCAGACTATCCTCTTAAGCAACTCAGACATGTTTATGAAGACCAGGAAAGTGGGCACTTACATAAACACATTAAGTCCACATTTTGTTCATTTCCATTAATACTTAACTGGGGACTTGAAGAATTATTCTATGAACTCAAAGACATTCCACACTGTATAGACAAGCTTTGATAAGTATAGTGTTGATGAGCTGATGAATGCAATCCAGTATAAGTAATTTGCAGTATTGCAGGTAGGGCACAGATGGCCGAGGAAGACCATACATGTACACTGCTATGAATTCCTAATTTATAAAGCTCGGGTAAGTGGCATTTTAGAATATGCTGCCAGAGCAGTAAAATGTAGTGTGGCTTTTCTGCCTGCCCTGCTGAGCTCCCAGATTACTCTCTGAGGTTCCTATAAGTGTTAAGAAAGAAGCAAACTATGTGTTACACCCACTGTGCTTTTTACACTCAGTCTTCCATCACCAATCCAGAAAAAGTTACACCAATTATATATATTCTTCTTTTGAAGGGACCATTACAGATATTGTTGTTCCTGATACAAATTTAGCATAAACAGGAACTTTCTCACCTACAAGGTAAAAGCATTGTCGAGTGTCCAGGTGCCCTTGAACAATATCTGTATCTGTAATTTTCCAATGTTCTATAAAGCCCATCTCCCACAGGAATTATAGCACTCTTAAAGTTTATTTCTATGTTAAATAAATGCAGTTGTATGTCCACTCTTCTTAAACAAGTTAATTTAAATCTGTTTTGGGGTAAATTTAACATGATATGATTGTTTCCTTCACTCCTTCATGCACTAAGCATATTTGGCTTCTACTAACAAGCTGACCTGTTTAAGATACTGGAAATGCAAAGAGGAATAGGACACGGTTCAGTCCTCAAGGAGCTTGCAGTCCAGTGGGGAGAGACATGAAAAGGACAAACTTTACAAACAATGTGGTAGGTGCTGATGAAAACAAAATGCTGGGGTGGGGAAGGTGATGGGGTGTTGTGGGCACAGGGACTGTAACAACTTCCACGGTTTGTTTCCCAGAAGAGGGAACATGTGAACTGGGCCTTGATACATGAGGAGGTTTTTTTTGTGTGTGCAAGCAAGAAGGGAAAAGGCATTCCAAGGAGAAGAGTTAGCATAAGGAATGGTGCTATGAAAAGAAACCGGTGTTCAGGAAATGATCTATAGTTCATTGGAGATAGACCATAGGATGTGCGTATGACGTGGTGGAGTGGGAATGAGAGACTTCATCTCAAAGGGTGAACCAGGGAGACCTCACAGGATGCCAGAATTTGAAATGCTGCCTTTGCCCCCACCCATACAAATGATTTTTGTCCCCCTAAGCTGCTCTTCTCATGGAAAAAAAAAATGTCATTATTAAATAGCCTTCCTTCTCCCTTCCTTACAGACTTAGCTCTTAAACATCATGGATATTAACTTTCAAGTCATTCAACTATTAATCTCAGCAAATATTACTATCTCAGTAATAGGATTCTATTTATCCTAGGCTCCCAGTTCAGTACTGAATTGTGTAAATCCCTCTGGTGTTTTCCAGGAGTTTTACATGCTTGCTGTACCTGCAGCCAATATTATGGACTTGCTAGTACTCCCTCAGAAGCCAGAGATTTGGTCACATTCTGTAGAATCAGTTTTATCAAAAGTACATTACATTGGATAAATCTAAGAGTAGAAAAACATCAGCTCTGAAATATATAAGATAGGAATAAAGAATTTTACAGTCCTAGGTATACCATAACTCCCTAAACTGATCCTGAGCTTTCAGCTTCCAAAACAGTCATTCTTAACCTGTTCTACCTCTACAAGCTACTGTGGGTGTTCTCTTTGGGATCATAAAAGCTTTATTTCCTGAATTGATCAAAGCATTTTTCTGGATCTCCTCTTCTACAAATACAAGCATGTATAAATTTTTAAAATTCTAGGTCAAGAATGTGTCATAACAGTACCCTATTCAGACTCTTATATGAATTCAAAGAAAGAAAAATAAAGCTACATGGATTCATAAAAACTATTCAGTACACTATAATTATAGGATTACTCAAGAGCTTCTTTTTGTTGTAACAGCTTTCTAACAGCTGCAAGTCTTTAAAATTGATCCACACACATATATGCACACCACTGCACACACTTGCATATGCACACATATACACACACATTCCTTGCTTATTAACACGTCTTCCAGAAATGTAATAATGACAGTGAGAGTTGAGGGAATTTAAATCAACAAGAAGCAGAGAATTTGCAAAAAGATAATGACACAAGCATAAGTGTCTCCCCACCACCCTCATGGATGTCTATGGAAATAAAACAATAAAATGGAAAACATCTACCAACCTGGAAACTGTAAAGGGTGCCATCAAAAATCAAAAGCTGTGATGAATTTCTTCAAGATAAAGTGCAGACAAGACTAACCTAAAAGAGGCCTAGAGACCTGCAAAAAGCGTGTGTCTAGGATATAAGGGTGGGAGAATTTAAAAATACCTCGCATGGTTCCATTTATGCAGGATTGGGGGTACAAGAAAGGAAAGGACATCAGGGTAGACCAGATGGCCACACAAAGCAGAAGGTCAGTGTTAATAGGGTTTATATTCCAAAGCAGGTAACCAGAAGGAAGAAATATCAACAAATAGGTAGTTCCTTGAAGAATAGATTGTTATGCCAAAGAGAAAACCTAACTAATCAAACTTTCCCATGGAGTGAGCTACAAAGAGCTATCATCATGGTTCGTAGTGATGTGACCAGCATATCTGATAACCAGAGGAGATTACTTTTTGATCTCCTTCCTCTATATGACAAGAACAATTATGTAATAATCAATACTAATCATAATTTTACTAATTTTTAAATTTTAAAACAATTATCACTTAAAAATTGTTTTCAAAATGCTATTTAAATGCAATAAGATATTTTATGTATAAAGTAAAATTTGAATTTACCAATCAAAAACATTGCACTTGTAGTTCATACTTTGTTCACTGCTTTAAATTTTAAGCACAAATAAAAACTCCAGTGACCACAGAGAAAGACAGACTTGAAATAACTATAGGTCTGTCTGTTAATTTTTATACTCACTGTTTTAATGCAGAAAAGTATATTCCTACCAGGACTGGAGATACAATCTGTACCCTAAACCAGCATTATTAATTTGTTAGTAAATAGTGATAATTAAAAGCAAACTGATTTTAGTTGGTTTTATTGTTTTTAAAGTCTCTACAGATCATGTATCTCCTACTTACCTACACTCTGAGCCCTATACTGAGAGTGAACAGTAGATTGGATTCTGCATCATTTTTTTTAGTGTAATAGAAGATGAACTCAAGAAATCCACCCAGAATTCAGAAAAGAAAGACAAAAAGGTAATGAAATATGTTAGATATAGAGGAAAAAGTCAGAAAATCCAACCTATAATAAATAACCCAGGAAAAAGGAAAATCATTTTTAGGAAATCACAAAATCAATACTAACTGAAAATTATTTTAATGTTTAAGCTGAAGAAAGACCTGAATTTTTATCAAATTTGACAAATACAAGATGTAAATAATGAAAAGAGATAAAATTATATCCTAGTTATGACTCTTATATTTCACAAATTAGAGGTGTGGGAGCCCTTCAACTCCCATATGGGAAAGCAGATAACCTATAAAGGAATACAATTCAAATTGCATCTAGACATCTCCTTTTCAACATTAATACTGGAAGATCATCAGGCAGTATTTATGGAGTTTTAAAAAGTAAACCACGGGCCCCTGGGTGGCTCAGTTGGTTAAGTGTCTGCCTTCAGCTCAGGTCATGATTCTAGAATCTCAGGATAGAGTCCCACATCAGGCTCTCTGCTCAGCAGGGAGTCTGCTTCTCCCTCTGACCCTCCCCCTCTCATGCTTTCTCTCTCTCTCTCTCTCTCTCTCTCTCAAATAAATAAACAAAATCTTAAAAAAATAAAAATAAGCTACAACTGAAAATTAAACTCCAAATTTGTTTATCCATCTTTGGTTTTGTTCTTGTGACAAAGCTACAGAAAGACATTTTCAGGTATTCAAGTGGCAAAAAATATATATATCCCAGTGTACCCTTTCTGAAAACTATTTGGCATTGTGCTCTAAATCACAAAGGGATAAATAGTATTCAAAACAGAGTAAGAATGGATAGTAACTATTAGTAATCTGAAAAGCGGTAGAGGAGAGGAGATTAAAAATAGAGGCTAAATTTTAATCTAACACACTTCTAACTACTGCTTGAATATTACATTGAATATTAAAGAAAAATAAGTTCAAATATTTTTAAATCCTCAAGTTTACTTAGTTTAAAAAAAAAAAAAGCACATATAACTTCCAAATCATGAAGCAAGAGAACACACTTCAGATTAAACAAAAATCAGCCCAATAAATATGAATGGAAAGTCAGGATGGAGTAAGAAATAACAAAATTACACATAAAATGATGTGATGGTAATAAGCCCAAATACAGCAGATATGAGTATATTATGCTTCTTATTAAAAGGCAAAGATTGTCAGGCTAGAATTTTAAACAAATTCTAAACATTTAATCCAGATATCAAATGAGATCACATTTTTCTATGAGAGTAAAATAAACATTGTGTTTTCACATTTTACAAGATCAGTTCTCTGTGGTGGTATATTCTTATAGTTATTGCTGGACTCAAGGTCTTTTAATTTCTGAACTCTAAATCTTGCTTGCAACGGACCTCCTACGTCTCCAGCTTATCCTCTTGCCCCTCTCTTGGGTTTCCCCAATTCCTTAGGCAATGCTGGGGGTTGCAGACATCACTGAAGTTCTGGGACCATAGACAGGTGCTTTCACCCTATTGTGTGTCTTTCTTTAGTCCTTAAGGCTCCTTGCACATCTGCAGGCCTCTCAGATCTCCAAGAACCCCTCATCACTGTGCTTGCAGAAAACTCAGTAACCGCCCCCCTTTATTAAGCAGAGCAGTTTATCTAGCTTTTGAGCCACAAATAGTCTTCTATCCTGCCTATGCTTTTCCAAAGTCTTATTAATATAAGGAGTCAAACAGCCCTCTCCTCTGGGTCTCACCTTTTCACAACCCAGAATGGGCTTTGAAATTTCACTCTTCATTTTCCCTCTTCTATAAGCCTCTGTGAATGCAAGGGAGCTAGAGATTTTACTTTCCCAAATATAAATTATGCCATCACTTGTTCCCATACTCTTCCCTCAGTTTCCTCAAGACAAGGCTGTTTCAGTCTATTTGGATATTAAACTATTTTCCTCTATTAAAAAAATGCTATTTACATAAGAAGTGTCTAAAATTAGGTAAAAGATAAAAAAATAAAAGGGTGAATAAAGACATTAAAATACAAAAATAAAACTCTGATAGTACATAGGCTACAAAAGAAATAAATTCAAGGAAAATATTGAACGAGATAAAAATTCATTATTTTATATTGCTAATAGGTACACGTTCCGATAAATATATAACAATCGTTGGGCGCCTGGGTGGCTCAGTTGGTTAAGCGACTGCCTTCGGCTCAGGTCATGATCCTGGAGTCCCTGGATCGAGTCCCGCATCGGGCTCCCTGCTCGGCAGGGAGCCTGCTTCTGCCTCTGACCCTCCCCCCTCTCATGTGCTCTCTCTCTCTCATTCTCTCTGTCTCAAATAAATAAAATCTTAAAATATATATATATATATATATAACAATCGTTGACCTTTATATGTCACTTAATAAAATGTCAACTAGAGTTAAGCAGACAAATACAAGAAATTTACAAAACACAATTATGGGAAAAAGCAATATATCTTTGTTACATTTCCCTGGCTTTTTAAAAAATAGAAAAATTATTTGACAGTGTTCCAACTCACAAATGGGAGTCAAAAAAACAAGCATAAAAGTAATTGTTAATAAACTAAGAAGTGGTAGGGGAAAGCATAGGAAAAAGAAATTTGGAAAGCAGAATAGTTCTACAAAAAAAAACATATTCTTTTAAGTGTTCATGAGGTACTTAGGGGGGAAACCTCACTAAATTAAAAAATAGAGGTCATTCAATGTCATAAAATTATAATTAATATAAAATTATATTAATTATATTGAAATTATATAAAAATATAATGCAATGAAATTAGTGTAATTCTAATACAAATCCTAGCAGGAGGTTTATTTTTTCTTATTTGTAGGTATGATTTTCCAGTATATTTTACTGGAAAAAACTCAAAAAAATTATAAAAATATTACTGAGGGGAATATACCATACTTGATATAGAAATATACTAGAAAAGAATAATAATTAAAATAGAGTGACACTGTCTTAAGCATAGAACATAGAGATTATAAAATAAAGGTTCAAATTCAACTGTATATATAAATTGTACATATAGTCATATATAGAAGTCATGTTATATCTCATATATATATGAGAGAGAGAGAATGAGTCATTTCAGAAAAGAGAGGATGGAATGATTATTTAACAGAGCATCTTAACTGATTCACTATTTTATATTCCAAAATATATTCCCAATGAAGTATAACAGTAAATTTAAAGAAGAAAAATGATAGAAGAAAATGTAAGGGAATATGATTCCTTGTCAATTTTGGAAAATATTAAAGATAGGATAGAATAGTATAAATTTAAAAATTACTGGTTAACCCAAAGTTTCAGAAGCAAAATCAGTAGTCAAATAATAAACTTTGTAGAAATATCTGCAATACATAATAAAAACAGAAGATAACACTCTTAACATGCAAAGATTTTTATGAATATATGTACATATACACACACTTCAGTTAAAAAGGGAGAAATTATTAAAGGACAGACACTACGAGTCTGACTATAAGAGCTGAATTAAAAATAATCACACCAAAATGATCAGCCCCACAACTAGTCACAGTAACATAAACTATAATAAAAATTAAATACAACAGGCAGTCTATCAAACTGATCAAGTTTTTTTATTTATATTTTTGTGTTGTTTTGTTTTAAGATAAATGCCGGTGTTGACACAGCTATTGAGAAATGTGTGCTCTCTTACATGACTGGTGGGATTATCAGTAGTAATATCTGTCTATGGTGAAATTTTCTTTATTAAAAGCCTTAAATTTTGTCCATATGGTTTGACTCAATAGTTCCCCTTTTAAAATACAAGTAATTAAATTTAAAAGAGAAAAATTAGACAGTTTAAAATTAACCAAAAACAGGGGAGTCTGTAAACAAACTATGACATGATAGGCAAATACAAAGTTTATAATATAAAAGGGTATTGATTAGTGATGAAAGAAAATGTTCAGGATTAATTTTACATTGAAAAAATATTTATGGAATAATCCAATTTTATCAAAGTGGTGTACCAAGGGCCAGACAGTGGGAATGGGCCTCTTTGGAGAGGAGGAGAATTTTATCACTGACATTATTTAAAATTGTAGGCAACTGGTTAATAAAAAGCAGATCCACTGAAGGTTTTATTGCTGTTTTTAAATTCCCCACAGATGGGGCACCTGGGTGGCTCTATCAGTTAAACCTCGGACTCTAGATTTCCTCTCAGGGTTGTAGGATTGAGCCCCCTGTTGGGCTCCATACTGAGTGTGGATCCTGCTTAAGATTCCCTCTCTCCCTCTCCCTCTGCCCCTCCCCTCCCACTCATGTTCCCTCTCTCTTTCTGTCTCTAAAAATAATAATAATAATAATAAATAAAAGCATAAAAAATAAGTTCTCCATAATCAATCCCTGTTAGCCTAAACCCTGGGCATCCTTTGCCTCAGTCCCCACCTAGGCATGGCTCTGGAAATGTATTCTGTGATGAATGGGCAGGAAAGAAGCCTTTAAAGTGTAACATTGTTGGGGTGCCTGGGTGGCTCAGTGGGTTAAACATCTGACTCTTGATCTCCGCTCAGGTCTTGACTTCAGGGTTGTGAGTTCAAGTCCCGTGTTGGGTTCCACGCTGGGTGTGGAGCCTACTTTAAAAAAATTAATTAAAAAATGTAACTTTTACAATGAACATGTGTTTATTTTTAAGCAAATTTTAATTTTTTCATATAGTCAGAAGTTACTACTAGTAAGTTTTGATTATGGAGATACATAAAAAGGAAGAACTTCAGTTTGGCACAAGATCTGCTTGCTGAGTTGAGTGGTACTTTCTGAGAATCAGCCCTAGCCCAGCCTGCCCACTTTTCCCCCTGCCCAATAGTATTCCTGCTCCACTGTAGCACAGCCCAGAACTTTCGTACTTCCTGTTAAAACTGGCTAACATTCTTATTTCTTAACTCTACCTTTTACCACCAGTAAGGCCATCCTAAAATCTCAAAAGCCTATCTTTGCAAAGCAAATATGGCTGACACCAAAGTCGAGGGAGGTCTGAAGAAGAGGTGTCATGGTATGGTGCTAAATTACCAATGACAGCCATTCGGCTCTTCATCCCACTGCACACAGTTCCTAACCTGCAATAGTCTGACATGACTTTTTACTTAATCATGGTGTGAAAGCAATACATATTCAGTATCCACCATACTTTGAATTTTGATCCTTTCCCAGGGTTAGTGATAATGTAGTACGATATTGTTTAGTGATACTGGGAAGGGAGAGAAAGTTGCAGCTCCCAGTCAGCCAAGCAATTACAAGGGTAACAACCTTTACACTTAAAACCATTTGTATCCATACAACCGTTCTGTTTTTCATGTTCTGTACAGTATTCAATAGATCATGGTAGGTAACCCCTAATTATAGGCTTTGTGTTAGATGATTTTACCCAATTGTAGGCTAATGAAATTCTTCTGAGCACATTTAGGATAGGCTAAGCTGTGATGTTCAGTAGGTGGGTTGTATTAAAAGCATTTTCAACTTAGGGTATTTTCAGCTTAAAATGGGCTTATCAGGACATGACCCCATCATAAGTTGAGAATGATCTGTATTGATCTATTGATCAGCCCTTTTACCTCTCCACTGATGAGAATAGCCTTGGGGCTGATTTGTGTGTGCTGTATGGTTCATGCTGTCTTTCTTACGAGGTGCTAGTAAACCAGGCTTTATTTTATAGTAATTTCTCAAATTATAAAGATTACATTTTTGAAGAAAAATTGTGGTCTCCAAGGAGATAAAAGTTATAGAAACTTCCAAAACAAACCACATTTTATGAACATTAAAACTCTGCTCCATTGTGTCAAAAATCTATTCAGGAAAACCTACCTGCTGCATCTACAAAGAATCTACAAAGGCAGAGTCTCTCCCGTTACATACACAGTGCCTCTTTTTAAAAAAGTTTGTTAACATCTCTATTATTTGTTACCATCTTGTAATTTAATTTGGGGAGCTTGCTTCATCCTGGAAAGGATCTTTGTAAGTCTCAGCAAAACTCATGTGCCTCCATGGAGTTTTACCCAGTTTGTCTAAAGGATGGAGACTCAATGCTACCTCCCATATTTGCCCATATGGCTTAGACAACATAAGAACACCATTGTCAGGTTTAGGGATCTGAAGGGAAGCAAATACATGCAAAAAGGTAGGAGGCTTTTATAATAATAAAGTCTTGTTTCTTCTCAGTCCCCAACCAAACCCCCCTTCCCACAACTTGCCTAACCATGGCATAAAATTCAGGGTGTAACTAGTGTATTCTGAATTTCTTTTAAAATTCTTTCTGAAGTAGTGCTATTTGTCCATTATAATTCCGGGATAGATAATGCATTTGCCTTAATTCGTCTCTCTCCTTTTTAAAACCTACATTGCAAATAATTAAGAATCTGTTCCTAATAGAGACAAAGCAAGTACATATTCCAAGGGGAAAATCCTTTCCCTTTCACTTCAGAAGGTGCTTTGGTTCCTACATTTGAATATAATCTGGAAATTCACTTCCAACGGAAGCACTGCAGTTGAGAACCAAAACTCTCGGGAACTGGTCCCAGAAATACGACTGAGTAACCTGCACAAGTTCTTGCCCCTCTCCGGCCTCTTAGGGAAAACAGAGTGAGATTGGAGACTGAACCGAGGGCCCCTTACAGCATAACAAATCAAAGCATCTCTGAGCTTGTCTTTAAATAATAAAGTCTTGCTGGGAAGCACGGCTGTCTGGATCTCACAGCACAGCTGGGTCTTGAAACTCCCTCCAAGCTGGCGATCACCCTTCTCACAGGCTCATAGGGAACTCAGCTGAGCGCAGACACACACTGCCTCACTGACATCCCTTAAATGCGGAGTCCTCAGGGTGTCTCCCAGAGATGTGAAAGCTACCTGCAACGTGCAAACCACCACCACCACCAACACAGAGAAACCTAACTAAGTAATTAAGACTCCTCTGCAAGAGATAGGATAGTCCACCCCTGCCTTCTGAGTCCTGCTTCTTCGGCCACTTAAAATCCAGTTGCCACTTTCTTTCTGGCAAATGCAGTAAGAGATGGCTGAGTGCTCACAGCTCTGAAGCTCTGGCTGCAGATGGGATTGGGGGAGCTAGTTGCCTCTTGCTCTCCTGCCTGGACTCCTGGTGAGAGAGGCCCAGGGCCAACTCCAAGAACTGCAGGCACATTTCCAGGCAATTAGTGATAGCGCCTAAGGACCGAAACATCCGAGCGACTTGATTGGAGCTTTTCTCTGAGTGTGTGATCCCTCTTGGTTGATTAATGAGTGAATATGCCCTCATTTATCCTCTTTGAGGACGCAGCTGTGGAGAGCAAGCACATAGGCGCATCCTGTCCAAGCAAAGTGCTTTTTCCTTTCAGCTGCTTCTCTGTCCCAGTCCTAAAATGGCACCTCCGGTGGAGAGCCTGATGCCTAATTTCCAAAATCACTGGAGAACAAGGTTGAAGGACTCCATTTTAACTCTCATTTTGCTTAATGTCACCCCAGAGTTGGAAACATTCCAAACATACACTTCTCAAAAGGACAACTTTGTTTCTAAATAACATGCCCATTTAACAAAATACAGTTTTCTTTGGCTGCCGTTTTGAAACCCCTTCCCAGGCCTCATGCCTGTGGTCACTTGTCTTTGGATGTCTTACAAATGGCCTCCTGATTGAGGCATTTGGAGAGTAACTCCTGAGTCACTATGCATGAAAGTTGGGTTAAATATAATAAGTTAGATGTTTCAAATTGAAATGAGCATTTTTAAAATGCATATACCCAGCAAGGTGAAGTGTTTCCAACACAAGGTCAAATTTAGTTACAGGCGTGATGGAAACTGTACGAACCCTAATTGGGAAGGTCTTTGTTAAGTGAATAAATTCATCCTTGGACCTCAAAGGGCTTTGTTTGTAGTTTGTATTAATGGCTGCTTCTTAAAAGATTGCAAAATAGCAAATGACTTGTAAGACGAGACTGTCTCTAGATTAGCTGAATAGATCCTTCTGTCACCCATCAGTTGCTCATTTCAAGTGGCTCAAAGTTTATTGAATTTCTACAAGTGGAGGGCTTTTTTAATTTTCAAAAAAATAAGAACATCATGACTCATCTTGAGATTGCAATATTCAGCCTTGGAAGTACTCATCCAGGGCTGATTTTTTTTTTTTAATATACTATTAGAACTGAGATATTGTCATTCATCTTAATAATGTTCTTATATGCCAAAGCAGCTTACAAAATAGCTATTAAAAACAGAATTGCCATTCATATATTGGGTGTAGTACATGCTACATCACATTATACTTCTAATCTGACTTGTTAGGCAATGTGTGGTTCTCAAATTCTATGAAAGCAAGAGAAAGATTAATGAAGCAAACATTTAATCTCTTTTTAGAAGGAAATAGAGTTATTCATTCTTATTACTAATATTTTGTGTAGTTCCATAGGGCCATATGACCCACAAAATGCCATGGTCCCCACAAAAATGGGTATAAAAGAAAATCTGTAAGATTTTCAAAGCAGCTATAAAATGGAAAGTAAATTTAATATCGTTTTTAAAATACAATATTGAACATGTAAAGAATGCCATTTTTGTCAAATTCTCTATTGTCTTTTATGGTCTGCTATCATAGCTTCCCTTTGAATGTTTCCTAGGGCCTAGACTTCACTAGTTTCCAATCTAAAACCTAAAACCAAGAGCTCTAGATGTAAACAAGTAAAGACAAACACAGAGATCAGGGAGAAATGCAAATGGAATGATAAGGCACCTAAACAAATGTACCATTTCATTTTGGTTCTCAAATCGTGGTCCATATATCAACATTATAATCTTATTATGAAGGGAATTGCTAGGAAGGCAAATTCCTGGGCATTACCCTAGATAAAGTAAATCAGAAACTTGGGGATAGGGCTCAACAATCAGGATCAGTGTTTTAACAAGTATTCCAGGTAGTCATGATGCATGCTGAAGTTTGAAAAACATTTATCTATAGGAAATATTTGAAGTTTTTCCATTGAATATTGAAATGTTCCCTAGATCCTAGATGTGCTCAATAAAATGTGACAGTAGTGACGAGAGATAAACCTAGAGAACTGGATTTGGTAGGAGTAGCAGAGACACTATTTTTTTTTTTTATTGACATATACTGTATTATTAGTTTCAGAGGTAGAATTTAGTGATTCATCAGTTGCGTACAACACCCAGTACTCATTACTTCAAGTGCCCTCCTTCATGCCCATCACCCAGTTACCTCATCCTCCCACCCATCTCCCCTCCATCAACCCTCAGTTTGTTTCCTAGAGTTAAGAGTCTCTTATGATTTGTCTCCCTCTCTGTTTTTATCTTATTTTATTTTTCCTTCCCTTCCCCTATATTCATCTGTTTTGTCTCTTAAATTCCACATATGAGTGAAATCATATGGTATTTGTCTTTCTCTGACTTACTTTGCTTAGCATAATAGCCTCTAGTTCCATCCGTGTCGTTGCAAATGGCAAGATTACATTCTTTTTGATGGCTGAGTAATATTCCATTGTGTATATAATATACACCACATCTTCTTTATCCATTCATCTGTCGATGGACATCTTGGCTCTTTCCATAGTTTGGCCATTGTGGACATTGCTGCTATAAACATTGGGGTGCAGGTACCCCTTCGGATCACTACATTTGTATCTTTGGGGTACTCAGTAGTGCAATTGCTGGGTCATAGGGTAGCTCTATTTTCAACTTTTTGAGGAATCTCCATACTGTTTTTCAGAGAAGCTGCACCAGCTTGCATTCCCAACAGTGTAGGAGGGTTCCCCTTTCTCCGCTTCCTTGCCAACATCTATTGTTTCCTGACTTGTTAATTTTAGCCATTCTGACTGGTATGAGGTGGTATCTCAGTGAGGTTTTGATTTGGATTTCCCTGATGCTGAGCGATGTTGAACACTTTTTCATGTGTCTGTTGGCCATTTGGATGTCTTCTTTGCAGAAATGTCTGTTCATGTCTTTTGCCCATTTCTTGACTGGATTAGTTATTCTTTGGGTGTTGAGTTTGATAAGTTCTTTATAGATTTTGGATACTAGCCCTTTATCTGATATGTCATTTGCACATATCTTCTCCCATTTCATAGGTTGCCTTTTAGTTTTGTTGACGGTTTCCTTTGCTGTGAAAAAGCTTTTTATCTTGACGAAGTCCCATTAGTTCATTTTTGCTTTTGTTTCTTTTGCCTTTGGAGACATGTATAGCAAGAAGTTGCTGTGGCTGTGGTTGAAGAGGTTGCTGCCTATGTTCTCCTCTAGGATTTTGATAGATTCCTGTCTCAAATTTAGGTCTTTCATCCATTTTGAATTTATTTTTGTGTATGGTGTGATACTCTCTGTAGAAAACACAAAAGAATCCACCCAAAAATTGCTAGAACTGATACAGAAATTCAGCAAAGGCACAGGCTATAAAATCGATGCATAGAAGTCAGTTGCATTTCTGCACGCTAACAATAAGACAGAAGAAGGAAATTAAGGAATTGATCCCATTTACAATTGCACCAAAAACCATAAGGTAACAAGGAACAAACCTAACCAAAGAGGTAAAGGATCTGTACTCTGAAAACTATAGAACCCTTATGAAAGAAATTGAGGAAGACACAAAGAAATGGGAAATATTCCATGCTCCTAGATTAGAAGAACAAATATTGTTAAAATGTCTATGCTACCCAAAGCAATCTATGCATTCAGTGCAATCCCTATCAAAATACCATCAGCATTTTTCATAGAGCTGAAACAAATAATCCTAAAATTTGTATGGAACCAGAAACATTATTCTGTCTCCAAAAAATTGTTCATGTGCAGTGTTTGGCTAATCTCAATGTCATTACCTGTGATTTTGAATTATAGAGCAAGCTCATTGGACAGAAAATCACAACCACCCCAATAGTAAAATAACTATTGCTCGTTAGGCATATACTATTAGCCGGGCATACTTCTAAGCGTTTTACATTTATGTCATTTAATTTTCACAACCACCCTAACATTTCCCGTTTTACAAATGTGGAAACTGAGAACAGAGGGAATAATTTATACACAGTTCCACAGCTAGTAAAGTGGGTGGCCATTTTCCTTGGAATATATTTTCTTGTCTCTAAGTGATAATATTAGAAAAAAATATGTATATATAAGGTTCATAATTGCTACTCTGGTTTTTAATATGAAACATAGTCCTTTATACAATTGCTCAAGTGTAATTAGGTACCACTAATGACAGTAACTACAGAACAAACCAGATAAACAAAACTATACCTGTCATACACAAGATATATATGTAATCTTTCTTGACATGCTAAAGTAGTTCTGAGCCCACAGACCTATCCTCAGCACTGATGAGAAAGTCAGCCTTCATATATCACCTTGAAGGTTCACTTTCAGGCTGAGCAGACAGACCCTGAGTGGAGAGCCTGCTTCTCCAAAGTCTTGAGCTGTTTCTGCCACCAAAGGGTCAGTAGAAAGGAGAGCACATCATAGAGAGACCTGCAGGTGCTCACAGAAAACTCACATCTGCAAATTCCCAAACCAAAAAGAAGCTCATTTATGTATTTCCTGCTTTTTCCTTTGAAATCATAATCATTTAAATTTTGCAATTTCCCATCCTCACACTTTATATTTTAGTAACATGTTTTGCATTTGGTGTTATACTACTAAATCCCTAAAAGAAGATTTTTCCCCCTTTTCAGTGATTAAACAAAAAATTCATAATAACAACAAAACATAATAGAAAATTAATCTGGTTTCCTCAAAGTTTCCTTACCACTAGTCTCTGGGGCCACTTTAACAATTAATTATTGAAACCTATGACATGTATTTCTTGGAGTAACTTGTCTAAGTATCACTAACCTTCTGTTGATTCACCTCCCCTGCCATCAAAGAAGTCTGATACTACACCAGTATGCATTCATCTTTTCTAGCAGTGTATTTATATTTTTGGGGTTTTGTACAGTGTAAATGCACATCACCTGTATTTCTTAGCAAAAAACTTTCAGTAATACACTTGAAAATTGACTTTTAAGATTGAAAGAGGTTCTAAAAGAATACAAATAAGAGAGTGAATACTTTTAAAAATACAGTTACACAATTTGTATTTAAAAATAGCAAATGAGAATGAATGAAACAGGAACCTGGCTATAGATCTAATTCTTTTTTTTTTTAAGATGTTATTTGTCAGAGAGAGAGAGAGAGAACAAGGAGGGAGAGTGGCAGGCAGAGGGAGAGGGAGAAGCAGGCTCCCCACTGAGCAAGGAGCCTGATGCGGGACTCAATCCCAGGACCCTGGGATCATGACCTGAGCTGAAGGCAGACGCTTAACAAACTGAGCCACCCAGACGTCCCTCTAGATCTAATTTTTGAATGGTAACAGCAATGGAGTAATGGGAAAGACAACTATAAATGCGGGCTGCAATCTGACACTGCACTAGAATTATTTGTTTTAAGCCCTTATAAATATGACACTGCTTCTTGGGTGGAAACTAGTCATGGGCAATCTAAACCTCTTGAAAAGTTCTTAGGATGTGGAAGTCCAAATAAAATTTTCCAAACTGCAAAAGTAAATTCTACTTTCTTTCGTGCTTCCAGACTCAAGGAAGAAAACACACATACACCTGAATGTCAGATAACATTTTCTACATTCTCTAACTGAAGAGAGCTATAGGGGGCAATCATTAAATAATAAACACTTTCATGAGGGATTTCTGAAATGATCCTAAAATGAGCAGTGAAAATCTGTAGTCTTATAGAGTAGAAAGACTTGTTCACACAGGAAATCATCTTTTATAGTCACTGTAAAAGATAAAAACTGATTAGGTTAACTATTAATTCTGTTAACCTACTGCAAGGTATCTGCTTAAGACAAATTACTTACCTACAGAATATCTCCTGTAAATGAAACTATGGAGGGACTCTGGGGGTAGAGAGGAAGACCACATCTTTCTTTTTTTTTTTTTTTTTCAACAATAGTTGTTGAGTATCTACTAGATGCCAGGCACTGTTCTAGGTGCTCAGGATATTGGTGGTGAATAAAAAAGATACAAATGTCTATGTTACAATGTGTATTCTGGAGGGAGGAATAGACAATAAGTAAGATACATAGCAATAACAAGTGCTGTAAAGAAAAATAAAGCAAGAAAATGGACTAAGAAGTGATGTCAGGAGGAGTAGAGCAATTACAAGTGACTGGGAACAATGGTTCATCACTGGAAAGATGGTAAAGAAAGTGAAGGAGGAATCAAGGAGGATGTCTGCAGGAAGATCATTCTGGGGAAAGGGGATGAGCACAAAGGCTCAGAAGCAGGAGATTGTTGAGGTGTAAGAACAGCACGGAGACCAGTGTGGCTGGAGTAGAATATGGGAGAAAAAGAGGAGCAGAAGATGAGGACAGAGAGGGAAAAGGGGACAGATTACCTAGTGTCTTTTTATATGGGTCATTATAATGACTTCTCACTTTTACTCTGAGAAGGGAGCCACTGTAGGAGTTTGAGCAGAGGTGAGAAATGTTCTAACTTAGATTTTTAAATGTTCAGTCCCAGAGTCACAAAGAAACTGATATATAACAAATAATTACACTATCAAAGAATGAAGGCAATCACTAATATATTTTTAGTTAATGAACCGAGTGCTTACTATGTGGTAAGTAGGTTATTTCACAAATGTGCACAGGACACCAATTCTATGATTCAGTTGAGGAAATTGAATCCTGGAGAGTTTATACAACTAATCCATTACCAGACAGCAAAGTGTAGCGGAGCTGGGTTTCAGACCTAAGCGGTCTGAACTCTGACTCCTTACAAGGGAAGGTTGTGCTTTCTGGTTTCTCCAATGCTCAGGGCAATACAACAGAGGGACTGATTTGTTCTCTCTGGAAGGTTGAAGCAGGCTCCACAAAGAAAGTAATGATTGAAATAGACGAGAAGAATGAGTAGTTTGCCTGGAAGAGAATAGGCACAACACCATCCAAACCAAGGAAATACGATGGCAGTTCAGGAAGAGGTTGTATATGGCTGCAGCTTGGTTAGCCCATAGCAGCATCCTGAGATGACAGAAGACAGGTGGTTTTAACAGGTCCTGACTCAAAAGGAAGGTTTTCCTCTTTGCTGAGGTTTTTTTTTTTTTTTTCCCTAAAACCAATCAAGGGTAAGAAGAGCCCCACTAAAATGTTTGCTTGTAGACAATAATCATATGTATAATTATGTATTTGCTATTTAACTTCTCCTATAGACTGCAGGCCTTCTGAGGGCCGGAACCTGATGGCTTATTTACTGTTGCTTCCCAGCTCCTAATACTGTGCCTGCAATAAGTGCCTGGGAACAATTTGTTGAAAACTATGGATGCTTAGAATATGTAAGAGTGTTGGGTTACACGTGTTTTCAGGAGTAATGTATACTTCTCTTTTGCAAGTTCAAGTCCAGGAGTGGGTTTGACTGGGAGCCATGCAGAGCTAGGCACCATGTCCCTCTGCCCTTCAAGGAAAATGGAGCATTCACACAACTAGCATATGCTACATCGAGGGCCTAGCCAAATTCCCTCAGCCTAGATGTCAGTGATTCACTAGATTCCTCATTTCCACAGATTCCAAGATCTTGTTATCTGAGAGGAAAGAATCAACTCAACTAGGAAACAAATAGACTTTGTTAGGTTATCAACCCCTGGCAGGGGAAACCTTCTCATCTCCACGTCTTCCTTATCAGGAATAGCACCAATGATGTCATGCAGGAGACAATACAGAGATGAGCCAAGTTCCTGTTCCCAAAGACTTAACAGCTGAAAGAAAATAACACCCTGCTGGAAAAGGAAGTTATGCCTGATTAATCTAGACTGATAGGAGGGTCTCAAGTGAGCATGTGTATAAAATGGACTGAAGTTCTATCCATTTCAAAAATGTATCTAGATTTATTTATTTTTATTTTTTTTGGTGCCTAGATTTTTAAAAGGACATTGTCAACCTTCTCCGCTAAAATTTCAAAGTATTCCTCCATTGGATGGGAGACTAAGTGGAAGGTGATAAAGAAATAGGAATCAATGGTTAAGACAAAAATTGGTTTTCTCTAGGAAAAAGTATAAAAAGATGATGCTACATGGAAATCACTAGGAAATCTTCCTTGGAATATTTACAAGTGATGTAGATTCCAGAACAATAATTATTTATATAAATTCACTTTTCAGGGTCCCTAAGTCACCTAAATTTGTATTCAAATATGTATTTCTATTACAAAATAACCTAGTGGCTATGAGTCATTAGGGTTTTATATCAGAAGTGTGAGGACCCTATTCTCAGCTCTACATGTAACAAGTTAGATGATCTTGGAAAACTTAGCCTTTCAGGTTCATCAGTTTCCAAAATAGGTACAATAAGACACCTTGCATTGTTTTGCAGTATAGGTTATATATGATAATGTGCCCAAGATGCTTAGCATATACTTAAAATAATAGATACCGTTTTCTCTAAATACATGGCAGTTGTTATTATCACTATACTGTAGGTTGTTTTTTTTTTTAAATCAAGTTCCCAAAATAATCCATTATTCAAAAATGAACACAGAGGTAAAAACCATTGATCTAGGACAATAGTTCTCAAAGTGTAGTCTGTGGAGCCCTTAGTCCTCAAGATTATTTCAGGGTATCTGAGAGGTATAAGCTATTTCTATAATAATACTACAATGTAAATTTTTTCACTGTGTTGGCATTTGCTTTGCACTGATGTTGCAAAAGCAATTATAAATAAACTTGCCGATGTCTTGGTACAGATCAGGTAGCAGCACCAAACTGTCCTAGTTGTCACTGTATACTCGTTTAAAGAACAACTGCTTTACTTAAGGTCCTTGATGAATAAAATGAATTGTATTTACTAAGGTTTTACCCTTAACATGTCTTTTTAACATTTTTTGCAACTGAACAGGAAGTACTTACAAAGCATTCCTACTGAACATTGGAAATATGATGGTGGTCTCCAGGAAAAGCACTTACACAAGTTTTTGTGGAACACCATTTTTATTCAAAACAAAATAGCTAAAAACAAATTATGGCCACACACCTGAGTATTTGGCACAGGTTGTTTTTTGTTTGTTTTGTTTTGTTTTTCAAAAAGGAAGTAAACAGTCAACAGTGTCAGTTTAGAAAAACAACCCCCAGTATTTGCTAAACGTGATGAAATATGATTTCTAAGTAAAAATTCATTTTGAAAAATGGTATTCACCACTGTGAACTTGAATGTGTCCCCATATCTAAAGATATTTCTGATGGGATTTGTGGGAATATTAATGAATGTGATTTTTGACATTGTAAAGTGAAGTATCTTAGCATTTGAAAAATATCCATAACCCATCGAAGTGATATTTTACAAGCAATCTATATGTGGTACTACAAAATCAACCACACATCTGTAAAAGATCTATTCAGAGTATAAGAAAGACATAGGGATTTTGCTATAACAAAATACCTTGAAAACCTCATTGATACAATTTCAGATAGAATGTTGCAGGCATCTTTAAAAAACTATCACATGTCAAGTTTTGGTATGGTAACAGAAAAGAATATCCACAATAATCTGGAATGGCTACTAAAATATTCCTTCCTTTTCCAACTACACATGTATGTGAAGCCAGGTGTTTTTTGTTGTTGTTGTTGTTTTTGTTTTTTTTTAATCTTTAGGAATCTCAATTACTTATCTTTATTTTTTTACTAACATATAATGTATTATTTGTTTCAGGGGTACAGGTCTGTGATTCATCAGTCTTACACAATTCACAACGCTCACCATAGCACATACGCTCCCCAATGTCCACCACCCAGCCACCCCATCCCTCCCACCCCCCTCCACTCCAGCAACCCTCAGTTTGTTTCCTGAGATTAAGAGTCTCTTATGGTTTGTCTCCCACTCTGGTTTCATCTTGTTTCGTTTTCCCTTTCCTTCCCTTATGATCCTCTGTCTTGTTTCTCAAATTCCTCATATCCTTGAGATCATATGATACTTGTCTTTCTCTGATTGACTTATTTCATTTAGCATAATACCCTCTAGTTCCATCCATGTCGTTGCAAATGGCAAGATTTCATTTTTTGATGGCTGCATAATATTCCATTGTATATATATACCACTTCTTCTTTATCCATTCGTCTGTTGATGGACATCTTGGCTCTTCCCATAGTTTGGCTATTGTGGACGTTGCTGCTATAAACATTGGGGTGCACGTGCCCCTTTGGATCACTACATTTGTATCTTTGAAGTAAATACCCAGTAGTGCAATTGCTGGGTTGTAGGGTAGCTCTATTTTCAACTTTTTGAGGAAACTCCATCCTGTTTTCCAGAGTGGTGGAGCCAGTTCTTTTTTTTTTTTTTATTCAACTAAAGCAACATACAGCAACAGGTGAAATGCAAAAGTAGTATGAGTATCCAGCTATCACCTAATTGTCAGACACTTACTTGTCACTGACATGATATCACACTCAAGTGCATGGTTCATTTCAGCTTAAGTAGAATTAAACCTTGATGAAACTTAATATTAAAAGAAAACATGACCAAGGGCTAAGTTAGCATTTACTATCTCCTATAGTTAACTATTTAAAAATTTGGAAAACCTATAATTAGTCATTAATTGCTATTCAGCAGACAAATAAGGGCAAGTTATAACATTATTGTGGACCTTATGAATGAGGAGGAAAGTGACTTTCCGAGAGTCAGTACCTACTTAATTCTAAATATAACCTGAGAACTAAATTCAATACCTCTCTCCCATATTCTTAATCTCTGGGTAACAGCAATATTTCCAATGTGGCCTTACCTTTCACTGACATGGGTTATAAAAGGACAGGAAAATTGTATGTGTGAATTATCTTCCTATGCGTGACTTATCTTTCATAATTTATCTTTCATAACTCCTTCAGGGAATTAAACTTGTTTTAGTCACGAATCCAACTCATACCATATTTAACTGTTTTTGAATCAAACTTTCTGCATCATGCCATCCAGAAGTCCAGAAGGGGGAAAAAAGTATTTAAATCACATCAGTAATTTGCAGTAGGTTCCTGAATTGCCCCTTGGATAGTTTGATGCTAGTCCAAAAATAAATTTAAAAAAATGTAAAACTTGGGGCACCTGAGTGGCTCAGTTGTTAAGTGTCTGCCTTCGGCTCAGGTCATGATCCCAGGGTTCTGGGATCGAGCCCCGCATCAGGCTCCCTGCTCAGCAGGAAGCCTGCTTCTCCCCCTGCTTGTGTTCCCTCTCTCGCTGTGTCTCTCTCTGTCAAATAAATAAATAAATAAATAAATAAATAAATAAATAAAATCTTTAAAAAGAAAAAAAAAGTAAAACTTACATATACTCCTTTTAAATGAAAGAGTTGAATTTCATGTCATAAACATCACTGTCACAGTAAAATGCCTTCTTTATTGATTTTCCTTAACTTATTGCTTGATATAGCAAACATTATCAAAAGCTATGCAAACCTGAAGGTAGACTGTTTATTTGTATGTGTTTTTGAATCTTGAGGATCTATGAGGACAATTGAGGACCCTGTGATATCAGTATTTCTTCAGTACTTGTTTGTACTCAAGAAATAGTCACCTCTTGAATGCCAATTTTGAGTGAGTGTGCCTTGCCACATTCTTTTTTGTATTTTTGCTTCCTTATTCCAATGCCTTGTATAAAATAACTGCAGATTAGTATTTCACTTACATCACTTTCATCAATGAATTCATTTATTAACATAGTAGATATGGCTTGTAATACAAATTTTCATGTGTACTTCGAATAATTCAATCCATTAAAGAGAATTCTATAGAATAAGCAGTGACAGACTTGTAACTTTAAAAGCAATGAAAGCAGTTTTTAATATGCTTATATTTGACTTGACATATTTTCACATTTCATACTCTTGAAGTACACTTTTAAATAAATACTTTGAAATCACTGCTATTACAAATAAATATGTTATCGTTCTGTTTCTGGGAATCAAGACAGGTAATAATATTTGATGATACTGCCCTGAAAATGAATTTTAATTTTCAATCTCATGATGGTAATTCTTAAAACTATTATTCTTCAGTTGTTGCAGCTGTAGAGCTGAATGTCAAGTTCACAGTTTGCATATTTGTGCAGATTTGTTTAGAAAATGGGCTCTGTTGTGAACTTGTTTCAAAATTGCCAAATGGGTGTGTAATGAAAACACATCTGCTAAACAAAAAAGAGAAACCAAGTTTGAGAAAGGAATTGGGAAGGAAACATTAGTTTTAAAAGTTCTTTTATAATTAAAGTGTGTTGCAAATGAAGTGGATCTTTGCCCAAACATGCTATTCATGGCATCCATAATCATCAAGTAGCAGGCACTCCAGGCAGAGCCAGAAGTAGATTAGCCACAAGCAATTACGAATAAAGCAGAAGAGGGGGTGGCAGTTGGGGATGAGTTAGCAGGGGTGTGATTTTCCAATATCAAGTACCAAGAAAACCTATGTTAAAAAAAATCAACAATTAAAGTGACCTTGTGTGTCTTTCCCCAGTGAGTGGAGAGAAAATTTTGACAGGAATTTTTAAAATTTTCTTTGATTTAGGGTGTCAGCATTTTGATCTGCTCAAATGCCACCTCATCAGTGAAGTTTTCTCTCCAAATACATACGTACATATACATATACATGATATGTACATACATACATATGTGTGTATGTAGACGTATAGTGAGAGAAAACCTTACTGGTGGTGATGTCACAAATTTTATTTATAAATTTGAAATCCCATCCCCCTTTGCACCATTGAATATATCTTATATCACCTTGATTATCTCTTTATTATCTAACCCACCCAAAATAAAAGGCTCGTAAGAACAAAAACTATTCTCAGTTCTCTGCTAGAGCCCTATAACCAGCACCTGACCCAGAGCTGACGTCCATAAAAATGTGTTTAATAAATGAAAAAAAAATCACTAAATATGATCCTCTTCTTAGCACTGAGAGAAATACAAACATTTATCCAGTATGTTTTGGTGTATCTCTGCCTGGGTAAAAAGGCTCCTTTTGATCCTATACTTCTATAAAACATCCATATATCTTAGGAAAACATTCCACATATAATTAGAATATCTTTGTAAATATAGAAGTAGGTCATGTCTTCTCTTTATAGCATTATATTCACTTGAGAAAGAAATTTGCTTCTAGCTTATGAATCTCTTGAATATTAACTTCCTAATAGCATTATATAGACCACATTTTTGCTCTCCCATCAAACCTTAACAATAATTGGACATTAGAGAACAAAATTGGTAATTGACTTCCCTTTCACCAAGCACAAATTCTGCCCGGAACAGAAAGGAATTGTTTTCAAAATGCAAAGCCAATCAATCATGTTACCCCCATGCTTAAAGCCCTGCAGTAGCTTTTCATTGCTCTTGAAGTGAAGAACAACATCCTCAACTCTGCTGTCATGTCCACCTGGTCTGGCCCTTGCTTATCTCCCCAGTCTCGTTAATCATCACTCTCTCATTTGGTCTGTGAGCTCAGGCCAAACTGCCTTCTCTCAATTGCTAAATTCTCCATTCTTTTTCCAAATGTCAGGCCTCTGTGTTGTTTTGTCCGTAAGGCTTTTCTCCTTCCCACTCCCCCATACAACACTAATCATCCTTCAGATCCCAGCTCTGAGGTCCCTCTTTCTCTGGCAGCTTTCTCATCCTCAAGTTCTCATTCCAGGCCAGGGTCTTTCATCATAAGCTCCCATAGATAGTCCTCCCTTTCCTCCCTTTCTCCCTCCTTTCCTATCTCTACATACCTCCAGTTGTGATCATACATCATTTGCACTCTCATTTGACTAATACCTGTCTCCCAACTCCTCTGTTGGAGAGCAGAGACACATCTTGTGTTCACCGTTGCTTCCCTAGCTCAAGAACAGTGCATGGCATATGTAATAGGAGGTCACTAATACTTGCCACATAGATGAAAGCAGACAATTTTCAAACTGCGTAACTTGCCTTGCTGATGGAAGTCAACTATTTAAGTAGTTTTAAAATACTCTTAGCTTAATACAGCAATAATTGAGGTATGAAATGATGTTTACAGCCTTTCCTTGTTGCTGTGAACATAAATAGTTAAAGAGCAGTAAATGAAGAAGGAAGGTGGAACATTGAGAAGTATCAACCTCAGGGGCTTCTTAACCTGTGCCTCTAAGTCCATCTAGTGTTAGGACACTCACTTCAATAGGGAGTAGAGAATTCAGTAGCATTCATGAAAAGACTCTAGCATAGTTACGCCAATGATCTTCAAGAAAACAGTTTTATAAGAAAATGTTGATAGTAATAATGAATCAAAGAGGAAAAGTTGGGAAGTGTGAAAACAAAGCACCCGGACCCTGCTGAACATTTCTAGGGAAATAAATATTTAGTTACTCCATGGTGAGAAGGTCATGTTTTGTGATATGAAATGTTTCATGCCTCATAGCCCAGAAGTTACGAGAGATCTGTCAGTAATCAGAGTAACACCATCCGTTAACCAAAGCAAGAGATGACACAGGGATGATAAATGAAGTGTCTCTTTAGAAATGGAAAAAAATGAATGAAGACTTCAGACATTGAAATCAGTCTGGTTTCCCTCTGGGATTTCTGAGAGGATTTTACATTTAAGTTTTCTCACTTGATCTCTGCCTTATTTTTGTGTGGATTCAGGCCTGCTAACACTTCCAGTACAAACTCAAATCAACAAAAAATAATTAGAATACATGGAGAAGAGAGACTGGATGCTGGCTGAGCTTGTTATCCTGGATCTGATATTGAGTAATTGTGTGACCTCGATGAAATAACTTGACCTCTCTCTTGAGTCTGACTTGCTGCAGAACAGAATTTAATGAGAAACCTACACATGATAGTTGCTAGGCTTCCTAACATACCGAAGGGGATCCATGTTAATGTTTCCTTTTACTTTAGTATATGTGAGTGTGAGTGTGTGTGTGCCTGTGAACTCAAGGTGTGTTTCAGAGTGCTGAGAAGGCTTTTTTTGGTTTCCTTCAGAAATCTCTTCCTAACCTGCCCAATGATGCATGGAATTCCTCAAAAGGGGCAGAGTATTTCATGCTATAATTAGCATTAGAAATTAACATACAAATCACTGTGGGAGAGGTGACACATAGAATTTCATACTATGACTTAAAAAGATTTCAAGGAACTTTTTCTAAGAGTAAATTTTGACAGGGTTAAGAAGTCGAGGAAAGTGAATGCTTACAGATGGGGTAGAATAAAAAGGAGAACACTTAGAGTATCAAAAGCACATCTCACTTGCTTCACATCTTCTCCTGGAACTGGCCCTGGGGAGCACCTTGGAGAGGACAGTTACATACCCTTTGAGTTTTGGTAGGAAACACCTCACTTCCATCCCCAGGAGAACATAAGCTTAGAGGGTTGTACCTTGTTGAACCTCTCCATTCACACTGAGAACACTTAGATTTCTGAGCAGTGCTAGCCAACACTAGGAACTGCACCTATGAGAGCCCATCTGATGGTACAGTAGCAAATGGAATATACTGGACCACCAGTGTTTAAAACATGAAGATCAGCGACAGTTCAGGGAGGTTAATGTCATAACTTTTGCTTGTTTTTGACTGTTTTTATATAATTTTTGTTTGCTTATTTATTTCGTAGCCAGAATGGAAAGCGTATCTTTTTAAAATATCCATAGAGGGCGCCTGGGTGGCTCAGTTGGTTAAGCGACTGCCTTCGGCTCAGGTCATGATCCTGGAGTCCCGGGATCGAGTCCCGCATTGGGCTCCCTGCTCAGCGGGGAGTCTGCTTCTCCCTCTGATCCTCCCCCCCCTCTCATGCTCTCTCTCTCTGTCTCATTCTCTCTCTCAAATAAAAATAAATAAATAAAAAATAAAATATCCATAGAATAGGACACTCTAGGCATTTCCCATAGCCTTATACTTAATAATAACAACCCGTTGCTAAGGATCACAGTACTGATGGCATATGAAATTACTAGGAGGATGCAGCCTTTCTGACCGGCTCATTTAGTCTGATTTTGATAAAATAACAATGCAGTGAAAGGAGTTTCTGTGTTTTGAGTATTCTGGCATATTCTGGCATATTCTAGATTGAACATTAAATAATAGTGTCTTGTTCTGTATCTAATATTTGTTCCCAGCATATCTGTCCTCAATACCCTTCTCAGTGTTTCCTTGTTTTCATGAACTTTCATTTTCTTTGCCTTTTGCCACAATCATCAAGAAAGGATAGGTTGAAAATGAAGGTCAGGAAGCTGCTGAGTCTCTGTGAGTGTATATAAGTGGTATCATGTTGACCCAGAGTCCGAAGATGTGTGGAGAAAACAGAGATAGGTAAAAAGAATTAAAAAAAAAAAAAATTAGGTAGTTACTGACATTGTAGAGAGCACCAGCAATCTGACATGAGGGACAAAGCCTACTTGGGACCAAAGATACAAGTATTTGAGTCAGAAAGAGGATTGTGTCCAGGATTGCTTTGGTCATCTCTCCAAAAGCCTTTCATCTGAATGTCATTTTCTAGAAAGTCCCACCCTCAGCGGCTTTCATAACGGGTATCTTGAAGACAGTGCTGGTCTTCTGACACCTTCAGGTGTTGAGAATTCCCTCTTCTCTGGCACCAAACAACATTCTTTGTAGCCTGGTTTAACAATTCAAGAATCCTTTCAAGATTTTATAATCCAAACTACTGTCAAGAATAACTATCCTAGGGGCACCTGGCCACCTCAGTTCGTGGAGCATGGGATTCTTGATCTCAGGGTTGTGAGTTCGAGCCCCACGTTGGGTGTAGAGATTGCTTAAAAATAAAAATCTTAAAAAAAAAAATCTTTTTTTTTTAAAGATTTTATTTATTTGAGAGAGAGAGAATGAGAGAGAGCACATGAGAGGGGGGAGGGTCAGAGGGAGAAGCAGACTCCCTGCCGAGCAGGGAGCCCGATGCGGGACTCGATCCAGGGACTCCAGGATCATGACCTGAGCTGAAGGCAGTCGCTTAACCAACTGAGCCACCCAGGCGCCCTAAAAAAAAATCTTAATCATGATGAGGTTGAGATACTATATAAGACTAGATGTGGGAAGAAAGAGATCAAGAAAGAGAAAGATAATCATAGTGAAATACAGGATCTGTAAAGCCCAGGACACCACTCCAGTGTGTCCATAATTGCTGATTCTCAGTATTGCTCTGAACTTAAGTACTTGCTACTGAACTCTCTTGAATGGTCCAAGAAGGATATTTTTAAATTAAAGAGTTAATAAAGAATAGTAAGAGACTAATATAATTTCTGATATTTTAGTCTCCCAGCTATACAAAGCATATAGACTATCAAGACAGAGACTGTCAGGGCACCTGGGTGGCTCAGTCGCTTAAGCGTCTGCCTTCGGCTCAGGTCATGATCCCAGAGTTTTGGGCTCCAGCCCCGGGTCAGGCTCCCTTACCAGTGGGGAGTCTGCTTCTCCTGCTACCCTTCACCCCACTCATGCTTGCTCTCTCTCTCAAATAAATAAATAAAATCTTTTTTTTAAAGAGACTATCAAATTATAGGTTTACAGATACCCCCCCCAAGATCGTTCAGTTCCCATTTCTGTATCTACCTAAACAAGGCATTCTGAAAATCATTTTTTTTTAAATGGGATTTTTATTTTTTAAAGATATTTATTTATTTATTTATTTATTTATTTATTTGTCTGTCAGACAGCAAGAGAGTGCACACAAGCAGGGGGAGTGGCAAAAGGAGAACAGGCTTTTTATTTTGTAAAGATATTTATTTATTTATTTGTTTATCTGTCAGACAGCAAGAGAGTGCGCACAAGCAGGGGGAGTGGCAGAGGGAGAACAGGCTTCCCGCAGAGCAGGGAGCCCGATGAGGGGCTTGATCCCAGGACGCTGGGATCATGACCTGATCCGAAGGCAGACATTTAACCGACTAAGCCACTCAGGCATCTGAAAATCTTTAAATATATACATAAACCCTTAACTAAAACAATCCTCTGACAACCATATAACATTGCTTTTCCTCAATCAAATATTTTCAATTAGAATTAAAGTTTGTTATATGTAATACAAATTTGGCTTCAATTTAAGACAATTTTTTTCTGTCTTGTTTCACGATATTTCATACTGATTCTCTTATACATACCTTCTGTTATACTTTACATAAAGGTATTAGATGGTTTTTTACCTTGGTAGAGTCAAATTGCTTAGGGCTGCACATTCATCTTTTATGTTCAGGCTATAGTGACAAATTCAATCTTCATAAACATGCTGCTTTATATGGTGCTTTATACCTGGGCAGTTTGCAAGGGCAGCGATGACAAAATGGTTGAGTCAAAAGCTCGATCTGTGACTTGATTCCTCCAATTCTAGTTTTCACAACAATTGAGTGTCACAACTTTACTCGGAGTTGAGTGTTATACTTGAAACTGACTGTGGAAAACAAAACAAAAACAACCCTCTTATTTAGATATGGATACTATAGAAGGAGAGGGAAGAATATACAGAAGATCTCTTAGGGGCTGCTCACTGCGCGCTTCAGGATATTTTTGAAAACAGAAATTAAATCTCCACAGCCAAAAACGCCTGGAACCAGGGCCGTGCTGAGCTGCAGACTGGGCCTGTCTCCACAGCCACGCTGCGGCAGCTTTGGCCATTAACCCTGGGCTTGGGGCCACTCTGGCAGCTCTGCCAACCAGAACAGGCCGGGGAGGTGTGGCTTTGGGCAGCCTTGCTGGCTCCCCAGGACTCTGTGAGTGAAAACTCTAATAGGACTCCTGAGAAACACTAGAGCCAACCAGAGTGCCGATGCCACGTTCATCCTTTGGCTACTCTAACTCAAGTCCCTGGTGAGGCTGAGGGAAAACATGGAAATGATCAGTTTTTGCTAATTCCTGAGATATTCCTGGTCCTCCTTCACTAGGAAAGCGTGACTCTGGACAACCTTTCAAAATCCCATCTCTACCAATCCCATGGTCTTTCGTCTCCTCCTCTAACTGGATTTTTGGCAGTCAAGGAGGATGTGAGCAAGCAACACGTGTGTAGCTAAAATCATTCACAGCGGGAGCCAGCCTAGGTCCCATGGAACTGACACTCGAAGTGGTGGTTCCAGAAGTTGTATGATTGCCATGACTTCGAGATTTGGCACTGTGTGTGCCAATTGGATGATTGCAAGCCACCACACCAGGTCATTCGGGTCCATCGTATTCCATCTGGGAACTGAATTATTTCATCTGGCTGCCCAAAATAGTCAGATTAACTAGAAAACTGCCAGGCTATTTAGGGCTTTGGTCTGTAAATACAAAACAGTAAGAAGTCCCATGCATTGTAGATTTTAGGGAATTTAAAATGTGCCATCAGATCCTTCCCATAGAGTCCTCTATGGCATGCATGTGCTAGCCTGCGGATGTAGTAGACTGCAGGGTAGTGTCTCTATCCAAGGGCTATGTTTCATACTTTCCTCTCCTCAGCTTTTGCACTAGGAGGGAAATCCATGATGGAAACTGAGCTGCTGGAGCTCGGATTATTTTTGGTGATCAAAGAAAAACATTTGATTCTTGGACATTGTTTTCCCTTGTGGAACAAGAATTTTAATTTGTGCCATTGGTTTGCTCTCTCCTTACCCAAAGGAAAATGAGAATTAGAGTATGGATCCTAAAATAGGTTGTATTTCTGAACTCACTGGCAATTAATAATAGATATCTCTAACCCCTAGACAATTAGTTAGTGTTCATATATAATTCCCTTGACTCACAGAGGGGAAATAAACAAACAAAAAGGCTAAAGCTGAGTGTAAAATCTAATCAGATGTTATACACTTTTCCCCATAGCCAAAACGGAGACTTGAAAATTTATGCTATCCAATTACAATGTCTCTCACATCTAAAGAAAGGAAGAATGAAGCAGTTATTTAAAATACCATTCCAGGTCAGAGCGTACCACTATTTCTGACTGTCTGAATTTGTCTCCAGCTTTGTGCTCATTCTCCCTCCCCCAGGTTCTGGATCTTCCCTCTCAGGATTGACCTTATAATTGTACTGATCCAGACCAGTCTCAGAGCAATGGAGACCCTCAGTTCTGAGCAGATTAATCTCCCTGGGATTGAAAACCTATTTCACCTTTGCATCTCTGTTCACTCCCAGCACTGTCAGTAAGATGGACAGTTAGCAGTCAACAAGAAAAACTCCCTTTGGTCATCCATGGTGCAGTAGCACATAGACTATAAAATAGAAATATGTATTTATGGCATGCTATAAAGAAAGCTCTAATCTAAGGACTGAAAAAAAAAGTGAACAATAACGTCAACCACAGGCATTCATCTATTTCATCCCCTTGCATTAAATTTTTGCTTTCTCTTTTTTCCCCCTCAAACTGGGTAATTTAGACATTTCCTACAATACGTCTTCATTAGAGTACGTAAATGTTTTATGGGTGTGCATTTAGAAAATTTGCTCTAACGCTTGAATTTGAGCAAGGCCATCACTAGAAGGAAAAAAAAAGCATCACTGACATCTGCTGAAGTGTTAATTTCTCTGAAAGCATAGAGTCTGTATTAACACAGACTTTCTCTTACTGAATGATAAGTTTTAAAATTGTTGAAAGAATGCCAAAGGGTTTTCATGCAAAGATTGTGTCATTGTATCCCTGCTTTCCTGAAATTTGCTTTTTAAATCTTTTATTCTAAAATCTAAGGCTTCCAAAAAAATTACATTTATTTTTTCAAGTTTTTATTTAAATACAGTGTAATATTAGTTTCAGGTGTACAATCTCATGATTCAGCATTTATATACAATACCCAGTGCTCATCCCAAATGCACTCCTTAATCCCCATCACCCATTTAACCCATCCCCCCACCTATGCTCCCTCTGGTAACCACCAGTTTGTTCTCTATAGTTAAGAGTCTATGGTACCAAAACCCATTGGTGAAGCCCTATGCCTATTACAATTAAATTGAGAGAATGTAAAAACATAGGGTTGATAGGATTGTGAAAGTTGTAATGTTTAATCTGATATTCTCTAAAGAAATCCTGGTAAGTTTAACTGAATGTTTTATGGGAATGGATATTAAGTCTGGCTGAGGAACACTTCCCTTACCCTACTGTAAAACCATAACCTATTGATAAAGTCCTAACAGAGGCTACAGCGAGGAACATAAGGGTTGATGGAAATATGGTAAAAATTTGTAGGAGAATTTATATGTCTGAATACACTTTAAGACATCATGATGGCCAACAGACACATGAAAAGATGTTCAACATCACTCATCATCAGGGAAATGCAAATCAAAACTACAGTGAGATATCAACTCACACCTCTCAGAATGGTTAAAATCAAAAACACAGGAAACAACAGGTGGTGGCAAGGATGTGGAGAAAGGGGAACCATCTTACACTATTGGTGGGAGTGCAAACCGGTGTAGCCATTCTGGAAAACAGTATGGAGGTTCCTCAAAATTACATATATATTTAATGACAAGTGTTGTCTGATTGACAACGTCAGACATAATTTAATCTATTTTTCTTTTCCTTTTTAAGTGTTTTTATTTTAATTCCAGTTAACATACAGTGTAGTATTAGATTCTGGTATACAATATAGGGGTTTAACAATTCCATGCAACACCCAGTGCACTCCTTAATCCCCATCACCTATTTAACCCATCTCCCCACTTCCCTCCTTTCTGGTAACTATGAGTTAGTTCTCTATAGTTAAGAGTCTGTTGCTTGGTTTGCCCCCCCCCCCTTTCTTTCCCCTTCGGTCATATTTTCTTAAATTCTACATGTAAGTGAAATCATATGGTATTTGTCTCTCTCTGACTGACTTATTTCACTTAGCATAATACTCTCTAGTTCCACCCATGTCCTTGCAAATGGAAAGATTTCATTCTTTTTTTATGGCTGAGGAATATTCCATTGAATATGAATATTATAGATACTCATAGATACCACTTCTTTATCCATTCATCAGTTGATGGGCATTGGACAGTTGGGCTCTTTCCATAATTTGGCTATTGTAGATAATGGTGCTTTAAACATTAGGGTGCCTTCGAATTGGTATTTTTGTATTTTGGGGTAAATACCTAGTAGTACAATTGTTGGAGTGTAGGACAGTTCTAATTTTAATTTTCTGAGGAAACTCCATACTGTTTAACAGAGTGGCTGCACCAGCTTGCACTCCCACTGGCAGTGTAAGAAGGTTCCCCATTCTCAGCATCCTTGCCAACACTTCTTGTTTCCTGTGTTGAGTTTAGCCATTCTGAAAGGTGTCAGTTGATATTTCATTATAGTTTTGATTTGAATTTCCCTGATGATGAGTGATGTTGAGCATCTTTTCATGTGTTTGTTGACCCTCTGGATGTCTTCCTTGGATAAATGTCTATTCATGTCTTCTCCCCATTTTTCAATTAGATTATTTGTTTTTTGGGTGTTGAGTTTTATAAGTTCTTTATGCATTTTGGATACTAACCCATTAGCAGCTATGTCATTTGCAAATATCTTCTCCCATTTGTAGGTTGCCTTTTAGTTTTGTTGATTGTTTCCTTCACTGTGCAGAAGTTTTTATTTTGATGAAGTCCCAATATTTTATTTTTGCCTTTGTTTTCCCTGCCTCGGGAGATCTATCTAGTAAGAAGTTGCAATGGCCAGTGTCAAAGAAGTTATGCCTATGTTGTCCTGTAGGATTTTAATGGTTTCAAGTCTCACATTTAGGTCTTTCATCCATTTTGAATTTATTTTTCTGTATGGTGTAAGAAAGTGATCCATTTTCATTCTTTTGCATTTTGCTGTCCATTTTCCCAACGCCATTTGTTAAAAAGAATGTCTTTGTCCCATTAGATATTCTTTCCTGCTTTGTCAAAGATTAATTGGCCATATATCTATGGGTTCATTTCTGGGCTTTTTGTTCTGTTCCATGGATCTATGTGTCTGTTTTTGTGTCAGTACCATACTGTTTTGTTAACTACAACTTTATAATATAACTTGAAATTCGGAATTGTGATGCCTCCAGCTTTGCTTTTTCTTCCTCAAAGTTGTTTTGGCTATTCAGGGTCTTTTGTGGTTCCATACAAAATTTAGGATTGTTTGTTCTAGCTCTGTGAAAAATGCTGCTGTTATTTTTATAAGGATTGCATTAAATGTGTAGATTGCTTTGGGTAGTGAAGACATTTTAAAAATACTTGTTTTTCCAATCCATGAGCATGGAATATTTGTCCATTTCTTTGTGTCAGCTCCCATTTCTTTCCCCAGTGTTGTATAGTTTGCAGAGTACAGATCTTTTTCCTTTTTCATTAGGTTTTTTTTCCTAGGTATCTTAGGTGCAATTGTAAATGGAATCGATTCCTTGATTTCTCTTTCTACTGTTTCATTATTGGTGTATAGAAATCCAACAGATTTCTGTACATTGTTGTGTATTCTGTGACTTAATTCATGTATCAGTTCTATCAGTTTTTTGGTAGAGTCTTCTGGCGTTTTCTATATAGAGTATCATGTCAACTGCAAATAGTAAATGTTTGATTTCTTCCTTGCCAATTTGGATGTCTCTTTTTTTTCCTTGTATGATTGCTGTGGCTAAGACTTCCAGTACTATGTCAAATAACAGTGATGAGTTTGGACATCCCTCTTTTGTTCCTTACCATAGAGGAAAAGCTCTCAATTTTTCCCCATTGAGGATGATATTAGCTGTGGGTTTTTCATATATGGCCTTTATTATGTTGACATATGTTCCCTACAAACCTACTTTGTTGAGGGTTTTTATCATGGATGGATGCTGTACTTTGTCAAATGCTTTTTCTGCATCAATTGAAAGGATTGTATGGTTTTTATCTTTTTTTTTTATTAATGTGGTATATCACATCGATTGATTTACAAATATTGAACCACCCTTACAGCCCAGGAATAAATCCAATTGATCATGGTAAATGATACTTTTGATGTAGTGTTGGATTTGGTTTATTGGTATTTTATTGAGAATTTTCACATCTATGCTCATCATGGATATTGGCCTGTAATTCTCCTTCTTGGTGGGGTCTTTATCTGGTTTTGATATCAAGGTAATGGTGGCCTCCTAGAATGAATTTGGAATTCTTCCTTTCTCTTCTGTTTGTTTGTTTGTTTTTGGAATAGTTTGAGAAGAATAGGTATTAACTCTTCTTTAAGTGTTTGGTAGAACCACCTGTGAAGCCATCTGGCCCTGGACTTTTGCTTCTTGGGATTTTTTTTTTTTTTTAAAGAGGAAGAATGTGGGGTGGGGAGGGGCAGAGGCAGAGGGGAGAGGGAGAGAGAGAATTTTAAACAGGCTCCATGCCCAGTGCAGAGCCTAATGTGGGGCTCATTCTCACAACCCTGAGATCATGACCTGAGCCAAAAATCAAGACTGGGGTGCTTAACTGACTGAGACAGCCAAGCGCCCTTCTTGGGAGATTTTTGATTATTTCAATTTCTTTGCTGGTTATCTGTCTGTTCAAGTTTTCTATTTCTTCCTGCTTCAGTTTTGGTAATTTAATAATATATTCATTGCTTCCATATTGTCCAATTTGTTTGCATATTCTTTTTCATGATATTCTCTTATAATTGCATTTCTGTGGTGTTGGTTGTTATTTACCCTCTCTAATTTGTGATTTTATTTATTTGGGTCCTTTCTCTTTTCTTTTGGATAAGTTTGGTTAGGGGTTTATCACTTTTATTAATTTTTTTTTAAAGAACAAGTTTCCGGTTTCATTGATCTGTTTATTGGTTGTTTTTTTTTGTTTTGTGTTTTGTTTTGGGGGGGTTTTTTTGTTTGTTTGTTTTTTAGTTTCTGTAGCATTTTTTTTTTCTGCTTTGATCTTTATTATTTCCTTCCTTCTGCTGGCTTTAGGCTTCATTTGTTGCTCTTTTCCTAGCTCCTTTGGGTGTAAGTTTAGGCTGTTTGAGATTTTTCTTGCTTCTTGAGGTGGGCCTGTATTGCTGTAAATTTCCCTCTTAGGACAACTGCTTTTGCAGCATCCCAAAGGTTTTGGACCATTGCATTTTCATTTTCATTTGTTTCCATGCATTTTGTTTCTTCTTTGATTTCCTTGTTGACCCAGTCATTGTTTAGTAGCTAATTGAACATAATAATAAAAAAATAATTAAAAAAAGAAATTATGCATGGTATGATCTCAATCTTTTTGTACTTGTTGAGGCCTAATTTGTGACCTAGTATGTGATCTTTTCTGGAGAACATCCCATATATACTTGAAAAGGATGTGTATTCTGCTGCTTTAGGATGGCATGTTTTGAATATATCTGTTACGTCCAGCTGGTCTAGTGTGTCACTCAAAGCCATTGTTTCCTTGTTGATTTTCTGCTTAGATGATCTGTCCGTTGCTGTAAGTGGGGTGTTAACATCCCCTACTATTATTGTATTATTATCAATCAGTTCCTTGATGTTTGTTATTGTTTTCTATATTTGGGTGCTCCCAAGTTAGGGGAATAAATATTTACAATTGCTAGATCTTCTTGTTGGATAGACCCCTTTATGATGACAGTGCCCTTCTTCATCTCTTGTTCAGTCTTAAGTCTACCTTCTCCAATATCAATATGGCTAGTCTGGCTTTCTTTTGATGTCCATTAGCATGGTAAATGTTTCTCGATTCCCTCACTTTCAATCTGCTGGTGTCTTTAGGTCTAAAATGAGTCTTTTGGGGCACCTGGGTGGCTCAGTCAGTTATTTGTTTGACTCTTGATTTCAGCTCAGCTCATGATCTTGGGGTCGGGGGATCAAGCCTCGCATTGGACTCTGTGCTGAGCATGGAGTCTGCTTAAGATTCTCCCTCTCCCACTGCCCCTTCCTCCCCCCAAAAAATAAGTAAATAGATAATAAAAAATAATATGAGTCTCCTGTAGGCGGCATATCAGAGGGCCTTGTGTTTGGTTTTGTTTTTTTAATCCATTCTAACACCTTGTATTCTTTGATTGGAGCATTTAGTACTTTTGCATTCAGAGTAATAATTATTGATATATATTTAGTGCCATTTTATTATTTGTTTTGTCGTTGTTTCTGGAGATTGTCTCCATCACTTTCGGACTTCTGTTTGTACTCAAAGAGTCCTTTTTAATATTTCTTCCAGGGCAGCTTTAGCAGTCACTAACTCCTTTAATTTTTGTCTGGGAAACTCTTTATCGCTCCTAATATTGTGAATGATAACCTTGCTGTGTATATCTTGGCTGCATACTTTCCCCATTCAGCATGTTGAATATATCATGTCACTCTCTTCTGGTTTGCTAAGTTTCTGTTGATAAATCTGCAGCTAGCCTTATGGGTCTTCCCTTATAAGTTAAGGATTTCTTTTGTTGCTGTTTTTAAGATTTTTTTAATCACTATATTTTGCCAGTTTAATTACAATATGTCTTGGTATCAGCCTGCTTTTGTTGATTTTGATGAGAGTTCTCTGTGCCTCCTAGATCTGGAAGTCTGTTTCCTTCCCCAGATCAGGGAAGTTTTCAGCTCTAACTTCCTCAAATAAATTTTCTGCCCCCTTTTCTCTCTCTTCTTCTGGGACTCCTATAATATGAATGTTACTACATTTGACGGAGTCACTGAGTTCCCTAAGTTTATTCTCATGTTCCATAATTCTTCTTTTGTTCAACTTTGTTACTTTCCATTATTTTGTCTTCTATATCTTACTCATTCCCCAGCTTTTTCCAGCCTTGTGCTCATTGCATCAAGCCTGCTTTCAATCTGTTGTTTTATTTTTCATTTCTGATTCATTTTTAACTCTTTTATCTCTGTAGTAATGGCCTCCCTGAAGTCTCCCATTCTCTTCTCAAGCCCAGTAAGCATCCTTATGATTGTTGCTTTAAAACGTCCATCAGGCATGTTACTTATATCTGTTTCACTTGGATCTCTGGCTCTGACCTTATCTTGTTCTTTAATTTGGGATGGATTTCTTTATCTTGGCACTTGATCTAAGTCTCTGTCTTCTTCTGTGTGTTAGAAGAACCCATTACGTTCCCTGTTCCTGAGAGTAATGGCTTTATGAAGAAGAGGTCATATCGGGTCCAAGGCCTGGTGCTTCAGAGAGTTTCTCTGGTGTGTGCTGCTTGTAGTCTGCTGTTGTGTTTTGGCTGCTCTATTCTTGAGGTCAGTCATGGGCAGAGGCTCTCCTTGCCTGAAGTGGACAATGTTTTGTTTTCAGCCAGAATATGGCAAGTTTTAACTAGGTGTGCTCTGGTCTGCTTGTTAAATGAGGCATGATACTACTTCCACTAGAATGGAAGGCCTACAGAACTCTCCGGTCAGGAGACGTGGTGTGGGCAGGCATCTGCCCTTTGAGTTCCCCAGCATTCTTCAAATGGATGTTTCAAGCCATCTGCCCCGTGGGTTATTTGCAGGCCTTCTCTCTAGGGGTAGTGTAGTGCCCTCAAGGCTCTATGCCAGCCAAGCGTGCTGGCCTTTATTTAAAATTGCAGTCTTTAAGCCCTGCTCATTGTAAGAACTCATGAAAATCAGCCTCTCTCATTTTCCCAGACAATGGCTTTGGGGAAGTGTTCTCCTTGTGTGTTCCCCTGTGAGCTCCTCTCTTTCACTTTTCTACATAACCAGGGCACCCTCCCCTCTGCAACACCCTCCATCTGTTTCTCCCCCAAACTATGTCTCTGCACTTCCTACCTTCCTTGATGTGGCCTCTTCTCTCCCTCTAGTTGTTCAGTTTGTTCTCTGAGTCCTCAGGATGGTTTCTGGGGTATTTAGAATGATTTAATAGTTATCTAGTTATGTTCCAGGGACCAGGTGAGCTTAAGGTCCTCCTACTATGCCATCATCTTAGTACTCAGACAGGATTTATTCTTAAATTTTGGAGGGGAGTATTTTCTCACAGGGAAAAAATCTTATGGGTGTGCAAAGGGGTTTTCAAGATAGTCTTGTTACTTAATAGTAACAAGTGATAGCACAAGAAGTGAAATAAGTGAAGACTATTCTTTCCATTGTATGACCCACTACATCTACCCAAAGTAGGTAGGATTCTGCATGATATAAATTTCAGGTCCTTAAATTTTTACTCTTTAGTGATTTCCAGCATCCATAGAAAAAGCTAAAGCACAATTGCATCTTGCTTTTTAGGATATCACCATCTTTCTCTCATATTTTAGCTCAGGTCCTCCAGAAATCAGTCTATAACAGAAATTTTGGTGTAGGTAGATACTTCGGGAAGTCATCCAGGGAGTCGGAATGAGGGCAGAAGAACTAAAACAGGAGAGGAGTAAAAGCCAATTTAAAGGTGTGTTCTCAAAGAGGTGTTCCCCAAATCATATTAATGGTCCATTTTGACTCCTTTCTCTTGTCATTGTGGAACAAAGGAATCTGAAAAATTCATCTAAGTATAAGGACTTGGATGGTGCACACCTTTTATGGGTGGCTGAACTTTTTTAAAGAAAGACTGGAACTAATTATGGATGGAAACCACCTACTGCACCTACATATGTATTTCACCATTTTTTATTTTTTTGAGAGAGATTGGGCGTAGGAGAGAGAAAATCTTAAGCAGGCTCCATGCCCAGCCCAGAGCCTGACGTGGGTCTTGATCTCACAACCCTGAGACCATGACCAAAACCAAAATAAAGAGTCGGATGCTTATCTGACTGAGCCGGCCCCACCCTCTTGTCCTTTTGTTGAAATGGCATTATGACTTATGGCAATAATAGAACTTTGTTTTTTTAGAAGGGGTCAAAAGACTTTCCATAAAGGTAATTTTTTTGTAAGAATTGCTTTCATCTTTTTTATTTAGTCCTATCTTCTTCCAATTAATTTTGGCAATTTATATTTCCCCAGAACAGCATACATACCTACCCTCTCTCCCATTTGCTTATTTAATAGTCCTTATTAGTGGTACTATTTTCTATTTTATTTAATCCTATATATTTATTATCTATGAATTTTCCTCTGAGTTGCCTCTGAGTTTCCTCAGATTCCATATAGCTTCACTGTGGTTGTTGATTTTTAAATATTCTACATTGTAGTGGTATTGCTACTTTGAACCAATAAATACTAAGTAAATTATTTTTAAATTTCTAAATGATTAGATTTTGAAGGTTAATCTATTACTGTAAATTTCTAATGTTAATTAAATCAGTTTGCATAGGGAATATAATCCATAAGTGTCTCTTTTCAGGAATTTGTTGGTATGCTAAATAATGGGCATTGGTAAAGAAGTTACATTTCTGTTATAAAGTGTATATATTTAAGTAAATCTTATTTAATTCAGAGTATATATATCATTTATATTTTACTCCTTTGTCAAATGTTAGTTATTTTAAAATATACTTTTTTGCTTTATAAAGTCTAATAAAACTTAATAGATGACTCATACCCCTTAAATCCTTTGCATAAATTATATAGCTTAACAATATAAAAAGAACACTATTGCCCTATTTTGTGCTTTTTGTTTTTAATTCATTGCCTGATGTTCTTATTGTAACCAGTGCCTTCTTATAACTTGAATATATAGTTGACCCTTGAACAATGCAGGCATTTGGGGCACCAACATTCTTCTCACGTCAGAAATCATGTATGACTTTCCATTCCCCAAAAATATATCTACTAATGGCCTACTGTTGATCAGAAGCCTTACTGATAAACAGTTGATTAACAAATGTTTTGTATATGTATTATATAGTATATTCTTAGAATAAAGTAAGCTACAGAAAAAAAAGTTATAAAAACCATAAGGAAAATACATTTACAGTACTGTATTTATCGAAACAAAAAATCTTTGTATAAGTGGACCCGTGCAGTGCAGTTCAAATCAATGTTGTATGCTTTTATGACTGCATTAATACTTAATCCTTTTGTTTAAGTTTGTCATTTGGATTTTGTTTTACAGTCTAATCTCCCATTTACATTTATTATTATAATGAAAGTATTTGGTCTTCTGTTTGTTAAATGATTTCTGTATCTTCTTAAATGCTGTCTTACTGTTTTCTTTATTTTCTAATTTCTGCCATATGTACTCATTTGTCTTATTTTTCTCTTGTTTTAAACCATAGGAATCCTATTTTAAATTCTAGTCCTGTTTGTTTTTTTACATTTAAAAATCACTTAATTTCTGTGTTGACTGGGATGCATTGGTCAGAAAGAAATCCAATGTACACTAAACATGGATAGGCATCAGAGTTTACCAGAGGCAATCAAAGGAGTTAAAATATGGAATGAAGAAGAATTACATCTATCAGCTAGACATTGAGGGGAAAGGAAAGGAGAATAGTAACAGAGAAATGAAGAACCCATGGAATGACTTGCATAGTTTTCTATTATTGTTGTAACAGATTGCCAGAAACTGACTAGCTTAATACAACCCAAATTTTATAAGTTAGTTACTATAGCTCAGAAGTCCAGTGGGCTAAGGTCTCTGCTTAGGTCTCACATGACTGAAATCAAGGTGTCAGCAGTGTTATGTTCCTTTCTGGAGTTTCTGGGTGAGAATCTTCTTCCTTCTTTATTCAGACTGTTGGTAGAATTCAGTTCCTTACAGTTGTAGTATCGAGGTTCTGTTTCCTTGCTAGCTATCAGCTGAGGGCTGTTCTAGATGCCACCTGCATTCCTTGGCTCATAGTCCCCTTCTTCCATCTTCAAAATCAGTATGGTGGGTCGAATCCTTACACTGCATCTCTCTGACCCAGCTGGGAAACGGTCTCCTCTTATTTTTTGTTTTGTTTTACAATATTACAGTAACACATAAGCAGTCTGAATCCAGTCTTTGTCTGACTTAGTCAACTTTTCATGAAGTTGCCAATTTTTTCTAAAATATCACTTAGGACAACCAGCTAGGTTCCTTCCTTCCTTCCTTGAAAGAGTTTCTCCTCTTTTTATAGGCTGGTGTGATTAAATTTGGCTCAAACAAATCATCTTTCCATTTCAAGATCCCCAAACTTCATCACATCTGGATAGACTTTTTGCTATGTAATGACACATTTACAGGTTCCAGAGATTAGGGAGTAGACATTTTTGAGGGGTGCTTATTGATCCTACGGCAGAAGGGTCGACAAGAACCTATTAGAAATCAAACCCGGCAGCATTAGGAGTTCTGGTCAAAGCTTCATTGTATTGACCTGGCAGTAGGGTCCTACTTTGTGCAAATGAATTATATTAACAAAAAACGTATGCAAATGAAATGAATAATAATTAGGGGCGGGGACACATGTGGGCTGGAATGTCTCACTATGGGGAAGGTCTAGGAGGAGTTTGAACAGGATTTCTGATAGAGATCAAGAATGGTGTTAAGGATGGGCACCTGGGTGGCTCAGTTGGTTAAGAATGGTGTTAAGGAAGAAGAAGAATGTGACACCTGCAAAAGTAGTTTAGGAGAGATCTGGGCATTGCAGATTTATTGCTATTCTTTGTGACCCAGGTTGGAGATGTTACATAATAAATCATGTAAAATTTTACATCCAAGTTGCCTCATCTAGTTAGTGTGGCATTACTGCTTTAAAAAACAAAGCTCTCATTTATTAAGAAATGTTCCCTGAGCAAAGCAGGTGATCAGTCTTCTGGTGCTTTATGTAGGGGGTAAAACAATCTAATCAGTCTAGACCTTGGATTCTATTCCCTTCTCTTAACATCATCCTGGAGGGTTGGGCCAATCTAGGGGAAGTAGCAGGGAGACAACACTAGTTCTCAAAGTTTGGAGTCAAGGTTGAAACATTATATTAAGAGTTAAATAAAACCATTGCCTTCCCTCTAGAGACAATGAGTTTGTAATGTATTTTATTTTTCTCATTTCATCTACCTAGCTCTTCAATGTTTTCTGTTATATTTAAATTTTGCATCTAAATTATTCTTAGTACATTGTTTTCATTTTATCTATTGTTTTGAGTTTTATATTCAATTTTACTAAATAGATTTATAGTTATTTGTGTAACTATCAGTAATTCTATCAGTAATTCTACTGAGAGACAATTTATAAAACTGTTTTTTGATTCTTTAGTCCTTAATTGGATAGACATGATATTATATCTACATATTATATCAGCTCAAAGTAAGAAAAATAGAAACATTTCTTTTTCTGAAATACTTATTTTCTAAAAATCATTGTGCAGTGCTAACATTCAATCAGGCTCTTTATAAGATGGCTTTTTCTTTCCCAGCATATTCTGTGTTCATCCTTTTCTCTCCATCCAAGTTTTTTTCTTCTACTCTAGATTGAAATATTCAGGCTTTGATTTCTATGTTAACCTTCAAACTTACTTCCTACCCACTCTACCTAGTTCTATCAATCCTCATGCGGGTGCTAATCCCCTTTCATAAAACATTTTGATCTTGTTGGTTGGTTACTTGTGGCCTTACTAGAACTGCCTAATGTAGATTGTTCCTTTTTGGATGGTCTTTGCCATTTCTTTCCCCTAATCAAATCCTTACATTTATTTCGGTGCTAAATGCAGATAGTATCTTCTCTACCTGATGACACCTGGCAACTTGTCTTTTCCTTGTCTCCATTCACATAATATCTATCATCCACTTGAAGGACATTAGCCTAAATTATATGTACTTTATGATTTTCTCTCAGTTTTTTTCTGTGATTCCTATTTCCTCTATCATCCTGTAAGTTTGGTTAGGTCAGTGATTGTTTCTTCCTTTATGGTCTCCCCCACACCTGGCATGCTGTTATGCTCACAGTAAGAGTCTAAGATTTGCTGTTCAATGAATAACTAAGTTTATGCTAGATGACTCAGCTCAAAAATTTAATGTGACTTAAAATTTAAATACAAAAGTAAAAAAATATGTGCATGGTTTTAAAATAAAATTGTAAAAAAAGATAGCCTCCCGTTTCCCAATGTAAACTCTCTTGGTGGTTCCTTATATATACGTAAAAGAAATGTTTCTACTTATTTACATCAAACTAACTAGAACTCTTATTCACCTATATGTAGATAAAATATATAGGAAGCAGTGTATATACTGTTCTATTTTTTTTTCCTCACTTATATTTATTTCTTAATTTGATGATCTTTCTCTATCAGCATTTTTGGCCATATTTTTTTTACTTTTTAATGATTACGTAGTATTTCATTGTATAAATTTGCCAAGCACTATCTTCTATTTATGGATATTGAAGCTATTTCGAGTTGTTCATAGTTTTGTTTATAACAACAAATAGGAAGTATACATTTTAAGCAAAATCAGTCTTGACAGCCTACTGCTCTGGAACAAAGGTATCTGCATTCCCACATCAGATCTCTTCATATAAATTCCCGGTTTTGGAGATCGGAGGTTTACTTATCTATGAAGAGAAGTCCATGGGAAACATACTGTGTTGAGCTCAGTAATAAAAAGGAATAAGGTTAACATTTGCACACTTGACTTGCAACTGAAATTATCATACATGAAATACTATTTTTCTTGGGATGGAAACAGGTGGCTTAAGTAGAGTGAGGAAGAGAGGGAGTAGTATGAAATAGAGAGGCTGTGTAGGTCCTATAAACTCTTCAAAGTACTTTGCCTTGTCCAGAGTGAAGTGGGAAGACATTAGAGGGTTTTAAACTGACAAGTGACTTAATCTAACTTACATTTTAATAGAGTTACCTGCTATTTTGAGAATACATTGAAGGGGGGCAAGGGAAGCAGAGTGACTTGTCAGGAGGTCAGCTATACAGTAATCTAAGTAAGATTGACTGGAGGGATGGAGAGTGAACACCTGATAGGATCAGTGGATCGTAGACCCCAGTGGGGTCAAAGAGCTGGTGGAGTACAGGTATTAAAGGGAATGAGTGAGAAAATAGGAGTTGCTGGTCTGAAGTTAAGATGCATGAAACTGACATGATAAAAGAGATGCAGTTACAATGATGACCAGATCTAGAACTTGGTTATGATAGCAGAAAAGAAAGGTGAGACAAGGTGGAGGACAAGGTCATTGAGGGAGAGATTGAGGAACTGATAGGCCAGGGGAGTGCAAGGTTCATCTACAGGAACATTGATATTTCAGCAAATTATGGCCAGAGTAAGGTTAGAGAATGTGCTAGTAAGCTGGGAGCTAATACTTTCAAGGCTGATGGGGAGAGGCTTCTAGTGCTGTGGAGGGCTGCAACAAATAGGGTATGATGGTAGAGTCTGATGCAATCTACCTAATTCATCAGCTGAGAAATTCTTCTAAACCAGAGAATATTTAAGAAAAAGTGTCATGATTAGCGCACTTTAGGGTCATGCTTTTAAGAACTGAGTTCTAGAGCCAGACAGCCTGGGTTCAGATGGCATGTGCTATTTACTAGCTAGGTGACCTGAAGCAAAATGTCTTATCCCAACTGTAAACTGGAGATGAAAGTTACCTCCCTCCTGAGGTTGTTGCAAGTCTTATTTGAGATAATATATGTATAGCACATAGACCAGCGCCTGGTGCAGACTAAGTGCCATGTAAGTGTTTGCCATTAATAATGTCACTCTCTTCCCTTGGGTCTCACAAGGTATGTCAAAGAAATAGTCACCACATGCATTGTAAGTTGGTTAGAGAGGAAGTTGGTGGAGAGCAATTTGTCAATGCCTTTACAGAGCAATTCTATTTCTAGGTATTTATCCTTTAGCTATACTTGCCCATTTATAAAATGACATCTATACAAAGATATTCTTGCTATATAATTGATAATGGTAAAAAGTTTGGAAAAACATATATCCATAGAATATATCCTATGCAGCTCTTGAAAAAAATGCATTAGCTTCCTAATGTTGATATAAAATTCTCCAGGAAATATTGTTAGGTTAAAGAAAAAAAATCAAATGCAGGACGCAATACATACTTAGCTGGCATTTGATATGTACATATATATTTCTCTCTGTATTTGTAAATGAATATAGTATTTTTGGAAAGTCACACAGGAAACCTCTGCTTCTCAGAGGAAAACTGAGTGAGTAGGAGATAGGGGTAAGAGCACCATTGCTTTTTAAATTTACATTCTGTGGCAACTTTTATACTTCGTTTTGTGTATATGTTCAGAAATGTTTAAGTCTTGATTTTACAATGTCAATTTCATATTAGGGGCACATAGCTTCAGGAAATATTTCTTGATAGCTTCACTGTAGGCCCAAGTCCATGGCAGCTTATATGAGTGTCTGAGAAAGCCTCACATTAGTCCTTCCCCTCGAGGTACTTGTTGGGCAGGCAGGATGCATTGATGCAGTCATTAGAGACTAAACCAAAATGTGCAACTGAACAAGCCAGGGTTCTAACAAAGGCTAAGAGGCTGACAACTATTTCAACTTGGGACTTTTGAATTGGAAACTAGATCCACATGTACATTTTGATGCAGGAAAAGGATCAGCATGCCTATATATTTGCTTAAAAAAAAAAAAGACTCTCAAAGTTATCTGTCACATCACAGCAGTGCGAAAGCAAGAGATCTATTTATTCTTGTTCCAGCTGCTTTCTAGTAGCACTGCAACTAAGATGCTCTATTTATTTAAACCTAAATTTAGCACGAGGTGCCTGGGCAGCTCAGGACACTGTAATAAAATGTGAGTGAGTGGTACCAGGATCCATGGCTGCTGATGAGAATATAGGACGTTAGTGTTTCCAGCAAGTCTTAAGGCCCTGACACACATGGAAAAGAAAATAAGAAGAGAAGAAGTAATTGAGATTCTGAGACGGGACATTGAGAATTACCCCCAAATAGAACCTGACCTTTTTTTCTTTTTCGTATCCTTAATCCCCTTCTAACCGAATAGCACAGCAATGTGTTGGAAAAGCAGGCATGGTTTCTGCGCTACAGGCTACGGCCAGTGTGGGGATAGAGCAGTTTCTAATCCTGGACCAAATATAAAATTAACTTAAAAAATGGCTTTCTGTTTCAGTTTGTTTGCTCATAAGTTACAAAGCCTTGATGGATATTTGAGGAAAATGAAAGCAATAAGCTCAAAGTTGTTCAACTGAGAAAAATAGCTGCTTTGTGACACAGACATTTCTGAGAAACCTCTACCCTCAACCCTCTGTGCTTAGCCCCACCTTCCCTCCGAAGTCAGACATTGGGAAGAATGTGCTGTGTTGAGCAATGCTCTACCACACAGGGGCTGTCGACCAAAGGAAGGCTAATTCCATGCTAGGTGGATTCCAAAGAAATACACTTTGCTTGAGGCTAATCCTGGAGTCTGCTCTTGCCCAGAGAGAGCCCTTGCGGTCTTGAACGCCTGAAGACCCATTAGAATAATTCAGAAATTGAGGGTTTGGGTTCACTCTAGGGCATAACCAGGGACAAGGTTTGGCCCACTGGTCTTAGGCCACCCTAACGCCATTTCAAGTCAAAGCCGATAACTGACCTGATTTCTCAGGAGTCATCAGGACAGTCCCCACCAATACTTGCCCTGCTCTAAGGGCAATAAAGGTTTGCTAAGTATAGGACCCCTGAGGCCATGGGAGCCAGGTCGGGTAGTAGCTTAAGGACTACCACACCCCAGCAAGGAATGTCAGGAATCCCTTCTGCTTTCAAAGTACTTGGGAGACCATCAGACTATAGATTCCCTTCATGGGTGTCTGATCTACTGAATGAATCTTTTACCGAAGTCTTCTGTTCTCATCAAAATGTCTGCTAGGACCAGGATCGAGCCTAGTCCAACCAAAGTGGCCACTGTCCTAGTTTCTTCATAAAGTTCCTAGCAGCCCCTTTCTCCTGGGCTGGACTAGGCTTTCTGCATTCCTTAGGTAAGAAAGGTTTGACTTTTTTTTTTTCCCATGCTCTGCTCAGATACCCTTCAAACAATATGCATTTCAATACTAACCTGGATACATTTAAAATGTTTATACCTCTCTAGCTTGACTATTGAGGCAGTGGTTTGGACCTGGGATGATTCTGTCCCTCCTATGCTTCCTTCAAGCTCATCACCACTAGATCTATCCTCCTAACTCAGAGCTCCCAGAAAACCATTCTTTGGAATACTTTATTGGAAATGTACCTTGGCTGAGATGTGTCTGGGGGCTTAGCTCTAAACAGGCCCCCAAACACTCATCCATGCCATCTCAGACACACTGGAATCTCTAGAAAAGAAAAGAGAGAACAGGAATATAAGGTCTACCTTGACAAATGCCACCCTACAGGAGACACTCACTGTGCTTGCTTCGGCAGCACATATACAGGAGACACTCACCTCATTCCAGGTCTGTAATTCTAAGAGTGAATAGAAATACCGTGCTTTTCTGTACCTGTAGGAAGGGTACTATTTTATTCTTCTAAAAAATGATACAGGGATTCTTGTTCTTCAGTTTTCTAATTCAGGTTCTAGAAGTTGACAGAGCATGACAAGTCCTCCTCTTCCCCTAGTCCCACTCCATTGCTTCCAAAAGGTCATCAGGGAAGGAGCAAAGCCAAAAGAGGCAGAAGAAGCGCTGCATTTTTAAAAGACTGTCAGATTGTGTGATTGATAGTACAGTGAACTCAGTATATTGCAACAGTAAATAAATAGGGCCCATGTGCCCTGAGTTGATATAGCTCCCAAGGGTGCCTTGGTTTCAAGGGCGCCATTTATGTCCTGCAGAATCTCACTCAATTAAATAATAAAAATAAAGTAGCAGAAAGCAGGCTCTCAATCAGTGAGTTCCTGCTGAGAGCTCAAGCTCTGCTTTGTGCGGAGGGGTGCAGACAACAGCTTTCCTATCTTCAGGGGGCCCACAATCCAGTTGTGGAGGGAGACTCACACCCAAGAGCAGCAGAGCAGAGGACTGAACAATGTGTAATTAAGGGCTACATGTTTTCTGAGGCAAGGGAAGCCTGGATCCTCCAGGGAAGACTGAGTGAAAGAGAGGGTCAGGTACTGGACCCTGCAGGGAAGGAGTGAGGACAGGTGGAGAGAAAGAAACAGAATGAGCCTCCCTCCTGGAGGTGGAGAAAGAAGCTCTGTTCAGGGGCTGTGAAGAGGTCAGACTGACGAGAGCAGACCATCTGCCCTGTGTTAATAATTTCAAGAGTACCACTTTCATATTATGCAAAACAGGGGAAAATATGTGGATCTAATGAAAATATATATATATATATATAAAAGCAAAAGAGATAGGATTCATTGTGCTTTGCCCTTCCATCATCTATCCCTGACAGTGGCCTCAGAAATTGGACTATAGTTATGTGCATCAAGCTGAGGATGCAGACTTTGAAAGAAAGAAACATTTTTTTAATTATACTAGTTACTTTATGATCTCCTTGACCATGATCACTTAGGTCTTTTCCTTTACTTCCAACTATTGAATTTTTAGCCTGAGATTCCAACCCAACATCTATTCCTATATAACTAAAAATACAATACAGGCTTATATAGGATTTAGAAAAAGAAACCAAAAGAAGAAAAGGAAAACAGTTCTGTGCAATAAGCTTCATGTTATATTTAAAACAGAACTTAGAAAACAAAATAAAACATAGATATGGTTAGGGAATAAAGCTCTGTCTGCCACTAATAAGGCACATGACGTTAGTAGGAGGGAAATAGACTTCCATAGTTGTGATAAATGAAGCAGAAAACACTTTGTGAATACATTTTGATCACAAATATTATCTTAGCATTTACTTTTTTTTTTTAAGTTTAGGATTGTATTTTCCTGCAAAATGAATAATACCCAAATTTACTCTTTTCCTCTTCATTAAAATGGACTTTTTTTACCTTGCAGAAAAGCCTAATACCTATAAAAATGTTAGGCAAAATTTGAAATTAATGAATAAAGAAAGTATATGACTTTGTAACAGTCTTTGGAGAGGTGAGGCCATCTGGCTGTATAATTCACAACCCACCTGAGGCATGTTCCTGTAGCTGTATGCTGCGCACTGATTTTGTACTTTTTGATAAAGATCACGTGAGAAATTAGCAGCCTTCTGCTCAAAATGCGAGGTCCCCATAACCAATACAATGTAATGGAAAAGTATATGTGAAATATTTCCCTTGTCCTCTGACAAGCTATTCTTTATCAGACTCTAATTTGAGCTGCTTTTCAGTGAGCATCTGTGGATGAATACACCTGTGACTGTGTCCTGAGCTCACTGATGATGCATAACTTACCAGGATGACACACCCCAAGTGCCACCAGAGAGGCGAATGTGCATTCTCCCTGTCACTCCTGAAATAGAGCAGATCTACATCCAGAGCAGTTCCCCAAAATTCAAAAGGAAACTCCTAAATAGCAAAATAGGCTTTTGTTAGAAGTCTAAAAAGTTTAGGAAAGCAAGCAGATAGTACCCCCCACCACCACCACACAGACCCATAGATCACACGAAGGAAGATGGTCAACAAGAACCTCCTTATCTTTTTACAGAGAGGCCCTGGAGACACTACGTGAGATAGCTACGAGACGAGAGCTAAGGAGTTAACAGCTACAGTCTTGACTAGCACACTCACTGCCCACCTCAGGCAGATTACTTAACCTGGCTGAGTCGCCATTTGTAAAATAGGACCGTGACTCCACATTTCCAGGTTGTTTTGACAACTACAGATAATATATTTGAAGGAAACGACATTCAAAAGGTGCTCAAAAATTATACCTATTGTTATTAACTTAGCTGCTGGTAATGGTTATATTATTTCCACTTTTGTCATTTCCAACTTGAAGAATCAGAAGGTAAGAGACCTAATTTGCTACATTTTCAAAACCCACCATCCTACACACTTTGGAACCAGGAATATCCTGTCTTGCCCCAGTACATCTTTTTTGCACTTAGTACCAGACTCTTTCCTGGCACAGAGCATATTTTTCTTTTTATGGAAGTGAATGCAATATTACAAAGATGCTTTTAATCAGAAACAGGCCACCTAAGCAAGAAACATCTCCTCAATAGGAAGTAAAATGTTACGGTTCCATCATTTTGCCACAAGGCGGGCACCATGCTGGGAAATGCTTTTGCCCACTTTTCACTCCCTGTCTAATCAATTTTTATTCTTTTCATAGTCACATGTAATGGGGTTGGAAATGGCTAAATAAAGTGAAAGATGTTTTGAATTGCATTACTAAGTGGGAGCTGCATTATTTCATAAATGAATAGTGTTACCCACATTCATATAATTTATGAATCTAAGCGTCATTTGGGGGAAAACATCAGTGTCAGATTTTGCATTTAAATGCCTGCATTAGCTGTCAGCTGTGCAAAGTTCCATAAAGACAAACAGCTCAGCGGTAGGCACACAGATGAGGGTATTCATGGCCCACATTTGCAAGGAGACGTGATACTGTAATCATGAAGAAGTTTTCTGTAGTCAACTCCTTTAGAGCTTATCTAATAGTTCCTAGCTTCCTTTCTGAAAACAGCCACATCTATATGATCCATACTAAGTAGCAGCCTGTCAAGACTTTAGAATTTCCTTTTCTTTTAATTCGGTCTCTGCATGAAGTTAATCTTATTTTTATTATTTACTTTTAGACCGATCAAAAATTTCATTTTTGGCATAGAGTAAGTGCATCCAGTGACATAGAATAAGTGCTATTTACATTGTAGATTTTAAATCCATATTTCTGTACTACTGAAACCTTCCAAATTAATGGATACTTATTAAGCATTATTACTCTAGGTGATGGTAGTGTGGGTGTGCACGTGCATGCATGCACACGTACCCACAGCTTATGGGAGTGGGGCAAGTGAAGGAGGAAGGGAAAGGAAGAGGATGGGAGAAGCCTTATACCATCAAATGTTAAAAGTGTTAGTGAAAGTTGTTAAAGCACAGTTTAATGAAATATATCTTTAAATACATACTTCACTTCTTACTCATTTATTCAACCGGAGTTTATTTACCTTCTTTGTGCTGAGCAAGTCGCTGATAGTGAACATATTAAGTCTGCATGATATATGGTCCCTGGCCTCAAGGACCAAGTCAGGAGATAGAGAAACTTAGGGGCTATAGATAAATCAAAAATGCACTCTAGGGTCATTAATGGGATAAATGTTTTAATAGAAGTGTAGCCAAGGTTTCAGTTTCAGACAAACAGGGGGACCCCTAACTTAGCTGGTGGAAGGATAGGCTATGTCAGGAAATTATAGCATTGGTACTGATGCTTAGAGGATAGCTATGTGATATCAAGGGAAGATGAGAGGAAGAGGGAACTATATAGGCTGCAGGAAGTCTCTGAGGTTTAAGACCATATGAAACTTTAAAAAATTGCAAATGGCTTATGTGGACTATAAAAATATGACAAGAGGTGACTATGAAAATAGGGAAAGGACCTTTTCAAACAAAGACCAGCAACAAAATAGAACATTCTAGATGAAGAGACTTGGAAATAGTAGCAATGATGACAAGTGAGAGTGCTTGCTCCATGTTTAAGGGAGCAGCATTCCTTGGTCCAGACCAATTGTTGCTATAGTCGAATATAGCCACAGGATTGTCTGATCTCTCAATTTATTTAAAAAAAAAAAAAAGCATGTCTTTATGTGCATTCTACCAATTTTTAAATGTCAGCAACTGCTTTTAAAATATATATATATGTATATATATATATTTTTTTTAATTCAGACCTAATAGAAGATAACTGTGAGCCAGACCTGGTCCATTTTTTTCTAATTGGTGTCCTCTGATCTCCTCCAATCCTGTGCGCCCAGGAGAATGCTAGCACTTTGGCGACAGAATAAAACGAAGAGTATTAGTCCTGTAAAACAGGATTTGAAGCAGAAGATATAGAAGATTAAATTCATGAAAGCCTGAAACATTTGTACAGTGAAATATATTTTAGGTGTAAAGAAATGCCAGCAACTAAGTCCAGAAATATTTGGGAGAGAAATCACAAGATTAACCAAATTAAGAGTATGTTTTCCAGACATGACTTGATTACATTCTATCATATTTAGAATTATAAACTATATAGCTATTTATAATGGTCAATTAAATGCACTATTTGATGCCAAAGAAATGAAATGCTATTTCATTAATTTTTACTGTCAAAAGGTTATTTTTCTTTCAGATGTTTTGCTTTGCTGGAGAAGGCTGAGCCATGTCCCTGTCCATATGCAGTTATCCCTCTGACTGCCCACCTCTAAGTACAAAGTGGTTATGGGCAACTTCTCACTTGCAGCTTCCAGTTCTCAGAAACCTGATCCTGATCACACTGGCCTTGGTTGAATTTTCCCAACAAATAATGTTGTCATGGATCAGTTTGTTTTTTAAATGAAATTCAAACATTTAAAATTCATAGCAGTAGACATGCCTTGTTGGACAACTATCACTGTTCTCCAAAGATAATAGCAAAGTTGATCAAAAGCACTGTGCATACACAAAAAGATTTCGTACTTTTAGGAATTTATATAATTGAGGAATGTATACGATATATACACAGTATGCATTACTTGTATTCTGAAAAATTAAAGAAAATAAGGTTTTAAAGTAAATACCAGTTTAATGTATGAAAATGGACAAAATGATGTTTGGTGATGACCAGTCAAGGATGAAAGTAAGAAAAAAAATGCAAAAGATCTGCTCTTCTACCCTTGAAAAGAATACAGATAACAAATTAAAGCATGTTTAGACTTTCACACATTTTTATCTTCAGTGTTTCCTTTCACTTCCCCTATGTAGTGAGCAGCTGTAAAACTTTAAAATGAAAATAACCTGTCTTCTTTTCTTTCAGTGGGGGCAAAGGACAAGATTACACAAAGAGTCCCAAGGGGTGACTTGAGTTCGAGTCAGTCAAACTTAGAACAAAACCTGGGAAAGAGAAAGAAACGGAAAGGACAAATATTTGGTAACATTACGATATATTAGTCTTGGACTTGAGCTACAGCAACTGTGACTATACGTACTGAAATAAACATTTCAGGGTACAGGAAAGTAGTATCCATGTCAAAGTTATGAAATTGCTTTGATGGTCAACAACCGTAGCAGGAGCAACAAAACATATGAAAGAATAAGTAACCAAAAGTATGCCCCAGTCAGCAAATCTGAAAAATTAGAAGACTCGAAGTCGACAAAACATTGGTCTCTTTGGGCAATATGGATAGTTTGTTATTAATACTCAGTGTTCCTTTGAGAAAGTGAATAGCTCATTAAGGCTACAGAGAGGCTTGCTAAGAAATGCAAAGGATTGGGAATAAAACTTGATTTCTTTAGAAACTGAAAATGATGCTTCTGAAGCTCCCACCAGCTAAATAGGTCCTTAGTGTGCCTAATGCTGAGATAAATAATGCTAAGTGTGTAGTACTACTTCGGTGCTCCTATTGCAATTAATATAACCCTCCAGGGAGAAAACAAGATATCATGCAAAAAATCCCTGGTACATAAAACTGAACATTAAATTGAGTCAGATCTTCTCAACTGCCTAAACTACACTTTGAGAAGTGTAACATTTGGAACATCAGGGTAACATGAAAAGCAGTTTGGGTACTCCAGCGCCTGGAAGACTTAAGGGAACAATTTAAACAATGGGAGAATCTGGCTCATTAAGAAAAATTCTTGCTAGAGTAACAAACATAATGTGCGCATCAGTCAGCAAGTGCTTTACTCTCTCTTGGGCATGCATACCACACCTATCATTTCTCTTCTCCCCACATTTGTAACATCTCCTTCTATAGCATCATTTGCCCATGCAATTAATAGGTTCTTCACTCTGTCTTCCAACTCACTAATGGTTTTTTATGAATTTTAAATGAACAGGATTAGACACAGCATCACACCTAGTTACACACCATATGGTAGTTTCTCCCAAGTGCCGTTTATTATTATTATTTTATTTATTCAGATCCAGGATACAGACACAGCCATGTTCCCACACGAATCTCAAAAGTCAGATAATCCATTTCTTTCATTATAACTGATGAGGAAGTTAAGGCCAAGAGAGGTTCGGTGATCTTGAAAAAACCACTTATTGCTCTAAATATTTACTGCCAAATCTCAGACTAGACATTAACCATTTCCTCTGCAGATATTCCATTTGCTATCTGAAGAGAGTTATGCTTTACGCAAGCAAAATCAGAAGAAAAGATATTTTGCAAAGTAAATTTTTGAAAAATCCTTCTAATGAGTCAAAAACAAAGGCATCCATGAGCTTGGAACTTGAAGGACTTGTATTTTACATTATAATTTGCATACTTGATGCTTTTCAGGCCTGGCAAGTTACACAAGTGAATAAAATAGGTTTTAAGATGATAGGAAAAAGACTGTGCCCCTTTCAAAATTATTTTAATTCCAAAAGTAAAATACTTCTGAGTTCCAAATCAATGTCAACCAGAGTCCACCAATTAGTGGTATTTTAAATCCCGTAGGACAGCCTGATTTATCACTGCATAAATGAGATACTTTTATTCCATCTTGGTGAGAGAAAAAATAGTTTGATATTCATCTCATGCCATGTACAAAAAAAATTCCAAATTTTTTAAAGATAAAAGCATTTAAGTCAATAGAGTCCAAAAAGTTTATGCTTGGATGCACTCCCTCTGATCTCAACACATAGGAATAAAATATAGGAAAGAAAAACCAAAATGGCATAACAGGATCAAAGGTGAAATAAAACTTCTCTTGAATCAGAAACAAAGAAAACTCAAGACGCTGAATGGGTCCCAAACCCATTGGTCATCTGAGCTGTGAGTCTGGAAGCAGGGGCCAAGAGTTAAGTCCCTGTGAGCAGGGAGCCAAAAGCAGTCCAGGTGAGTCAGGGGCCATTGTTTAAAACTACAGCCAGGAAGGGAGTTGCCCTCTCATGAAACACACTAAAAAACAACAACAAAAACTGCTCTCAACATTTCTTAGGGCTACTGTCTCTATAGAGTCGCAGATTTATGAAGGCAAGGAATAAAGATACAGTTAGATCAGGTAAATCGAGAGACCTGTAGGATTAGCAGCCAGATTTTCTATGTCCTCCAGTAAAACCATAATTATAAGACCTCCTTCTGGATTTTGAGACTAAGTAGAAACAACAGAGACAGAAACTTGAACAGAGGATGTCTCAAAATATCTGAAATAATTAATATGATACAGACTTTGCTTTTAACCCACAATGCAAGCATATTAAATAGGAAGAAGTAAACATGTATGAAAACACAAACACACACATGCACTAAAACCTTAAAATGTGCTCCTAGGTAGCTCATTCATGGGATTACTAAAGGAAGCTATGATGGAAATGATGAAACTCTTAGAAGCATATGACAATTGAAAGTACTATGGAGCAAAATTCATAGAACGGAGGCATTGGTGTTCTAAGAATGGAAATAAAATAAACTTCCTTTACTTTTCAAATAAATGAATTTTAAAACAGTTTAAAAAAACAAAGCTAAATGAGTTAAGCTTTTAACTGAAGAAACCAGGAAAAATAAAAAAAATAAATAAATCTGAAGAAAGTTGAAGCAAGAAAATAAAGTTAGGAGCAGGTGTAAGTAGAAAACAAACAAAAAAATAACCACTGAAATCAAAACCTGATTTCCTGGAAAAAGGTAAAAGAGAAGACTAATCAATAAAACAAAACACAAACATTATTCAAAATGAAAAAAGACACCTACAGATATAAAGCACATTTTAAAACCAAATCAAATTTAGGCAGCAATCTAACATAAATATAAGCGCCAAAATATTAGATAATATAGTATTATTTAGGAATAAAGTGGTATGTAAAATAACACATCATGATCTAATTCCATTTATCCTGGGAATACAGGAAGAGTTCAATAATAGAAAACTATTAAGTAGCTATCAGGGAAAAACACTTGATCATAATAATAAATGCAGAAAAAAATTTCATAAAATTCAACACTGTGATTTGAAAAAAAAAAAACACTTAGAAAACAAATGTAGATAATTCCTCTATTGGATTGTGAATTTTAGCCAATGCAACATATTGGAAATGAAGAAACAAAATTCTATGTATTGCCTACCTACGTGTTGTGGGATTTTCACAAATAGATTTCACAAGGTGTGCAGGATACAAGGTCAACATCAAAATTATTAAGGTTCCTATACAACAGTATCAATTAGAAGAAATGAAAAAAAAATGGCCATTATAGAAACAACAGCAACGATAAAACCACAGTGAAGCCAGAAATAAACCTAAGAAAAAAACAAAGACTTGTAATCCATCCAGCTGGCTCTTGGGATTTTCTGATCCCTAGTGTGGTGAGTCCTGAACTCTGGTCTTCCCTCCAAGCTTAGATCATTCCCCTCCCCCCCAGAGAACCAACCCCTGTAACACTGCTGGTTTGTAGTTGTGTAGCCCTCTTCCCCTCAACAGTGCCTGACCACATTCACTGAATGACTCCAAACATAAATTTCTGTTTTATGTCCAAGAACTTAAGGGGAAGAAACATTTTTAATGCATAAATGCTTCAGTTCTGCTAACACATACCTCATAATGGGTGGGCCACTATCCAAGACATTGTACCCTGGAAATGGGATTTTCAGGCCAAAATGATGACTCACTGAGACAACATTTCTAGAAATCTAGTCATTTCTGCCTAAAAGACTGGCCACTCTCAGGAAGTAATGAATAAGTTACCGAAAGGGAAGCTAAAGCTTTGAATGAATTGAAGACTGGTGATTTCCATGAGTCAAAGCCATTTTTTTTTTCCAAAAAGAAAAATAACCTTGGTCAATTTTCAACATGTGAAATTCTGATTCTTTCAGAATGAAAAAGCAACAGAACAAACTTTTTAAAACTTCATATTAGAAGAAACCTGGATAATGATTGTAATTCTTAAGCCATAAATTTATCTGTAAAACACTAAAAATTAAATAGGTCAAATAATTTGCTTAGAGCTTCACTCTTATTTGGCACTACCTTATGGGAAGAAAATTAGATATTGCTTGTGTTGTTTTTTTTTAAAGATTTCATTCATCTATTTGAGAGAGCATGAACAAGGAATGGGGAAGGGAGAGAGGGAAAAGCAGGCTCCCCACCAAGCAGGGATCCCGAAGCGGGACTCAGTCCCAGGACCCAGGATCATGACTTGTGTCGAAGGCAGACATGTAACCAACTGAACCACCTAGATGCCCCAAGAATCAGATATTAAGTAGCTCTTTCTTCAAAATAACTAGTTATGAGGATCTTAAACCTAATAGCCTACATTTGTAAGTCCAACAGTAGTAAAATAAGATTCAGTTCCATGATTGAGATAACTGGAAATTTAAATTTTTTGTTCAACCATGATAAAAAAGATGTTGGAAAGAAAGCATATTTCATAACTTGTTATATGAATAGATAGGAGACAGCTGGATAACGCCTAAGCAGTGTTATTAGCCACATACGTGGTCTCTACTGCCTTTGTCCTTCCTTCTCCACACTCAGATATGCATTCCACAATGCTTCTATTCTGTGCAATCTCCTTTATTTCACTCCCAACTTAACAGAACTTACCTGTTTTGGCATCTCATTACCTCAAACTTTCCAATAAAGGAGATTTTGTTTTTCAATGCTATTCCTGTCATTATGTCAACTCCATGGGTAATGAAACATCAAAATTATCTTTATAGCCCCTTTCAAAGATAATCATTTGGGGTGCCTGGCTGGCTCAGTCTGAGGAGCATGTGACTCTTGATCTTGGGGTTGTGAGTTTGAGCCCACTGTTGAATGTAGAGATTACTAAAAAAAAATAAGATAATTGTTTTGTTTCCCATAGGTTTCTAAATTCTTTATTTTTAGTTTGTTTAGCATGACTTTGTTCATCAACAACCATCATCTGCCAGGGAAGACTAATCCTCTGTCACCTTTGATCATCTAATCTTTGTGTGTGGAAAAGATACCCTGAACAGAGTGGTCTGAACACATCAGATCCTTAGAACAGTGTAATTTACTTATTAGTGCCCATTAAGAATTGGTGGGACTAAAGCAGTTGTGATGGTTCGCTTTATCTGTCAACTTGACTGGGCCTTGGGTCCTCTCTCTTGTTTTGTCCATTCTTCTTCACACTCAGTTGAACATGCTCCCCGCAGTGCTCCAAAACCAAGTATGTGGTTGAACATTGTTTTCGACTATTTCTGGATAAGATGAGGATTTTTTTTTTTCCCAAATACGGTTTTAACTTCTAAACCTAAAACTTTGTCCCTTTGTATGATATATTTAGGACCAAGTACTTAAGAGAGAATCCTAATTATACCCTTGGGCTAATTCAATTTCCACCCTCCCCTGTACAGTGAACCTGGTCCCCCTTCCCCACCTAGCTTAAGGAACTTGGTCACAAAGAAAGTGGTAGCTGGTTAGAGAGATGGGGCCCAAGTCTAAATCTCCCAGGATAAGTTAAGAACAAACTAAGAGAGGAAGTCACACCTCTCAGGGCTCTCCCTAGGTTAGGAGAAGGAAAGAATACAGAAGTTTCCAATAGATACCACAGTAGTCTTCCATATTTTTCAGGCCAGGAAGGGGACCCCATAGTATTTTCCCTGCCCTTCCAGTCTCTCTTTACCCTATTACTTCTTGGCCACACTTACAATCCTACAAACTACCCCATCTCCTGACCTTTGCCCCTCACTTTCTGCTCTAAGCAACCTGAGCACAGATTGGCTGAGGCCCACCCACATTGGGGAGGATAATCTGTTGAAGGCTTGAATAGAATAAAAGGCTGAGTAAGAGAGAATTCTTTCTTTGAGTTGGGACATTGGTCTTTTCCTGCCTTCAGACTCAAGGATAAACTTACACTGCCAGCTCCCGTGGTTCTTAGGCCCTTGAACTTGCACTAGAACTTACATCATAAGCCCTCCTGGCTCTCCAGCTTGCTGACTGGAGATCTTGGACTTCTCAGCCTCTGTAATCACATACACCAATTCTTTATAATAAGTCTTACATATATTCATTCAACAAATAATTGCTAAGTACCTACCATTGAGTCTGACAGTGCCCTAAGCAGGAGACAGAATTGGTAGCCAAATATCTTTAGCTGACATAGAAGCCTGCCTTATGCTCATATCATTGAACTAGGGATGGTTCCATCAGCCAGCTTCCTTTGTAACCTCTGAAGGAGGTTAGCAAGTATATGTTACATATCTATTATTAGGTATTCTTCTAGGTGCTGGAGATAGACTAGTGGAGGGCAGAGAAGACAAACATTCATCCCTATTTCATGGAGTTTAAAAGGTAATGGGAGAGACAGACAAACAAGACAAATAAAGTACATAATTGTTGAGAAACAATTCTCCATGGGTCTCTCACACTTCCACCTATATTGTGATCAGAGGTACTGATTGCCTTTGTTCTGGGCTATTTTCTCAGGAATGTTTATACAGTGAAGAAACTTGAAAAATATAGTCTCTTGTTCCAGAGCAAGGTCAGGTTTTCTTATAGCCCTGGATATAGCCATAGTGATAGTGATAGGCTTGAGGGCTGAGTGAGATGGAAAGTCACTAGGAGGTTTTCAGCAAGGGAGTGACATAATTTGATTTGCAGTTTAATAGAATCACTCTGGCTTCTGGGTTGAAAATAGCTCAAAGGAGACCAGGGCAGAAGGAGGGAGTCATGAGATTGAAAGATGAGGCACAGGAGTATATAGCTAGAAATGGAGTGTTCCTGAGTTAGAAGGAGAGGCAAAACACTGGTGTTCTTTGGATAAAGGCATTTATCCTTTTCATATCTAAAACCCCAATTAGTGTACTATTTTTCTCATGAGCCTTCTTTTTTAGTTCATTGAACTATAATTGTATAACCCTAATTAGTGCTAAGAATCCATTAGGCAATAAAAATTCCCTCTCTAGTTACAGAGCACATGTCCTACATGTGAAACTAAGAAAAAATTAATTTTTATTTCACCAAGTTAGAATCAATTAATTGATAACTTGCAACAGATACTGAGGATTTTGTTTTCTGATGCATCATGAAGCAAATAAAATAGACACTGAGGTTTTTTTATGTTTTGTTTTTTAGTAAGCTATGTCAATATAGAAGCCCTTTTATTCAGAGGAAGGCTTTAGCTATCATTTCAGAAAGTGAAAGTCATGTATAGGAAAAAGATGGTCATGGGTATCCAAATCACTACTTTGTAGGAATATTTTCTTCTAAGCCAGTCATCTCAAATTTGGCAATGAATTCTAGCTGATCCACTGAGTTAATTAACCTCTTACATCCTCCTTATAATATAATAAACCTAATATAAAAATTAAGGGAGGAAATAAGGAAAATGATCATAGCAAGGAAGCAATGTCTTTTTACCCTGGGTAAAAGCAGGGAAGACAAATCTCCTTTTATAGACTTCACCATCATCCATCTCTTCTTAGCTCCCTAGGGAGGTATATTTCCTAAGAGGGTGGCATCATTCTGGCCCACCCAGCCAGAGAGCATTTGTAGTTGAAATCCCTCTTTTCACTGAACTTGGAATTTCAGCTAGACAACAACTAGATGATGTCGTGAATTCTTGATAAACTACTCTTTGAAAAAGCCCCAGATAATATATGAGTATTTTAACTATTCATCTATCCATCCATACATCTATATACCATAGCAACAAATATTTATTTAGCACTCTATGCTGGAGGGTACAGTGATTTACATGGAAAACACAGAGATGTCTAAGATCCGATCTCTGAGGAGAAAATCTACATGCCAGGAAAGATACAGCACATTCTGTGGTAAATTCAGTTTATATGTGCCAGGATGAAGGTTAATAATACAAAGAATCATAGGAAATAGAAGAACCAATAAACCCTGCTATGGTGATGGGCCAGGTCTATTGAGCTGTACATTTAAGGGAGCAAGATCTTCAGAAGACAATTTTCTCTGTCAATCCTGTCTCTGATATGTGAGGTGGGTTTGACAAATTTAATGCACTCCCCAAGATAGCTGCCTCAGATATTGTTATTGTAATCAGTGCCAGAGGGTTTGTTAAGTAGCATAATGAATGTAAGAAATAATTCTTCTTTCATGATATTTAAGATAATTAAGATATGTAGTTGGTTAGAAGGACTTTATAGACCCAATTCCCTGACATGATGGAAGAAGATTAAGAACCCAGCCCCATCCAGCCATGCATCCCTTTACTTCACAGGGATTCTGTCCTAATTCAACTACAAACTTGCTTTAGAATATAGCTGCATAGAGGAAGGGAGGGAAAGAGGGAATGGGAAGAAATCAGAGAGGGAGACAAACCGTAAGAGACTTTTAACTATGAGAGTTGCTGGAAGGGAGGCGGGTCAGGGGATAGGATTACTGGGTGATGGACATAATGGAGGGCACGTGATGTGTTATATGCAACTGATGATTTACTGAACTCTACATCTGAAACTAATGATGTTCTATATGTTGGTTAATAGAATTTAAATGAAAATAAAGAATATAGTTGCATCCATGAAATCTAAATTCAGGCAAACTACTTTATGGAGATAGAAACCAGGCAGTTGTTGGGGGGTGGGGATTTGATTGGAAAACACCATCAGGTTATTTTCTGGGAAACAGAGAATGAAAATATCCTGTATCTTATTTGCGATAGTGGTTACATGGGTATATAAGACCATTAAAACTCAACAAACTAACACGATTATATTTTCATTATATCTTAACAATAAAAAAAAAGAATATCATTGCATCCTCCTCAAAGTGAACTTTCCTTTTTTTAAAGATTTATTTGAGAGAGAGAGCATGAACAGGGGGTAGAGACAGAAGGAGAAGCAGGTTCCCTGCTGAGCAGGGAGCCCAACACAGGGCTCAATCCCAGGACCTCAGGATCATGACCTGAGCCAAAGGCAGATGCTTAACCAACTGAGCCATGCAGGCACCCCTGAACTTTTCATGTATCATGCTAGTCAGAGGGTTTAAGGATAAGTCTGGCATTCCTCCAGCTACAAGAACAGTCTGACAGTTTTAGCGACAGCTCATGAATAAATGCAGGTACCTTTGGCAGACTTTGGCTTCAGATTTGTTTTTATTGTAACTAACCATCTGGTCATTAGTTCATAGAGATGGTAGCAGAAAATCAGTACCTACCCCTAACTCTCTGACATTTACCAAAAAACACCTGACATTTGCTAAACAGCTATATAGGCTTCGGGAAATTTGCAACCCTGAATAATAGGGATTCTCATAGTGGAAATATAAAGTCAAGCTAAAAAGAGAGGGCAGTGTGCTGGTGAAGGTGGGATTGTAAGGGAGATCTATGTTTTAGCTCCTCTCTAATTGCTAGTCAGCCAGTTTTGCAGATGTGCTGAGTTCTCTTTGGAACAAGTACATGGCCCACATATCTGCTATCCCCATAAGGCCTAATACAGTGTCTTGCACTAAATATTTAAATACTTGCAATGAAGTAGGGGAGGAATAAATATAGAGAAGTTTGTTTCAGGTATGTGTTTGTTAATTTGTCAGGCCAGAAAGAAAGTTTTAATCCCAAAAGAGGACAAAAGAAAAAGGGAAGAGACTCCATGAAAGGTATTGACAATTGACAATAAGAAATGAACAAATATTGGATACAGCACCTTGGAAATTCTGTTTCTGTCATACTCCCTTATCTCCTCAGTACCTTCTTCTCTCCTTAGGATTCTTTCTCTCACACCATAAAAACAATGTGTTTGATTTTAAAACTATTTTTCCTGAGGAAGCCAGTAACAAAACTTATCATATATGAGACTTAAACTATGCTTATTCTGGCAACTAAGTCAGGCTTGGTTTTGTTAAAGCTCTTAAAATATCTTAAGTGATTTCCAAAAATATTATAGCCTAGAACTGAAAAGCCATGTATTTTCAGTTTTATGAAAAAAATGTGTTATATTTTCAATTTTATACACATATTTTGAAATTTGATACCATGTGCCTATTCTCCACAAATAACAATGAAATAGTTTAACCTAGATTGAGTACACTTTATACTGAATCTGCTATTTCTGAGGTTATATATCTCAATTTCCTCATTGACTGAATAAATAGGAAAAAATGCACACACAATTGTAATGTGAATGTTGTATCATGCATCAAAAGATAGAAACCCTAGACAATGAGTTTTCCCTGTAGAATAGAAACTCAGGAGAGTAAATAAATAAATTTTTGTCACATTCATTTTTTAAATGTCAATACACAGTGAGCTTTGATTATAAGGCCAAAGGGGTTGTGGGTGGGGAGCCGGAGAAGTAGTAATTCTCTTGACCTTTTAACAGACCAGCTATGTTTTGATATGAATTTGCATTTATACTTCCAGATGCATAACATTTATGGCCCTTAAGAAATTAGCTTATTGCTGGAACACCCAATTTTTTTTTGAAAATGCACATGATACTGGAATGTCCATAGAACACCAGGCATACAACATGCCTCATACAAGCTTTGCTTTTATGCAGTCTGTTCTAACTACTACACCATGTACCTTGGGGACTTTGCTTACATATTCTAGAATGTTATTTAACCTAAAGATAAATGAAAGTCTTTAGAAGAGAGTACAGAGGCTGCATTCTGAAGCTCAGGTCTTACTTTATTCTTGGGTGCAACTCAACCCACAGAAAGATTATTCACACCCACTCAAAGGTCCCAGCTGCACTCCCACCACCAGGTACGCATACACCCAAAATGGCCCCTTTGTAAGGAGGAGGGCCTGGAAAGGAGGAACAGTATGTTCAGTCATTCTGCAACCACTGGGTAAGAAGTTCACCTTCAGTCCAAGTTTAAGAATGTCAGTACCTCTTCCATACGGTTGTGAAAGCCAGAGCAAATGAAATGTTGTTGAAAGAAAGTCATGTTTTAGAATCTAGAATTCTTAAGTTTTTGAGATTTCCTTGCCATGATAATTCTGGTATTAACTTGGTATTCCAACCTATGTTTGCAGAAGCATTCTGTTGTCAGTTTAGAATGTGTTTTCAAAGGATAACTGGCATAATAAGCTTGCACAAACTGTATTAAAATGTTAATGCAGAGTTGAAATAAAAAATACATTTATGTTTTATATTAGGCAGCAATTTTACATGTAAGGATGAGTATATTTTTAAGTACTTTTACTGCAAAATCCGATTTAAATGAACCTCACTATGGAATAAAATTACTGGATAATACTTATTGAACTCCAAATTAGGAGTATCAGAATGCGTGAGCTGATAAGTATATAGTAGGACAGTGAGAAAGAATATTTTAAATCAGGATTTGTCAACTCGTGTCTTACTAACATTTGGGGCTGGATAATTCTTTGTTGTGGAAAGCTGACCTGTACATTTTAGCACAGTTACCAGGCTCTCTTGCCTCCACCCACAAATGCTATTAACAACCCACCCCCATCTTCTGAATTATGACAAGCAAAAATGTTTCTAGACATTGTCCCCTGCAGGGGGCTGGGGAGGTCAAATCACCCTCTGTTCAGAATCCCTGTTTTAAATCAGGACAGTTCTATAAAATCTTGAACATATGGTTACTAGTCCCTTAGCTCTAAAAATTAAGAAAACAATACAAGTATGAACACAAAACAATGCCACAGCCACACATAAGCTCTTTGGTTTGAAGATGTTAGGCACTGTCAATAGGCAATCTATTGCCCAAATATTACCCAATATATGATTTAGGAAAATGAGTCATATTTATCTAGACCAATTTTTATTTTTACATAGGTTTCCTAGTGCCCCTTACTTTTTTATATATTAACCAATCTGAGTATTTATTTTTTAAAGATTTTATTTTTAAGTCATCTCTACACCCAACGTGGGGCTTGAATTCACAACCCTGACATCAAGAGTCTTGTGTTCCACCGACAAAGCCAGCCAGGTGCCCCAAGAAATCTGAATTTTTAAAGAGGCATTTTCTCAATTTTCCACTTAACTTTATAGGTAAAATGAAATCTGACTAAATATTGAGTATCACCCAATTCTCTGAAACCATCAATGATACTGGACTGGGAAAACACAACTTCCACTGTTCAAAATACAGAAGCAACTTTCTAAAATTTTGCTTTCTAGAACAAAGGACAATTAATCAAGGATTAAAAAAATTCATGCAAACTATTCTCCTATATATTTTGAGTTCAATTTCCAGCCTCACAATTTCCCTGTTTTTGTTGTGGTCATTTAATTTCAAGGTTTCTGATGCCTTATAAGACCCAGAAGTTCCCTCTAAACTCTCCCTTCCTTTGCACATCAGGAACCACTGCAATTTAAAGAAAAGTAAAGCTTAAGTAGTGGGGGAAAAGAATAAAAGGAATTTACAAAGAAGAATGAAAATCAAAGAGAATATTAAGATACCTGCTTCTTTCCCTGAGTAGGACAACTATTATAACAGCAGGAGTTTGTCCCAGCACAGGCTTGGTAAGATGAGAAATCCCCGCCCCCAGTCACAGGGCACCTACTGGTGCCTGGCAAAAGTCCCCAAGTCCTGAGATCTCCTCAAATAAAATCCACAAGAGAGGCTGGTGAGCTGTGAGCTGTGTACATTTTCTCACTGAGAAGTTCCCTAATAATCCTTTCATGAATGTTTCTTGTGATTTTCTCATGTGAGGGTTCAGATATTGCTCAAACATTAATGAAGTAGTCATCATCCTGAGCCTGCCTCTTCTCTTAGCAAAGAAAAGTCTTTAATCCCTTCAGTTTACACTGTCATGGCTGACCAGCAGCAAAAGAAAGACTCACTTCCACTATGTACTCAGGAGATAGAAGGCCTGGGGCCACATAATATACAAATCTTCTATACTCATGAACTTCTCAACCTACTGACTTTTACAGGCAGAGCGAAGTGGTTTCATTTCAGCACATAAACAACAGAGGACGTTAGCAGTTATGTGCATTGCTTCTAGTGGTGTCTGTCATACTACTTGCTCACCTACAGTGTGTTTGCTGTTGTCATGCTCTGTGAATATAAATCCTATCATATGAAAACTCAGTGGAACATTAAAAGTGCTAGTAAGAAAGATATATTTTTTTGAAAATAAAAGTAAAGATAAAATAATTGAATGTGGTGGAAAATGGGGATGGTTGGGTAGGGGATGAAACATTTGAAATTAGAAACAGTTCTAAAAGACAAAAGGGGTTCTCATACAGCATTAGAAAATTCAGAAATAAGACACAAAAGTGATTACTGGAATTTAAAAATGAGCAGCAGTAATCAGACATCTGTTAACTCAATGTTAATTCAGGAAAAGTCTAGGTATTTGTAGTTCATTTGGATCTTGCAATGAATAGCCCTAAATGTGGCCTTTAAAAACATAACCTATTCTTTAAACTGTCTTATATTAGTTCTACTATAAATGTCTGTGACTTCATCTTATGTCTGGCAGCTCGAATACAAATTTATTCTTGGAGTATAAAAAGAAGAAAGATGTTTTGGTGGTCCAAGTGCATTCAGGAGTCTAAGGAGATATGTTTGGAAGTAATCAATATATTGGCCTGCTCCTTGGATTCCCAGATTCCATTAATAGTATACCTATTGCACTAGCCATATAAGCTCAGAACTTCCAAGTATATATGTGTTTTTAAAAAAAAGGGGAGGTGGAGGGAGCCTACCAAATGAAATGCTTTTCAAAACTTTATTTATCCTGTTGTGTTGGTTTAATGCGTCTGACCTCCATTTAGTGTACAGATCTTAAGGACACAGCTTGCATTCAGATTACCATGAACTCACACAAACTTCATTTTCGTGTTCAGGATTCTGTGGTTTCTTGTTTGTAAAATTCCTTCTCTGCAGCAAATCCCTTCCTTCTCTTTCACTTTAACAACTCATATTTAACCAGTTGCCAGATTGTTTAGCATTTTGCCTCTGAGATGTCTTTATAGTCTTTCCCATCTCCTACTTCAGCTATTCATTCCCAGGATTATTTCGCTACTGATCTGGCTGGGTTTATACACCTACCACTGCCTACTTCTTTCCTACATTCAAGTGTTGGTTTAGATTCATACACACAACTCTGATCATACAGCACATCCCTAGTAAAATAAATGGATGGCTTCCAGCTGTCTAATGGCATCGAGTACAAACTCCTCCTGCTCATTTTCATGGCTGTTAACAATATCGCTACCACTTTATCCCCTGTCACTCCAGCTTTATCCCTCAAACCTTTCTGCAGTTTCTGGGTTCACCAGTAAATGAAACTTTTTTTTAATATAGATTTTATTTATTTGAGAGAGAGAGCAAGCATGGGGGGCAGGGGCAGAGGGAGAAGCAGGCTCCCCGCTGAGCAGAGAGCCAGATACTGGGCTCCATCCTAGGACCCTGGGATCATGACCTAAGCAGAAGGCAGACGCTTAACCGACTGAGCCACGCACACGCCCCTAAATGGAACATTTTGATCACCCAAGCAGGCCTGTGTGTACACATATTGTTCTGCTTGGAATTTTCTTGATACCTCTTTCACCTATCAAAACATTACCCATATTTCCAAATCCATCTCCACTGCCTTATCTCTTTTCCAAAGGCCTCCTGAGTGGAGGTGACTGCTCCCTGATTTTGAGGTGACCAGTCTTTATAGAACTTTCTTTGTACTCTTTTATGCCATTAACTCTGCACACACACCTTGTACTGGATAGGATGTACCTTCTGGGTAATGCTATATGCTCAACCATCAGCTCCTCCAGTGTAGCAACTAAAATTTACTCATCTTTGGGCGCCTGGGTGGCTCAGTTGGTTAAGCGACTGCCTTCGGCTCAGGTCATGGTCCCAGGGTCCTGGGATCGAGTCCCGCATCGGGCTCCCTGCTCAGCGGGAAGCCTGCTTCTCCCTCTCCCACTCCCCCTGCTTGTGTTCCCTCTCTCGCTGTGCCTCTCTCTGTCAAATAAATAGATAAAATCTTAAAAAAAAAAAATTTACTTATCTTTGTGGTACTTAATACAAGCACCAACTGAGTGTTTGTAAAATTAAAAACAAAAGAAGATGAAGTGTGCTCAGGGGCTTGAAGAAGCATGCAAGTATTCATTCATTCAGTAAATATTCTTGAATATATATATATATATATATATATATATATATATATATATATATCACTTGCCAGAAACTCTCCTATGATACATTTCATTCAGCACTAATGGTTGTTCCCAGATGGAAGCAATTAATATTATGTATTTGCCAATAGCAAACAAAAATGAGCCAACTCTACTTTAAAAATAATCAGTCTACAACATAGTTTTTGCCAACAAAATCTGGCAGATGTAATTTCTCATAATGTTAAAATATGTAAATGAAATTAAATCTCCCTATGTGATAATTTAAGTATTATTTCTGCATAGAAATTATGATATATGTTTCACCTTCTAGGATATACTTGATACAAAATAAATATATAGCTGACAGCTGACAGCTTTGTATGATTAGTGTTGGAAAAACTCCATAAAATTAGATCTGTTAGCTCCGTAACACACTAGGTAATGGTAAATTTACACTAAAGTAACTGTAGGCATGCAGACTGGAATAGGTTTTGCAAAAATCTTATTATTGTACTTGTACTCGCTATTTTTTACTGGCATATGTGTGAATTACTTGAAAGTTATCAAGAGTCAGAAATTCATATATTTGTGCTTATGTGCCCAAACATACACAGGACTACATGCAAATTTTGTAAACTGAAGTTTGTTGGAGATTCACTGCTGAATGGCATGAAGACTGGGTTGTGAATTCTAGGCCTAGCTGTTCCTAGCTAGGCTTTATTTACTAGCAGCACAGTCTTAATCAAATCAATTAACTTTTTAAAATGATTTAATGAGGTAAAAAAATTATATAATCAAAATTACTGTTAAGGGACTTCTACCATCTTGGAAGAGGCAGAGATAGGAATCAGATATACCCTCTTCCTGAAACAATCCTAACACTAGACAATATATTTGAGACAATGGATTTAGGACTCTGGGCATTAGGCAAAGAATAAAGTGATCCCTTAGGATGGGAAAACAAATGAAGTGATCGTTATGACTGCCCAGCTTACTGCATTTCCAGATGGTGCTATGGGGCAGGGGAGACCAGGTGGAGCTTGGTGGATTCTTTAAGGTGGAGAGACAGACCTAAAGAGACCAAGAGGGTGTAGTTCTCAAGACAGACTACTGGAGGGAAGCCAGATGCACAAAAAAAAAGAGCACTGGAGATCTGCAGAAGGTCCCTCTTGAAAATTCAGGAGAGTTTAGATCAGCACATGCATGCATGTATGGAAACTTCTCAAAGGCAGTGACAGACCCATCTGTAAGGATAAGAGGGAACAGTTCCTGAAACATATACAAGACAGGGAGTAGGCCTGGTTCCCACTAGCTAGACTAACTGGTAGCTAACTGTAGTCAGCTTCCAGGTCAAAACCATAAGACAAAGTCACGGATGTTTAGAGTAGAGCTAATATAAAACAGTTTAAAGAACTGGTTATGTTTTTAAAGGCCACATTTAAATCTATTAATTGCAATGTCAAATGAACTATGCAAAATTTAGATATTTTAGATACCAATGAAACCATCACTGGTTCTTTGAAAGGATCAGCAAAACCAATAAACTTCTAGTCAGACGAATCAGGAAAAAAACACAAAATTGCCAATATTACAAATTAGAGGAATAACATCACTAAAGATTCTGTACATATTTTTTAAAAAGGCAGTATTATGAACAACTTCATGCAAATATGGCAACTTATATGAAATGAACAAACACCTTGAGAGAAACAGACTACCTAGGCTCACTCAAGAAGAAAAAAATATATATAATGGGAATAACCCCTATCTACTTAAATTCAATATATAGTTAAAAACCTTCATACAAAGAAAACTATAAACACAGTGTCTTCTCTGGTGAATTCTACCAAACATGTAAGAAAAAAAAATCTCAATTTTACATTAACTCTGAGAAAACTGAGGAGAATGAACTGTTACCTAAATCATTCTATGTAACTAGCATTACCCTGAAACCAAAACTAACAATGTTATGAAAACATAAACAAAACTTGAGCTGAATATCCCTCATGAATATAGATGCAAACATTTAAACAAAATCTTAGGAAATCAAATCCAACAACACATTAAAAAATTATAACAGATTACGACAAAGCAGGGACCCCAACTGAGTTCATTAACATACCTACTATTCCACATATTTACCTTAGGTTTTATTTGTTCTTTTTTCATTTTTGGTTAAGAATAGTCAAGTTCTGGGCCCCTGGGTGGCTCAGTTGGTTAAGCGACTGCCTTCGGCTCAGGTCATGATCCTGGAGTCCCGGGATCGAGTCCCGCATCGGGCTCCCTGCTCGGCAGGGAGTCTGCTTCTCCCTCTGACCCTCCCCCCTCTCATGTGCTCTCTCTCATTCTCTCTCTCTCAAATAAATAAATGAAATCTTTAAAAAAAAAAAAAATAGTCAAGTTCTACTTTCTTAGCACATTTCAATTACACAATATAGTGTTATTAACTATAGTCACCAATAGCTCCAGGCAACCACTCTTCTACTCTGTTTCTATAATTTGACTATGTATTTTTTACATATAAGGGATACCATGCAGTTTTTGCTTTTCTCTGTCTTATTTCACTTAGCATAATGCCCTTCAGTTTCATCCATGCTGTCCCAAATGGCAGGATTTCCTTCTTAAAGCTGAATAATATTCCATTCTGTATATGTGTGTGTGTGTATATATATATATATCACATTTTCTTCATAGGGGTTATGCTCCTGGACACTGGTCTTAGCAATAATTTTCTTAATTGGCAACAAAAATAAACAAGTGAGACTATACAAACTACAAAGCTTTGGCAGATCAAAGGAAACCATCATCAAAATGAAATGAAAATCTATGGCATAGGAGAAAATATTTGCAAACCACATATCTGATAAGTGATTAATATCCAAAATACATGAGGAATTCATAGAATTCAATGGCAAAAACAAAAACAAAAGTAAAAAAAAAAAAACAAAAAATCCAATTAAACACAAGCAAAGTGCCTGAACAGACATTTTTCTAAAGAAAATAAGCAAAAAGCCAACAGGTACATGAAAAGGTGCTCAACATCACTAATCATCAGGAAAATACAAATTAAGCCCCAATGAGATATCACCTCCCACCTGTTAGGATGTCTAGTTAAAAAAGATAAGTGATAACAAATGCTGGCAAAAATGTGCAGGAAAGGAACCCTTGAAACCTAAGGAAAGGAATATAAACCAGAATAGCCACTATAGAAAACAGTATGGAGTTTCCTCAAGAAATTAAAAATAAAACTATCATGTGATTTAGCAGTCCCATTTCTGGGTTTATGTCTAAAGGAAACTTTGAAATCATTGTCTCATAGAGATAACTGCACTCCCATGTTCATTGCAACATTATTCACAATAGCCAAGGAATAGACAATTGATTTTCAACAAAGTTGTGAAGGTAGAGAAAGGATGGTCTTTTCAACAAATAGCGGCAGAAACAATTGTCCATATGCAAAAGCATGAACTTTGATCCCTAACTCACACTATAATAAAAACTAACTCAAGATGAATTATAGAACTAAATGTAAAACCTGAAACTATAGAACTTTCAGAAGAGAATTTAGGAGAAAACCTATATGGTCTTGGGTTAGGCAACAATTTCTTAAACACTGAAAATGTATCCTTTAAAAAATTGATAAAGTAGACTTTGTCAAAATTTAAAACTTCTGCTCCCCAAATGACATTCTTAAAAGTACGAAAAGACAAACCACAGACTGGGAAAAAATATCTGCAAAGCATATTTCTGATAAAATACCTATATTGTGAAAACACAAATAATTCTCAAAATGCAATTTTAAGAAAACAAATAACACAATAAAAAATGAAAAAAAGTATTTGAACAGACACTTCTCCAAAGAACATACATAGGTACAAATAAGCATATGAAAATCTAAGTATTGTGAGTTATTAGGGAAATGCTAATTAAAACCACAATGAGATATGTATGTCATAGAATGGCTCTACTTCAAAAAGATTGACCATACAAATGTTGACAAGGATGTAGAACTGGCCCTCTCATACACTGCTGGTGGAATGCATAATGGTAACCATTTTGGAAAAGAGTTTGGCAGATTCTTAAAAAGTTAAATATAAACTTATAATGTGATCTAGCCATTTCACTTCTAGCTATTTACCCAAAGTAAATAAAAACATATGTCTACACAAAGACATGTACATGAATGTTCAAAGAGGCTTTATTTGCTATAGCCCCAAACTGGGAACAACCCAAATGTTCATCTCAAAATAATTACACTGAGTGAAAGAAGCCAAGCAAAGAGTGCACCCTGTAAGCAGGGTTCAAAATGTTTTGTTCATTGTCAAAACCTCTGCCTTTTGAGGGGGGAGGTGGAGGGGGCAGCATGGAACCCAATCTGGGACCTGAACCCATGACTCTGAGATCAGGATCTGAGCTGAGATCAAGAGTTGGAGGTCTAACCAACTGAGGCACCCAGGTGCCCCCAAACCTCTGCTTTTTACACATACCACACTGCCCCCCTCATGGGTCTCAAGGGGACAGGTCAAGACTAAATTTAAGTGTAGGGAATATCCTTGGCAGGGAAGAGAAAAATCTAAGTAGTGTGTGTGTGTATAGGCACAAGTGTGCATGTGTGTGAAATAGAGAAAGAGGGAGACAAAGAGACACAGATGTGAACTGGAAAGAAGAGAAAACAGGGACTGATTGCTTAGTCTTCCCTCTGTTCTACAGCTATAGCAAAGAAGAACGTCTATATTTCTCCACAAGTTTATCACACACACACACATACACACACACACATACACACCCCTAATATGGAGAAGCGTATTAGACCGGTGTTTGAGGCTATTTAACATAGCCTCAACGTACGGCAATGCATCACTAGGCATTTAGTAGGTACAGCATGGACAGAGTGCTAAACTAAGTGGTCTAGAGAGACACCAAACCACAGAAAACAATATTAAAGCTCATGCCACCCTAACAACAAATGCTTAAGCCCTACAAGGACTACTTCAGATGGATGCATTGCTAATTGGGAAGGTGTTCCCAACACAAGTTAATCTCACCTAACGTGGATTGCTAATAGGAGTCTGCAGACTCTACTACTACACTGTCCCTCTGTCAAGTGGCTCCACTTCCCATTCTGCCATGGGCAACTCAGCTTACACTTCCAGTTTTCCTTCCCTAGCATCCTTTAGCACACAAGTATTTCCATACTAAAACTGAGGGAAATGCAACATAGAGGAGCTGGCCTACTTCTCTGGAGCTTCAACATAAATGAATGGAGGGAGACCTTCAATTTATTTTTTATTTTTTATTTATTTTTGAGAGAGAGAGAATGAGAGAGGGAGACCTTCAGTAATCATCTGAGTCCCCATCATTCTCTTCTGTCTGTTCAGAATGTCACTTGCCAAAGTTAAAATCTATTGAGGTATTTCCTTCTAAATAGTCACATAAATGAAGCCAGCTTATATAGCAAAGAAGGGGCAATGACTATGTGGCATTCTAAGCATGATCTAACCAATTAATTTTCTTTCCTTTTTAAAGGAATCCTGTCACTTTAAGTCTGCCCTTAAAGGCAAGTTTTAAGAAACCTGTTGCTAAGAGTATCTAGGGAAAACTGTTAAAACTGTAAGTAAATCTGGGGCGCCTGGGTGGCTCAGTCGTTAAGCGTCTGCCTTCGGCTCAGGTCATGATCCCAGGGTCCTGGGATCGAGCCCTGCATTGGGCTCCCTGCTCAGCGGGGAGCCTGCTTCTCCCTCTCCCACTCCCTCTGCTTGTGTTCCCTCTCTCACTGTGTCTCTGTCAAATAAATAAAATCTTTAAAAAAAAAAACTGTAAGTAAATCATTACATTATATAGAATAAGTCAAGTACCAGTCAGCAGAGGTCAGGAAAAAAAGCAAGACATAAAAGATAAAATTTTATTTTGAGATTGTATGGTGTGATTCTCAGCTGGAGGGCTACTGTGTCCACTAGTCAAATATGTCGGAGGCATAGCTTGTGAACTACTGGGAAATCTGTTTGTATGGAAGTCTCCTGGGGCTCCTAGGAAATAACTGAGCTGGTATCCATTTATGGGCTGTAGATATCCTCAGGTCTGCCTGAAAAACTGGAGTGGCCGACAGGGTGTAGCAGGGGAAGAGAAGGGTGCAGAGTGTGCTGATAGCAAGTGAATTCTACAAAGAACAGCAGCATTCGTGGTAAACTTGGCTCAGAGAAAATATATTTGCATTGATGGTGCAAGCAGTTTTTAAGTATGAAAGTGCGGGGGTGCCTGGGTGGCTCAGTTGTTAAGCGTTTGCCTTCGGCTCAGGTCATGATCCCAGGGTTCTGGGATCGAGCCCCACATCGGGCTCCCTGCTCAGCCAGAAGCCTGCTTCTCCCTCTCCCAGCCCCCCTGCTTGTGTTCCCTCTCTCGCTGTGTCTCTCTCTGTCAAATAAATAAATAAAATCTTTAAAAAAAATAAAAATAAAAAAATAAAATGAAAGTGCAATTTCTCAGTGGCAGATGCTGTTGATGTCCTGCTCCATTCACTGGTAGCCATGGTGAACATTCCCATATGCACTGCCAGCTCACCACAGAGCCTCCATCTCTTTGTTTCTCAGTCACAAGGCTTTCTCCAGAGTCACAGGAGTTTGCCCAGTGTTACAGGGTTGCCCAGAAATAGGGTAGCTGGAGATTTAACACCCCCAGAAGCACCCCTTAACAAATGAGAAATGGGGGTCAGCAGATAAATATCCAAGCTTCCTAAACACTCAGTGGACAATTTTGAGGTGTATTCCACCCAATATCTCAGACAGCCCATAGTGAGGTTGAGCACATAACCAGCTTATGAATGAAACTTTATCAGTGCATCTTCTTTCCCCCTCTTTCTTTATCCCTTTACTTGTGCTTCCTGGAATACTTCACAAATAAACCTAATGTGGAGGTTCTTAAGTCTTGTTCTCAGAGTCACATTTTGAGGAACCAAAACTAAGTTACTCAACTGAATACAATGTGTCATTGGGATCAAAAAACTCTGCTTTTAAATTATATTAAGAAGGTATAACACAAAGGGGAAAAGACTCTTTTTCCCCACTCTGTGGGACTGTCTCAAAGCTCTGGTACCACAAAGATTCAAGGTGATCACCTGGAGAGAACTCTATGCCTGATAGAGCAGTGAGAAAACAAAGTCCATGCAAGGGAGTTCCAAAGACTGGTGAGGTCTGATATGAGGTGCAGAGCAGAGACAGCACTCACCACCTGGTTGGAGTGACATGTGCCATTTAAAGAGACCAACTGAGGGCCATGAATCAGTGAGGCATAATGGAAGGGTGGACATCTCACAGGGGGAGAGTAATAAAGAGGATGTTAATGTGAGTGTATTTTTAGTGATGTGTTGCTTAGGCAGTGGACATTCTGAAATTATAAATAGTAATAGGGAGAGGTAAAATCTGACACAGAAATGAAGATACTCCATATCTCATTATTGATAAAGCAATTGTAGTTATTCTTGCTTGCTGGCAGGTTTTAGAAAATTAGCATCAGAGCAAAGCAAAGACTGAATGAGAATTGAAAAATCATCCAAGTAGTGGACTAAGGAAATTCTCTTAAGGAAGTCACCAAGAGAATTATCCAAACTGCGCCCTGGGTAAGGGGTTAACTTGGACAGACTTTTAGCCAGACTTATCAAAAAGAAAAGAGAAAGGCACCAAATGAAATCACAAATCAGAGAGGAGAAATAGCAACCAACACCACAGAAATACAATTTTAAGAGAATACTATGGAAAACTATATGCCAACAAATTAGACAACCTGGAAAAAAATGGACCAATTCCTAGAAACATAAAAACTACCAAAACCAAAACAGGAAGAAATAGAAAACTGGAATAGACCCATAACCAGCAAAGAAATTCAATCAGTAATCAAAACTCTCCCAACAAACAACAGTCCAGGGCCAAGAGGCTTCACAGGCAATTTCTACCAAACATTTATAGAGGAGTCAATACTTATTCTACTCAAACTATTCCAAAAACTAGAAAAGAAAGGGGAAACTTCTAAATGCATTATATAAGGCCAGGATTACCCTGCTACAAAGAGAAACACCCTACTAAAAAAGAAAACTATAGGCCAATATCCGTGATGAACATGGATGCAAAAATTCTCAATAAAATACTAACAAACCAAATCCAATAATTCACCACAATCAAGTAGGATTTATGTCTAGCCTCCAACTGTGGTTCAGTATTCCCAAAATCAATATGATATACCACATTAATTTAAAAGAAAGGATAAGGACCATATGATCCTCTCAATAGATGCAAAATAAAAAGCATTCAACAAAGTTCAACATCCATTCTTGATAAAAACCCTCAACAAAGTAGGGGTAGAGGAAATATACCTCAACATAATAAAGACCATATTAAAAAAAAAAAACTATAGCTAATATTATCCTCAAGGGGATAAAACTGAGAGCTTTTCCTCTACAGTCAGGAACAAGACAGGGATCTCCACTCTCAGCACTGGTATTTAACATAGTACTGGAAGTCTTAACTATAGCCATAAGACAACACAAAGAAATAAAAGTTATCCAAATCGCAAGGAAGAAGTCAAACTTTCACTATCTGTGGATGACATACTATATAAAGAAAACCCAGAAGACTCCACCCAAAAACTGCTAGAACTGATACACAAATTTGGTAAAGTTGCAGGATACAAAAGTCAATGTACAGAAATCTGTTGCATTTCTATCCATCAGTAATGAAGCAGCAGAAAGAGACATTAAGGAATCAATCCTATTTACAATTGCATCAAAATCCCTAAGAGACCTAGGGATAAACCTAACCAAAAAGATGAAAGACCTGTATTTTAGAAACTATAAAACACTGATGAAAGAAATTGAAGAAAACACAAAGAAATAGAAGGCATTCCATGCTCATGGATTGAAAGAACAAATATTGTTAAAATGTCTATACTACCCAAAACAATCTATACATTTAATCCAATCCCTATCAAAATATCAACAGCATTTTTCACAGAGCTTGAACAAACAATCCTAAAATTTGTACAGGAACCACAAAAGACACCAAAATACCAAAGCAACCTTGAAAAATAAAACCAAAGCTAGAGGCATCACATTTCTGGACTTCAAGTTATAAACCTGTAGTGAACAAAACAGTATGGTACTGGCACAAAAACAGACACTAAGATCAAGAGAATAGAATACCCAGAAATAGACCCAAAACTGCATGGCCAATTAATCTTTGACAAAGCAAGAAAAAATATCCAATGAGAAAAAGACAGTTTCTTCAACAAATGGTGTTGATAAAAATGAACAGCAACATGGAAAAAAAAATGAAACTCGGCCACTTTCTTACACCATACACAAAAGGAAATTCAAAATGGATTAAAGACCCAAATGTGAGACTTCAAGCCATCAAAATCCTAGAGAGAACACAGGCAGTAACTTTTTCGACATCGGGCATAACAACTTCTTACTAGATATGTCTTCAGGGGAAAGGGAAACAAAAGCAAAAATAAACTATTGATATATCATCTAAAAAAAAAAAAACCTTCTACACAGCAGAGGAAACAATCAACAAAACTAAAAGGCAACCTACAGAATGGGAGAAGATATTTGCAAATGACATAGCTGATAAAGGGTTAGTATCCAAAATATATACAGAACTTCTCAAACTCAACACCCAAAAACAATCTAATTTTTTAAAAAGGCAGAAGATATGAATAGACATTTCTCCAAAGACCTACAGAGGGCCAACAGACACATGAAAAGATAAATGCTCAACATCAGTCGTCAGGGAAATACAAATCAAAACTACAATGAGATAGCACATCACTCCCCTCAGAATGGCTAAAGTCATCAACACAAGAAACAACAGCTATTAGAAGGATGTTAGCAAGGATTAGAGAGAGGGTAACCCTCTTACACTGTTGGTAGGAATGCAGACTAGTGCCGCCACTCTGGAAAACAGTATTGAGGTTCCTCACAAAGTTAAAAATACAACTATCCTATGATCCAGCAATTGCACTATGAGGTATTTACCCCCAAAATACAAAAATACTAATTCAAAGGAATATATGCACCCTGATGTTTATAGCAACATTATGCCAAATTATGGAAACAGTCCAAGTGTTTATGAACTGATGAATATATAAAAAAGAGCTGGTATACATTTTATATATATATCTTGCCATTTTCAATAACATAGATGGAACTAGAGAGTATTATGCTAAGATTTCATTCTTTTTTATGGCTGAGGAATATTCCCATATATATAATGCTGGACACAGGCAGGGTAAAGGCAGAGTTCTGATGAAAACTGGGAAAACAAGAAGGGTGATTGATTGCTCTTCAGTGAGGACCCACTGAAGAGTGGGGGGCTCCAACTTTCAGCTCCAGGGCCAGAGAGCAGGGCATTGCCATAGTCATCCTGCCCCATCAGCACTGAAGCCTTCAGGGAGCAAAACAGTGCCACCTAGTGGAGGCTGGAGCCACTTACACCAAGCCCCCCCCCCCCCATGGCCTGGAAGCACATTTCCACTAGGGCAAGTCTACCTGAGAATCAGCCCAACAGGCCCCTCACCCAAGAGAACAGCACACTCCCTCGGACCAAGTCTAATGATCATAGAATGCTACAAAGCTTCAGCTCTAGGAGGAAATAGAATCTAGCTTCCTTCTAACTATTATCCTTTTTTTTTTTTTTTACTCTTTTTTCATTTATTTTCTTATTTTTTTTTCAATTTATTTTTTTTATTTTTGGGGATCTAGATTTTTTATTAACCAGCAGACCAAAACACATCCAGGATCTAGGTTTTTGCTTTTGTTTCCTTTTTGTTTTGTTTTTTTTCCTACTTTATTTTTCTGGGCAAAATGAGATGGAGATATTCACCCCATAAGAAAGAAGAAGAAGTAGAACTCACAGCCAGGGATTTAATCAATACAGATTTAAGATGTCTGAACTAGAATTTAAAACAACAATTATAAGGCACTAGCTGGGCTTGAGAAAAGCATAGAAGACACTCGAGAATCCCTTGCTGCAGAGATAAAAAGTAAAATCTAGTCAGGGCAAAATTAGAAATTCTATACCCAAGATGCAAATCCAAATGGATGGCAAAAAAATGAGGATGGATGAAGCAGAGGACTGAATCAGGGATATAGAAGATAAAATTATGGAAAATAATGAAGCTGAAAAGAAGAGGGAAAGAAAGGTAATGAATCACAAAGGTAGACTTAGGGAACTCAGCTACTTACTATAATGTATTAACATTCATAACATAGGAGTCCCAGAAGATGAAGCGAGACTAAAAGGGGCAGAAGGTTTATTCAAACAAATGATAGCTAAAAACTTCCTTAATCTGGGAAAGGACACAGCCATCAAAATCCAGGAAGCACAGAGAACTCCCATTAAATTTAACAAAAGCTGACCATCACCAAGGCATATCATAGTCAAATTCACAAAATACACAGACAAGGAAAGAATCCTGAAAGCAGCAAGGGGAAAAAAAGTTGTTAACCTACAATGGAAGACAGATTTGGTTTACAGTAGATCTGTCCACAGAAACTTCACAAGCCAGATGAAAGTGGCAGGATATATTCAACATGCTGAATGGGAAAAATAGGCTGCCAACATTTCTTTACCCAGCAAAGATGTCATTCAGAATAGAAGGAGAAATTTTCCCAAACAAAAACTAAAGGACTTCTTGACCACTAAACCTGCAAGAAATTTTAACTGGGACTCTTTGAATGGAGAAAAAAAGATCAAAAGTAGCAAAGACTAGGAAGGACCAGAGAACATCATTAGAAACACCAACTCCACAGGTAATACAATGGTAGTAAATTCATATCTTTCAATAATCACTCTGAATGTAAATGGACGAAATGCTCCAATCAGAAGACATAGGGTATCAGAATAGATTAAAAAAAAAAAAAAAAAAAACAAGATCCATCTATATGCTGCCTACAAGAAACTCATTTTAGACCTAAAGACATCTGCAGATTGAAAGTGAGGGGGTTGGGGAATATTTATCATGCAAATGGACATAAAAAGAAAGCCAGACTAGCCACAGACAAAATCTAGACAAACTAGATTTTAAAACAAAGACTGTAACAAGAGATGAAGAATGGCATTTTATCATAATTAAGGAGTCTATCCATCAAAAAGATCTAACAATTGTAAATATTTATGCCCCCAACTTGGGAACACCCAAATATATAAATCAATTAATAATAAACATCAAGAAACTCATTGATAATACAATGGTAGTAAGGGACTCTAATGCCCCACTTACAGCAATGGACAGATCATCTAAGCAGAAAATCAACAAAGCAACAATTACTTTAAATGACACAAGGGATCAGATGGACTTAACAGATATATTCAGGATATTTCATCCTAAAGCAGAATATACATTCTAAGTTCACATGGGACATTCTCCAGAATAGATCACATACTAGGTCACAAATCAGGCCTCAGGTATGCAAAGATTGAGATCATACCATGCATACTTTCAGACCACAACACTATGAAACTGGAAGTCAACGACAAGAAAAAATTTGAAAGGAATTCAAATACATGGAGGTTAAAGAACACCCTACTAAAGAGTGGATGTGTTAAACAGGAAATTAAAGAAGAAATTAAAAAATACATGGAAGCAAATGAAAATGAAAACACAACAGTCCAAAACCTTTGGCATGCAGCAAAGGCAGTCCTAAGAAGGAAGTATATTGCAACCCAGGCCTACTTCAAGAAGCAAGAAAAGTCTCAAATGCACAACTTAACTTTACCTCAAAAGGAGCTAGAAAGGGAATAGCAAATGAAGCCTAAAGCCAGCAGGAGAAGGAAAATAATAACAATTAGAGCAGAAATAAATGATATAGAGACAAACAAAAAATAGAACAGATTATGAAACTAAGAACTGGTTCTTCAAAAGAATTAACAGAACTTATAAACCTTTAGCCAGACTTATCAAAAAGAAAAGAGAAAGGACTCAAATAGATAAAATCACGAATGAAAGAAGGAAAGAGGAAAAGTCAAACCAACAGCACAGATATACAACCAATTTTAAGAGACTACTATGAGAAATTATATGCCAACAAACTGGGTCATCTGGAAGAAATGGACAAATTCTTAGAAACTTACAAACTACCAAAACTGAAACAGGAAGAAATAGAAAATATGAACAGACCCATAACCAGCAAAGAAATTGAATCTGTAATCAAAAACCTCTGTCCTGGGCCAAATGGCTTCCCAGGGGAACTCTACCAGAGATTTAAAGAAAAGTTAATACCTATTCTTCTCCAACTGTTTCAAAAAATAGAAATGGAAAGAAAACTACCAAATTCATTCTACTAAGCCAACATTACCTTGATTCCAGAACCAAAGACCCCACTAAAAAGGAGAATTACAGGCCGATATCCCTGATGAACATGGATGAAAAATTCTCAATAAAATACCAGCAAATCAGTTCAACAGTACATTAAGAGGATTTTTCACCATGATCAAGTGGGATTAATTCCTGGGCTTCAGGGGTCATTCAATATTTACAAATCAATCAATGTGATATACCACATTAATAAAAGGAAGGATAAAAACCATATGATCCTGTCAATACATGAAGAAAAAGCATTTGAAAGGTGCCTGGGTGGCTCAGTCAGTTGAGCGTCCAACTCTTGATTTCAGCTCAGGTCCTGATCTCAGGGTCGTGAGACTGAGCCCTACATTGGGCTCCATGCTAAGCATGGACTCTGCCTGAGATTCTCTCCTTCTCCCTCTCTCCCTCCCTCCACTCAAACACTCTCTCTCTTAATAAAATCTTTAAAAAAAAAAGAAAAGAAAGAAAGAAAGAAAAGAAAAACGATTTGACAAAATACAGCACTCATTCTTGATAAAACCCTCAACTAAGTGGGGATAGAAGGAACATACTTCAACATCATAAAGTCCATGTATGAAAGACCCACAGTTAATATCATCCTCAGTGGGGAAAAACTGAGAGCCTTTCTCCTACAGTCAGGAACAAGACAAGGATGTCCGCTCTCACCATTAGTATTTAACATAGTACTGGAAGTCTTAGCCTCAGCAATCAGAAAACAAAAAAATATAAAAGGCATCCAAATCGGCAAGGAAGAAGTCAAATTTTTACTATTTGCAGATGACATGATAGTCAATGTAGAAAACCCAAAAGACTCCACCACAAAGTTGCTAGAAGTCATACATGAATTCAGCAAATTCAAAGGATATAAAATCAACATACAGAAATCTGTTGCATTTTTAAATACCAAAAATGAAGTGCAGAAAAGGAAATCAAGGAATCAATCCCATTTGCAATTACACCAAAAACAATAAGATACCTAGGAATAAACCAAAAGAGGTAAAAAAAATCTATACTCTGAAAACTATAGAACTCTTATGAAAGAAATTGAAGAAGACACAAAGAAATGGAAAAGCATTCCATGCTCATGGATTGGAAGAACGAACATTGTTAAAATGTCTATAATACCCAAAGCAATCTACACATTTAATGCAATCCCTATCAAAATACCACCAGCATTTTTCACAGAGCTAGAAAAACAATCCTAAAATCTGTATGGAACCACAAAAGACCCCAAATAGCCAAAGCAATCCTAAAAAAGAAAAAACTGGAGGCATCATAATTTTGGATTTCAAGCTCTATTACAAAGCTATAGTCATCAAGAGAGTATGGTACGGGCACAGAAACAGACACATAGATCACTGGAACAGAACAGAGAACCCAGAAATGGACTCACAACTCTATGGTCAACCAATCTTCAATAAAGCAGGAAAGAATATCCAAGGGAAAAAAAGACAGTCTCTTCAACAAATGATGGGAAAACTGGACAGCAACACATAAAAGGATGAAACTGTACCACTTTTTTACACCATACACAAAAATAAATTCAAAATGGATTAAAGACCTAAATGTTTTGGGGGTAAATGTAGAGGATGAAATCAGCCATAATACCTGGCTTGCTAAAATGTAACACAGAGGTACTGGGGGCAAGGGAAGTTTTTGGAGAAGGCCATAGGCCTTTGGAATGCTGAGGCCTGCCTGCGTGACCACTCTGCCGTAGGAATGCTGGGGGGAGTTGCCTTCCCCCAAGCTCTCTTAGCACAAACAGCTGCCTTGTGATCTAAGAGATGTCTGCATTGTCCCTTAGGCTATGTTTAGCAGAATTCATAGAACACACAGATTAGCATATCGTATCTTTCCCGGAAACAGATCCCCCTAGTTCCAGTAAGCCCCTTGTCACACATCACATGCTTGAGAAACAGTGATAAAGAATTTGTGATTATCCTGAAGGACCAATAAAAGTGGGAGCAAAGCAGGGCAAAGGGTTTTTGTCTCTGAGCGTTGACTCCCTTGCCTTCTCCTCTCTTTCATGGCAAAGTTTGGAGTCATCATTCATCCATTGGTGTAGGGATTGCTGGCCATTCCTGGCAAAATGTGAGACAGGAAACCATCAAAATCCTAGAGCAGAACACAGGCAGAAACCTTTGACCTCAGGTTGCAACTTCTTACTAGACAGGTCGCTGGAGGCAAGGGAAACAAAAGCAAAAATGAACTATTGGGATTTCATCAAGATAAAAAGCTTCTGCACAGTGAGGGAAACAATCAACAAAACTAAAAGGCAACTTACTGAATGGGAGAAGATATTTGCAAATGACATATCTCATAAAGGGTTAGTATCCAAAATCTGTAAAGAACTTATCAAACTCACCCAAAAAATGAATAATCCAGTTAAGAAATAAGCAGAAGACATGAATAGACATTTCTTCCAAGAAGATATCCAGATGGATAAGAGAGACATGAGAAGATGTTAACATCACTCATCATCAGGGAAATGCAAATCAAAACCATGATGAGCTACCACCTCACACCTGTCAGAATGACTAAAATTAACAACACAAGAAACAGGAAGTGTTGGTGAGAATGTGGAGAAAGGGGAACCCTCTAGCACTATTGGTGGGAATGCAAACTGGGGCAGCCACTCTGGACCCAGTATGGAGCTTCCTCAAAAAGTTAAAAATAGAACTACCCTATGATCCAGGAATTGTACTACTAGGTATTTACCCAAAGGATATGAAAATACAGATTTGAAGGAGTACGTGCACCTCGATGTTTATAGCAACATAATCAACAACAGCCAAACTATGGAGAGAGCCCAAATGTCTGTCAACTGATGAATGGATAAAGAGGTGGCATATATACACAAGGGAATATTACTCAACCATCAAAAAGAATGAAATCTTGTCATTTGCAACAACTTGGATGAAGCTAGAGTGTATTATGCTAAATGAAATAAGTCAGCCAGAGAAAGACAAATACCATATGATGTCCTTCATATGTGGAATTTAAGAAAGCAAACAGATGAAGATATGGGAAGGGGAAAAGAGAAAAAAGGAGAGAAGGAAACAAGCCATAAGTGACTCTTAACGACAGAGAAAAAACTGAGGATTGTGGAGGGAGGTGGGTGAGGGATGGGCTAAATGTGTGATGGGTATTAAGAGGGCAGTGATTGAATCACTGAATTCTCCTAAAACCAATATTGCACTATATGTTAACTAAAATTTAAATTAAAAAAAAATTGTATAAAAAAAGAAATTCTACCCTGTTACATTAGCATCAAAATCCCAGATCACGGGGCACCTGGGTGGCTCAGTCAATTGAACGTCTGCCTTCAGCTTGGCTCATGATCCCAGAGTCTAGGGATTGAGCCCTAGTCCTGGGATCGAGCCCCACATCAGGCTCCCTGCTCAGCGGGGAGGCCTGCTTCTCCATCTCCATCTGCCCCTCCCCCTGCTCCTTCTCTTTCTCTCTCTCTCAAATAAATAAAATCTTTAAAATCCCAGCTCACTAAAAATTTTAGTAAATGCATCTGCAAATTTTAGGAGATGTAGAGTTGTAAATCGTACATAAACTTGTTTTAATTCCTTTTCTTTCATTTCTTTGTTATTCTTGATACCATCATCATTGTTATATTTGATGTGACAGTGACAGACGGGAATGTGTGTTAAAATCTGCCATGATGACTGGTTTTGTCCCTTTTTGAATTTTCAATATCTTTGGTTGTACATATTTCATATATTTCATTTAATGATTCAACATCCATGGCTATGGAATTTTTCACCATGGATATTTAGTATTTTGTCAATATATAAAAAGTCTTTCTTCTGTATTAATGACTTTCATATGGTATTTTCTGATATTGACAACCCACTATCCTTCTCTTGGCATTTGCTCAGCATATCTTCCACTCATTTCTTTGTTTATTTAGTCTTTCAATTTCCAAGGAACTGAAAAGTTTTAATACTGCCACAGAGTCTGCAAATATTTGCAAATTCAAATAATGAACCAAAACAGGTCTCCCTTTTTGAGGATGAGCATACGGAGAAAAATACCTTTTTATTGGATTGGGAATCCAGTTGAACATAAAGGGCAAGATCGTTCTGGTTGTAAAGCACGGAGCTCTCTACTTTGCTGAGGGCAGGTCTTGAAATTGTGAGCAGTCATTTAATAATTATGTGATCTGGGGTGGGTTTCCTCAACCTCTCTGTCTCTGGGGTCTACCTCCTCTGTGAAATGAGGGAAGTGACAGTATATACTTTCTAGGATAGATGTAAGGGTTAAGTAGGTTAATGCATGTAAAATACTTACAATACCAGGCACATCCAAAAAGTAATCCAAAGATGCGAGGTAGTATCATGATTCCTATTGTAACTCCTGTCACAGCATTTGCTCCATCCAACTGTTTCCCACTTTTCTGTCAGCTCTGGAGCCTGCCACTGGACATTTAGGGGTTTGTGACAGGTTAGAGCTGCAGTGGCCAGTAGGAATATGAGCCCATGAAACCGTGCTTGCCATTTTTTCTCAACTCAGCAGAAAATGTTGTGTTTGACATAATTTTTTTTCACAATATCAAAAGATACATGGAAACAGACCACCCCAGTCCCCCTCGAGCCTCCTTTCCCAAGGCAAATTCTGTACTCAGCTTCTTAGGTTACCTTTCGGAATTATTCTGTAAGTCTTTAGAAATAAGGGGAAAAAAGTCAAGGAGAAAAAAACACTAATGGTACTGTTCTGCCTTTACGCACTGCTCTGCACTTAATAATACCTCTTGCACATGGTACAGACTTTTCCCTGTCATAAATTTACTATAATTTATTTAACCAGCAGTCTATTGATGGACATTTCAAGGATTCCCTGCCTTATTTTATTTGCAAAAATAAAAGTCACAATGAGTATCTTTGTACATATGGATACATTTTCTAAAGGGTAAGTTTTTAGAAGTAGAATTCAAGGTCAAGAGTATGAGCACTTTTAATTTTGGTAAATACTGCAAATTGTCCTCTGTGGAGGTCGTACCAACCCACATTCCCAATAGTGTGGGAGGGCAGAACGCTGTTTCCTCCACACCCTCTCCAAGTGTATTAGCAAACCTTTCTACCTATGCCAGGCTGGTAGCCGGAAACAGTATTTCATTACAGTTGTGACTTACTTGCGTTTCATGCAGAATGAGATTGGGTGTGTCTGTGTGTGTCACTGTCATCTCACGATTGTGGTGAGACAGTGTGTGACGCGGCGTCACTCTCTGCTGAGCGGCAGACTCTGAAGGTCTGTGGTGGTCAGACTGAACCTCCTTACAGAATTATTTTAAAAAGAAAACTGCACGTTTCTTTAGCCTAATATTTTTGTTTCATTTATTTCATACTTTGTAACCTATTCTGTAACATTTCTAAATTGCAGTGGCTGCAAAAGTTCTCAGGGAGTCTTTTACACTTCTATTAATTTTCCTTTCTGTGAAACTATACTAAGAAAATGCAAAGAAGGAAATCCTTTTCTGCTTGCCTATAGCAATTTAAAGGCCAGTGATGAATGGTTAGCTGGGAGAGCAAGGCTCCCAAGGCAAGGGAAATAGGATGATTAGGTTCTGTATTCTAAATTAGGAATATGTACTCTGAATACGTAAGCAATCAGATACTCGTTTGTGCAGAAGTAAGAGGAACTAAGAATTAATCCATTAATTACAAAAGAATCAAGCATAAAAATGCAACTTTCCCCAAAGAATAAAAATTTCTTCAAAGAAAATTGTTTTTGGGGTGCCTGGATGGCTCAGTCGGTTAAGCGTCTGCCTTCGGCTCAGGTCATGATCCTGGGGTCCTGGGATGGAGTCCCTCATCGGGCTCCCTGCTCCTTGGAGAGCCTGCTTCTACCTCTGCCTGTCTCTCTCTGTCTCTCATAAATAAATAAATAAAATCTTTAAAAAAAAGAAATTTTTTTTTTTCCTGCTCAGGACTAAAAATAACGGAACTGACATATGTTTAGACAAAGGACAACGTATTTTCCATGTGAAATCTGAATCACGAAATGCCAACAAATCCGAATATGGTTGGTTATTCACATGAATCATTTCTTAGTGAGGTCAGTACCCCTCCAATGCGTTAATATTTATAAGTCAATATTTGTTTATAATCTAAACATCACCTAGATTTTCTAAAATCTCTATTGTCATACTTCATTGCTCAGTTACAGAATCTGCAGTGACAATTCTTGAATCAATGGGTTGTGCTGGACAATTTTATTGTTACATTAAACTGGTAAACTGTACGTTTGCCCAAATATTTTGTTTCCTATAGTCATAACCCTTTCTCTATTGACCAGATTCCAGATTATAATTTTTCTATGATCCATCCTAACCTTTCACTGGAATTTCTACAGAAATTAAGAAGAATTAAACACTTCAGAACATGCCTCTGAAGACTGCAGTGCTGGAAAAATGTTATTAGTAAAGAAAATTAATAGTTCGGCAAGTTATTGCTTTGACTACCATAGTCACTTGTGACAGAATACAAACTGTTAAAAATAATGCTATACAAATTAACTAAACCTAATAAGGGAACAAATTAATCAATGAATAGAAAGGCATTGGGCCAGTTGTAAGGGCCAGTTTCTTTAACAAATGTCAAGACACTTTTCCCTTCTTACTTTAACAGTTTTGATGCAACCTGATTTTACCAATAATTACTCATCCTCTTTCCCAAAGCAGTAATAACAAAGTGGCGTAAAAAATACTCAAAGAAGCATCTGTCCAGTACCTCCTTATGGAAACAGCCTTTCTCCTTCATACACACGGACGTCTTAAGAAGAGCCACCTCATTCAACCAAACCCTCCCTGAGCCCCGGCCACAGAGAGGGGTACCTGACTCAAGCTGGTTTGGGGCTTGGAACTGAAGGAATAATCAAGGAGTCTCGCCAAGAGTTTGAATTTGTGAGAGGTAAAGCTAGGGGACTATCAATGGCAACAGAAGATTAGACAAAAAAACAGAAAGACAATTGCTTGTGACGAATGTCGAAAGGTAAGAAAAAGGTAAAGGAACGGACAGTCCACTTTGCTTTCAGATGGGTGGGTCAGGGAAGCCTTGCAGAAGTGGCATTTGAGCTGGGCCTTAACACATGGGTAAAATAATTGAACATTTATGCTTTATGTGTGTCAGGAGGGGCTCTAATGCAATTTTGGAAGTTTTTCTGTTGTTTTCCCTTCTGGAGACCCTCATTTCTAAATCACAAGACAGTTATTTGTATGTATGTATAAAGTATGTGTATATATGTATACATATCCATATGTATAAAAATTTAATAAGGTTATATGATTAAGGAAGTTAACCAGCTTTAATCTCATTAGTAAAAAGAAATATTAGAATAAGTATTTGTATGTAATATATATTACATATATGTATATATGCAGAGATAGTTAATAATGACTAGATATTGGGATATAGAATGGGAAAGGGGTCTGTGAAAATCCTATTCCAGATATTTCTGTAGTTTTTGAAATTTTCCAGCATGTAATATATTTTTACCTTGATTTTATTTTTGTAAAAGTTCTACATGAACACAGTTTAGAGTTAATAGCTCGTTTTTAAAAAACAGCATGCCTGTGACCTCCCATATGCCACTACTTCCTGATTTCCAGAGGCAACCACTTTTGAATCCTTTTACCATTTTTTATTAATTTTTTATTATTCTGAGCAATTTAAATTGCTTCTTCTTGACCTTTGAGTTTTAGACACTATTGACTTCCCACTGTGAAGATGTGACTCCCACCCATGCGTTCATACTTCTCATCTCCTTTTCACTCAAGAGAACAAAACATTTTTATTAGATCAGTGTTCATTTTCAGCTGTGGTATACTAGGATTATTTTGCCTTTTCTATACAATGGAAACTCTTTCCTCTGAATTACTCTATTTGTCTGTTCCTTTATTTTGGCTTATGCCTTTCACATTAGAGGCTTTCCCAAATACCTGGTGATCCTTGAGTGTCTGCTCAAAGTTATGACTGAGCCAGAAAACTGTTGATTAGGTCTACCGGTGGTGGGGTGTTGAATGTGGATTCTGTTTAGGGTTGTCTGCCTAAATTAATCCATTGAAGATAGTGGGCATCTTCATATAGTGGGCCAATCATTCCCCAGAGGGAGTTTCTTCAATTCTTGCTTGCAGAGATAATCCTAACAGGCAAGCTTGGAGAATGAACATATATAAATTTTCACTTCATTCCCCTGCTTTAACCATGGGTCATTCTGTACTAAATGTGCTTTTGAATAGAAGCAGCTTAGAGACCTTCTTTAGAGGACAAATCTGCCAGCATTGGAGGGGAGCAGTGACCAGCAGAGGAGAGAACTGGGCGCCTGACTTCCTTAAAAGACTTTGAACCAAAACTCTTGTTTTCAGCCCACTTTTGTCTCTACTTCCAGTACTTTGCAGCACCAACAATTCTAGAACCCCTTTCAGGTCTCATGGTCTAAATCATTTGGCTCACTGGCTTTCTCCACTGTGTAATCAGGACTCCATTTTCTGGCATCTGCGAAGTCAGTTGTAACTTTTCCATCTGTTCTTCAGCTTCTGACATTTCATTGCAGACATCTCCTCTTCTCTCATTGTCCTTATTTATCTATAACCTTAAAAATTACCTCTACTGTTAGTTTATTGCATTTTCAGGAGGAAGCAGTGGCTAATGCTTCTTCACCTCAGTGTATTTAAATGTTCAATTTGCATTTTATACTATACTTTTATTTTTTAAAACTTTAAAAATTAGGGCTAAGCTAGCCATGTCTGTTTATTGTAATCCCCAAACACTAGATTTTCTAGCAACAGAGTTGGATTCCTTTTTTTTTTTTTAACTAAATATAAATGGGTACCAGGCAGTACAAATGCACTTTAAAGTAATTTTGATACAGTATTTAATTCAGCCTCCATCCAGGAACTTGGATAAACAGACTTTAAAATGGCACTCTGAGGAATATTGAATATTTGAATCCTAACTTTTGGAATCAGTGTACTGAACGTTTTCTTTCTCCTTTCGAGTAAACCAAAGGGTCCAACAATAAAACAAAAACTTGATTATCTGTGAGACCCAAACATCTACCATTCACAAGTTCTCATTGTATCCACTAGTTCTGAGACACTTATATTATTAATACCTGCAACCTTATCCCCATAAATTATTAAGAGATTTAAATTCCAGGAAGAAATGTACTTCTCCCTACACCTAAGAACTGTGCTATCTTAATACTGAAAATTCTTTCAATATGTTAATCTGAGGAAATTGTAGAACAAGTTTTGAAATCTTCTTGTTTGAAAAGAATTCCTATACTTGTTTATATCTCAACAAAAGATACACATAATGGTCCATGAATATTTACCAGACGGTAAGATTTCACTCAATGTCTCAAACAGAGAAGCAGCATTCCCACAGTATAGTTATCAATGCCATCCAAGCATAGACCTCTTACTAACTAGGTCATCAAAACACAGTGGGGACTAGAGAGGAGTAACAGCCCCTGCTCAGCCTATGGAAGTGCATATGAGGAAGATCCATCTCAGGAGAGGATGGCAATCAAAATCAAGGGATTTTTGCCCCAGCTCCCATCAGTAGGTATTAGATTATATTGACTATTTGCACCACAGTAAACCGGAATTTATAACCAGTGCAAGCCAACACTGACAGAGGTAAAAAAGCAATTTCTACAAAACATTGTCACTTGCCAAGGTTAAGATAAGCAAGCATTCTTCAAAATTGTCTCCACACAAATAGAGGCTATGTGCTAGAATCTGCTGGGCTACATCCATCCTTCAAAAACTATTCCTCTCATTTCAGGATATACAAAAACCTTTTGGGAAGAAAATGGTTGCATAACTTGGAGTCAGAGCCCATGGCCATCTTGACATCTTAAGTAACTGACTGGTCCTGAGATTCCCCAAGCTATTTTCAGAGTCACTATAGGACTGTGGTTCTGGAAGGAGAAAGATCTGTATTCAAAACCTGGGCCTGCCACCGACTAGCTGTGTATTTTAGGTGAAGTCAGGTAACCTCTTCTATATGAAATGGGAGAGGAATCTTAGAATTCTTGGGGTGCCTGTGTGGCTCAGTCATTAAGCGTCTGCCTTCGGCTCAGGTCATGATCCCAGGGTCCTGGGATCGAGCCCTGCATCAGACTCCCTGCTCCCCTGGAAGCCTACTTCCCCCTCTCCTACTCCCCCTGCTTGTGTTCCCTCTCTCGCTGTCTCTCTGTCAAATAAATAAAAATTTAAAAAAAAATTATTTTGATTGTCAATGTCAGAAACCATACTGAAATTGGTTTAAGAACAAAAATGTATTGACTACCATAATTTATTGACTCTGCTTTCTTTTGGGTTGGCTTCATTTCCAGGAGGATTCTTCCCATGGAGCAGCGAAGATGGTCCCTTACCATTTGAAGTATACATATTCCATACTAAAAACCCAGATAAAATGGCAAGGTGTCTCTCCCCTAAGAGCCACATGAATGGATTCTGGATGACTTTTTTTTTTTTTTTTGAGTTCTGTTCTTACCCTTGGGACAATAATTTAGTTACTGAGATCAGAACAAAGTGGTATATTTGATCTATGTTACATAGAAATGATGGCAAACTTACATCCACACCATCAGAATTACATGGAGAGGTCGTTCCAGAAAGAAAAAAACAGATGCCATTTAAAAATTGCAGAAGTCCCCAGTATCACCTACACATTCCTATTTTACAGAATCACCGTGATACACAGCAGGACTTCAGCAAAGCAACCGACAATGACTCTCAGAAATTCTTTATTAAGAACCATACTTATACAGATAAGTCAGTTCCATCCAGGCATTTTACCCACTTACTCAAAAGTGAGGTTTTTGCCTTTTGCTCAGCGGTCTCTCATAAGCATCTAATGAGATGCTGTTTCTTTAATTTCTAAGCATGCTAAAAATGATTAAAGCTAGAACCTTCAAAGAGATAATCAAAAGTTCTTACTTCAAAAACAAAGTCTGAAAACCTTCGCGATCAAAATATAGATTGCAAACAAAACTAAAAGTCACACACTGCCAAAAAAACAAAAAACAAAAAACCAGAAAATTGTCCCACTTCGGAATAGGGAACTCTACTGAAGCAGTCAACTTTAACCTCCACTTGAACTGGCTGAGACAAGAGGCCATAAACAGCAATCGAAATGACTGCAGATTTGGTGTGTTGTAAAAATGCTGAATGGAGTCCTGAAAATGAAATCTAGATGTTAAAAACTGTATGTTCTTGCTCTTTCAGCAAATATCTTCAAATCCAAAAATTAGAGACGTGATATTTTTTCTAAGGTCACCATTACAACTGCAAAGATCATCTGTACAACCCACTATTTTAACCCTTTAGAGGTCCTCCCTTTGCTAGTTTTAAGATGATGTTTATCAGGTAGCCACACAACTGTGTGTGATAGAATTTAAGGGTGAACTTGGATCCAGATTTGTTTGCTACAAGAAGGGGGTGGTTAGTTCTATCATAACGAACTTAAGATTGGGTTGCTTATATACCTAATCCTTCAGGATTTCTGATGGAAAGATAATGAGAACAGAGATTCAGAGGTGGGCAATTATACCAAGTGAACACTTAGTAATTCAGTTTGCTTAGAAAAGAAAATGCAAAGAAGAGGCTATGGAAAATATTCATGGCATATTTTGATGAATACCTGATGTAAAGCAGTTTGTACAAAATTGAATTCTAATATTTCTGCTTATAGATGAATCAATAAAAGTGATTTTAAAAAGAGGATTCTATAGATCTTTACAACTCCAGGGTGGCTCTAATTCAATGCTGCTTTCAGTATATAAAAAAGTCAAAATTACTTCACATCTGAGAACAAAGAGCTCTCTCTCGAAGCTACCGCATCGTTTTCTGGTCAAGCTCTTCTACACTTTTTTGCAAAGATTAAGTACGCAAATTATGTGAACTGCTTTTTAGAACATGAATTCCATGTATTTAATTTTTTTTTTATATCGTGCTGAAATTTACACAATGTGGCTTTTTTTATTAGACAGTTACTTTAATTGTACTGGTTCTTTTTTTACTGCCAACTACTAACCTTTGCTTTCAGAAGCTGAAAAGGAGACTGCTGTTAGCTTAACTGTCAGCACACATCACGGAGCAGAAAGGGGGATCATTTCCCCGGACAAAGATGACCACACTATCTTTCTGGGAAAAGTCTTTGCATTAGTTTTGCTGGCCCCCAACTTGATCATGTGTTACTTTTAGCCTTGGAAACTTCTTCACTTTTATGGATTGTAATGGAAAAGTCTTAAGGGCCAGTCCTGAGTCCTCAGATAGTTTAAATCCAGCAATTTTGCCTCTGGTTATACAATGAAGAAATTTGTTTTGCTAATATCCTGAGACTATTTTGTGCACAATGTTACTACTTACCAATGACAAATAGAGCTCTAGAGCTTTAAATACCCCAAGAGTTCCCCAAGAGTGGAAGAAAATAATGATAGACCAAAACCCACATTGGCATTCAAGTGGGGAAAAAACTAAGTACATATATCATCAGGAAAAATTCAATCCCTATTTTGTAGGTAGCTATTTTGAATAATAACTTTCAGAATTACTCATCACTCATGGCGAGAAGGGAGGGAAAAAGTTTTTATAATAGATGACATAATCTCTAGATAGCAATCAGTAAACTAATATGTTGTGCCTTATTATTAACTGTGGAAAATACAAATAAACACATTGCCACATGTAGTTTATAATCAAAAACTAGAAATAAAATGTATTACAGGATAAAGCTACCAAGCATCATAAAACTGAGAAATAACCAAAAACATTATAGAACATGATTGAATTTAAAAGGCAGCACATATCCTTTCATGTTGAGAGAAGCTCATGAGAGGGGGTGAAATTTTCAGTTGGACCTTAAAGAAAGGTAAGATTTTGCTAGAGAAACGTGTTGAAGATTTCAGCACAGGAAGAACTGAGTGAGCAAAGACATGGAGGAAAAAAACAATGTTCGAGGAATTGGATTGGAATGGAAGGTTTGTGTGAGAAATGTAGATTAGCTCCAAAGGTATATAAAGGGTAAATCGTGCGAGCCCTCATATGCAGTATAAAGGGATTTAGTCCCAAAGGCAAGAGAGATTAACCTTAAAAGAAGATTGATATATGCAGGGAGAACTGGACCAGGGAAAGGCTAAAAATGCTGCAAGAATAAGCTAATCTTTGTGTGACCTTTCAAATTCAGTGCAACTGATCTTGAAGCGGATGGAGCCAGCATGATATCAGCGGGAATGGAAAGGAAAGGATGGATGCAGGAGATACAGCAAAGGAATGTCTGATTAGAGGAAAGCCTATCAGACTTTCTGCGTCTGGGTGACTAGAGAAGTGTGATACAGGAGCAAAAATGTGACATCAAAGGGATGGTTTGGATAGGGGGAAAGAGAAGGAGTTTGGTTTAAAAAAATGAGTTTTAGTACTGATGTCCAGTGAGGAGCCCAGAGCCAGAGCTGGAGAAATACGTTTGGTGTCTGCCTTCATAAATAAGGAAAGCCACAAGTATAACAAGAGCCCCTGAGGGGAGTGGGTATATAAGGAAGAAGACGGAGCCTCAAGAATAGCCAAGCTTCAGACAAGTTAGAGGAAGAAGACGCAGCAATGAAGAAAGGAACTAGATGGATGGAGAGGGATAGAGGGAGTGAGGAACAGGAAGTGAGCCGGGACAGAACAGAAATCAAGGGCAGACAGGCTTGGGCACAGCTTCCAGGAAGGCAGAGCTCCCCCTGGGGCCACATGTCCTCAGGACACAGAGCATCCTCTGCTCTCCACTGTGTACAGTCGCAGGTACAAACTGCCCCGCAGGCTCATCTATGCCAGCATCCAGGTGCGTTAATTCATTTGAGGGAGTATTCTAGGCCCCCTTGGATGCCAAAATATAGCACTTTGTCCATAGTAGCATCAACATTTTAATCTCAATAACTGAGAAGGAAAAGAGGCAAGAAAGAAGAAAGGCAGGAAAACAGGGAGAAAGGAGAATATGTGACATAAAGTAAGATGCTATAGAAAAGTTAAATAGAAGCGTTGTCACCTGCAAAAAAAAAAAAAAAAAAAGTCTTCTGAGAGGGTGTCTGAGGAAGAGAAACACTGTATTCTTTAAGTGGTTTTAGTAGTCAAGAAGTCTCCCATCTTCACTACAGTAATTCAGAACGAGAAGAAACTTGAGAATTTCCTATAGCCCAGGATACTGAATTTAATTTTGCAGATTTCATTAACTGTTATGGTGCCCTTAAAATTTACATCACAAGATATACGTCCATAGCCAAAAATGTTACATAGTTTTTGTAGCACTGATTTTGTGTAAGTGAAAATTAAGGGAATATTAATCAGTACTTTACAAAAAGTTTTCTCTTTATTAATTTGGAAGTGCTGCAGTGACTTGAGTGGCCAAATTTTTGCCCAGTGAAAGCAAATGAATACCAACAGCTTCCTAATTGAATAGGCACACTGTTGTATTTTTAAATATTCACTGAAAAATTCTCAGTCTTGGAATTGAGCTGTTCAGTGTCCCTTTCTTCCATATGTCCTGTAATAATTAAAACCTCAATTCCACTTTGAGGAACATTTAACACCATCTTTCTCACTTTCTTCAAATAATAAATGTGGCTATTAAATCAACCATAGACTCATAAAAGAAATCTCAGGATCATCAAGTCTTAAAATCAGAATAAAGGGTATTACCTAAGCAGCTTAATCAGAGACATTTATTTCTATAGTTTTTTAAATAACTTTAGATTTTCAGTATCTATAGGCTTTGCAGTGGTTACCAAGTCAGTGATTACCAGATAGGTTCATTCCTACTGCTTCCCTAATAATAACACAGTTTCTGCACCTTACAATAAAGGGACTGAGGTTTTCTAAAACTTATTTTTTTTTATCTGTAATAATTGCCAGTTTTATTCCTCTGGCTAAGAGATCCAGAGGTAACTTGAGGTTTACATTTTTTTAATAGTTCTTCCATCAAGAGTTCAGGTGCCCTCATTGCCCTTAGAAGCTGGTTGCAAACTATTTAACTCTTATAAAACTTTAATTCTTTGTGTGTGTGTGATATGTGTTCATGAAAAAATACATATAAGCAAAAAGAAAAAAGCTCACGCCACACAGAAATAAGCAGCTACGTTTCTGATATATGTTTGTATGTATACACATACACGCACACACACGCACACAAATTTGGGATTTAATCCTACATATGTGAGCTGATACTAAATATATCGCTTTGTAACCTGTTACGTTTTACTTCACAATATATAATGAATATATTTTCATGCAAATGTGTGAAAGTTTCCAGTTGAAAAACAGACCTGGAGAATGGGTCAAAATACAAAATCCAGTGAGATACTGATAACAAGGAAACTACCTAAAACAAAATTCCACCAGATGATTAAAGTAAAACGAAGGTCAAAGATACATCAGAAAACGCTAACAGAAAGAAAGCAGGGGCCAGATTTTAATATCAGGCAAAAAAAGAATTCAAGGCCTAAAGCACACAGGGTAAGGATGGCTGCGTGAATGTCTTTGCTTCCAATGCATCATCACAAACTTATTTTTAAACATTAAGTAAATGCATTCATACATAGCATAAGCCAGCAAGTATGGTTATGCCACAGTTAGGTTGGGCTCTAGCACCTGAATCCCAAAAGAATAGTGCCTTATGCAAGTATTTTATTTTTCTTATCTAAAACTTAGGGGATGGGCATTACAGATGATTAGGCTGCCCTGCTCCCTTCCTCCAACTTTTGCTTCACTTTATAGAGTCTCCATTTGCAAGATTTCCTCATGTTCCAAAATGACTGCCTCACATTACATTTGTCACATAAATGGTTTCTCATATTCTGTATTAGAAATAAGTCTGTAACGTAGTCATTTAAACATAAACCTTTGTTTCTATCTCCTATTTACCCTGAGTGAATTCTTAGTGCCAAAATAGCATTCAGAAAGGGTATAACAGATTCTAAGTTCACCAGCAGTCTATAGCAGCAGTAACCTTTTTGCCAACACATGCCCTTGACAAAATTGAGTGCATCATGTCCTCAATTATTTGACAGGTAAAAATGTTTTCTGGTAATTTTAATTTGTACTTCTTTGGTCATAAGTGACCTTGAACAACTTTTGTGAATATTAACTACTCACATTTATTCTCTTGTAAATTGTCCTGATACCGTGGTAATTTGTTTGAGGCTGGATTGAGAAAATTGTATTAAAACACTTTACATAGTATAAGATGCTCTATAAATATGAGCTGCTTTTAGAGTCTGATGAATAGTAAGAATGTTTTCCCTTTCTTCTTTTGGGATTATTGTTCAGATCAAGTAAAATATTTGTCACAATGCTTAAAATATTTTATACCTAGAATGTACTTGGACACACTCAGAAGTTCTTTAGTTTGTTGATTAATTGTCACAGATGGAAGATGCAGGAAAGGAACGTGTGCTGTTTTTCCCATAGTCTTCACTTTACTCATGACCTAGCTGCACAGTGATATGGGTCCAGGAGCATGGAAAAAATACGTTTTTCCAGTAAGTTCCTTCCAAAATCAGCATTAACAGGAGGAAAATCAGATTTGGGAGGAAAAAAAACAAAACAAAACACTAAGATTTGAAAAAAGAAATGGGACTACTTTCCAGACTTCTAAGAAGGAACTACCACTATGAGTTTGGAACTGACCTCACCTTTCTTTTAAGGCAAAGAGAATAGGAATGATACAGTAATTACCCTAAAATCCCTCTCCTCTAGTTAACTAAATCTACACCCATCATTGTTTGCTTGCCTTAGGATCAGAGATGTTCCTCTATACATTCTCCGTGCAAGCTCATTTATGGCCAAGGCTACAACTAATCTGTATATTTTTGTCTCTCAAATAGATACTTCCAGCTAATTCTCACCACAGGTCAGCTAACCCTCATTTACTTCAAACAAAACCTAAAATTCATCAATATATTTTTGCATTCAGTGTTCCTTAAGCAAACACATTACTAACACTTTGCCAAATTCAAATATCTTTTCTGTACATGACAATAAACATTTCAAATGCTTGAATATATATATAATTTATGTTAATAGGATATGCAGATTTGGGACACAGAGAAGAACAGTGATGGCAATATTATCTTACTCTATAAATTTTTATATATTCTGATTATGCTGCTTATTTCAAAGCAGTATATGATTTTTATCAGAATTTAAATTAATCTATTTGACTTATGCTATTATTATTTTTACACGTTTTATCTTTTTGTATCCCTCAACTTGTCATGGTTGCTGGTTATTCTGTGGATCTGGTAAGATATTAATGCAAAAGAAATTAGAGGAAAAAAGAGTTACTAAACAATCCCAGGATTAAATATGCTTCACAGGAAATAAAATGAACAAGTGTTTCCAAAAATGAATATTCTTAAATCATAATTATTTTTCTGGAGAAGCATCAAACATAACTAAGCCTTGGCTACTGAAAATTATATGTCCCTGTCAAGGAGCAATGAAATGTTTCCTGAATGGCAGAGCCCAGTAACTGCATGAAGAGTGGCTCCTTATGCGGTTGGGAAAAATAAGCATAATGATTCAAGTGCCATCTATAGGAAATGTTAAAGTATGGTAAGAAAGCTTGCAGAGTTGATTGGTAAGTAACCTCTAGATAATAAAGCTCTTATGCAAAATATGTCAAGCCTTTAGCCCTTAATTCTGAAATGATTAAAACTTTCTCATGCAAGGCAAACTCTGGACTCAGTTTTGACCTCTCCTGCTATTATTAGTGTTGGCTTTGTCTTAGATTGTCTCCACTGTGGGTCCATCCCAGTGACTGAGTGCGGCTCAACGTCTGATGCATCAGTAGCAATCTTCTCATGCTGAGGATGTGTTCTGAGTGCGGCCGCTAACAGCTGTGATTGTTGTTTGTAATTATCTCTATTTTCCTCATAGGTGGTCTCTTGCTGCGACAGCTCCTGAGCAATCATCTGCAATGTTGACTTCTCAAAGCTGTGATACTCAGGACAGGCCTGCCTCCCACTTTATCCATTCCCATTAGGAAAAAACCCAAATGCTTAATGACTACAAATGTCAAATGTGTATTGCTTGAAGCTGCTCCCAATGCACTATGTGAAATGGAGAATGTTGGTTATTACCTAGAAATTGAAATAAAATCAACGTTTGAATTAAATTGAGGAAGACTGAGGCTAGGATGACAAGTTGTATCTTGACTGAAACTTCTGATAACTGAACATTGTGACTCTGTATCTAACTAAAGCCGAAAGCAGTTAATTATTCATTAGCCATGTCTACCCTCAGTGCATGGGTGGGGATTCAAATCTATTCATTTGGGTGAAGGGATTCCGAACAAATCTGATTGTCACCGAGAGTTGTTTTATTATCTGTGTAGAAAATGGCTTTTTTTTTTTTTTAAGTTAATGGCTTTGGCCGAACATTTTTAATCTGTCACAGGACAATAGCAATGGCAAAAACATTGACAATACAGTTCATGGTTCGGTTCTCCCATCTTACGGTACAGGTTCCATCAGATGTAGTATCCCAAAAACACGAGCTGGCTGTGTGAAAGCCACAGGCACTCCTCTGGACCACTGCACAGGTCACAATATATTTATAAGCTTTTCCCAACTTAACCAAATGTGTCAAGGATTGTTCCACTATGTTTGCAGTCCATTGGTTGATGTTGTTCTGGTTATAATCTTCACCACCCAAGACCACATCTACACACTCTAACGATACTGTGCGCTTCATCAGCATTGAAGCCAACCTCATGGCAGTGGCGGTGGTACTCAGAAAGAAAGAAAGAAAGAAAGAAAGAAAGAAAGAAAGAAAGAAAGAAAGAAGAAAGAAAGAAAGAAAAGAAAGAAAGAAAGAAAAGAAAAAGGCTTTTAAAATCCATCAGTAAGTAGGTATTATATGCAGGTAGAGGCCAGTTTTAAAATATTCAAGGCAGGGGCATTCCGTTAACATTTGAAATAGATTAAAGAGGAATCCACACTCAGGAAGTACACTTAAGCATTCAAATATTTTATCCAAATCTTCACAAGAAGTTTTGTTAATCACAGAGAAATCTTAGCAGTAAATTTTCATTGCTAAAATGAATGGTTTTTGAAGTACATGGTTGGCTAGAGAGTATGTGAGAATAAAGGAAGATAGCATCAAAATTCAACAAATCCAGATTGGGAATCACTTGAGATCCAAGACTCTAAGGGCCTTGGCCCACTCCATCCTGGGGACAACTCTCATTTGACCCCAGCAAGTGTTGGCTGACACTGCCATCAAAATATTCTTGCATTGGCTTCAGGTTAAATTTTTTTTTTTTAAAGATTTTATTTATTTATTTGACAGAGAGAGACACAGCAAGAGAGGGAACACAAGCAGGGGGAGGGTCAGAGGGAGAAGCAGACTCCCTGCCCAGCAGGGAGCCCGATGCGGGACTCGATCCGGGGACTCCAGGATCATGACCTGAGCCGAAGGCAGTCGCTTAACCGACTGAGCCACCCAGGCGCCCAGGTTAAATCTTTCATGTAAGCTACCTGTCGGAGTGGCTGAGGACAGAGGGATGAATGTTCCAGAGGAAACAAGAGCAGATTCTATGACTGTTTGTTCCAGTTCACTAATAAATGTACATTAGGCAGAAATGGGGGTTAGCTAAGACTTGCTTTCATCATAAAATATCACCTGGTAACATGAAGGCAGCCTCCTCCCATGTTTCTCTATTTATCTGATGTGACATTGTTGACCAGCCAGATTGGCTTAGATTAGTTCACAAAAGTGGTGACTCTTTTGTTTGAGACAGGTATCCCAGCTCCCTACTTTTCTTTGTTCCTTTTTTTTCCCCCCTCAAATACATTTTATGTGTAATGTTTTGTTGCAAATTATCTTCTCTTCCACCATCCTTCTTTGTACCTACTCCTTGCTACTTTTTATCCATAGCATTTAATGAGGCATTTTAGAAAAGTTTCAAATGGAATAACAAATTCTCCCACAAGTTTAAACTCACAGAACTTACAGTCATGAAACTCTGCATAAGTATCTTGATATGCTAAAGGCATATCCCTCTTTTTTTGCAGGCTGACAAACCAGTCATCTTCTATTTGTCAGGTATCTAAGCCACTTAAGGAAGAACAAAAAACACGAGTTCTAGAGCAAGGTTTTTCAAGACCAATTTTGAGCCACTGCCAACTCCAGAGCCCCGCTGGTCACACAAATGAAATGGCAGCCTCCCTTTAGTTTTGCTAGTAAGTCAGTAGCTTTTCTGGCCGCACAACAAAATTTCAACCATTTTACTTTATCAGTATGATGCAAGACACGAATGAATTCTGCTTTTAAATCTTCTACCTTTGCCTATGAAAGAAGACATTATTTGTTGTTGGGTAATTATCTGTGATGTTTTATTTGTGCTCAGCCTTCTCCTTGTATTTATCAAGAGTTTCTGGTCCAAGAGGTCCAGTTCAGGGAATGACAAAGGAGTTGATATCGGACTAACCCTCTTACATAAAACAATTAAAACTGTATAAATTATTTAACAACTTTTTGAAAGCAACGGAGGGGGACCAAAACCAGGCAGAAACTGAGAAAAGGAACTGCACTGAGGGATATCGATATCTACATGGCTTTTCCTCTAAAGGAGATTCTCACCAGTACATGACAGTCAGGTAGAACCCAAGCAGAAAGCTGCAGGCTTTTGAGGATGAGGGAACACAGGACAGCATTCAATCAAAGTTATACTATTTTGTGTAATTATTAAGAAAATTGAAGGTATTTATAAGCTTGTCATATTAATTGGAGATATTTACTATCCAGAAAGATCATTTGTTTTAATTTTGGACATGTCTTTCCTTTTGGACAATTGAAATATTTAGGAAGAATATTGAACATATAGTATTTAATCTATAAATTCAGCTAAGTATATTTGAAGGTATTAAGTTTGAAATGGTGCCAAATATTCTTCCCAAAATATTTTTAAATGATGGTTACAAGTTGCTAGACTTAAAAATTCTAATAGTGAGATTTGTAAGCCAAACATAAAAAGTCACTCTTCAAGAAGTACTAAGTTTTTGAACTTATAACTTTAATAAATGGCATTTTAATTATTGGAACCAAAAGTTAACTGCTACCTAGTGATTCCATGAAAAAAAAGAAGAGGAATCCTCAAAAATACTGAAGATCTTACACAGTCAGAGATGGGAGCTTAACTACTGGGAGAAGGTACCAAGGGAGGTTCAAAGTTCAAGCAAATGGGCATGACAGAGGATCTGAAGGAGCTGTGGAGCCAGAGGGAAGAATGCAGGAAGACACCAAATATAGCAAAAACAGGAAGGCTCTTGATGACCACCGAGTCACCCTTTGTTTTACTCAGGAAATGTGTGTGTGTATTAGATATAGATACTTAAAAAAAAAAAAAAAAAAAAAAAACAACTGGGCAGCAACCAGCCCTTTCTTCCTTTTTATGAAGCCAGAACATGTGGAATACTGCAATCACCCAGCTGTAGGGGAACATTTAAGGCCACAAGGAAAACCCACACCACGGTAAATTAATGAATCCTACAGATCCATCATTATTTATTCTTAGAAATCAACTATTTCTGTTCCCCAGCAGAATGTTAACCAGAGTTTGGACAATAAAATGTACGGCAAAGTGATAATGCGAGTTATACCTTCAGGGAGATCTATGCAAGCTATTAGATTGTATTTTCCTTAAAATACCAAGACTCCCAGAGCCAATGCAACAGACACTTGTAACAGACCATCTTATCTCTGGTGAGCACAACAGCTACTTTTCTTTTACCATGTGATTTCTGACTTCACATTTTATCGTTAAGGCTCCCACACATAGGAATATACACAAGAACCCTATCACAATTACATACTTGTTTTAAAACCCACCTGAAGTTATTCTGGGAAGAGTAAGATTTCTTTGTAAAATCAAATACTGCAACAGAGTCCTGCCTTAAACTATTTCCATCTCAATTTTGAAATGTATTTCTTCACATTAACATTTTTTTTCTCCAAGGTATATTAGACTTTTCTCACTAAGTATGCAGAAACTCAATGAAAACAGATTTTGATCCACTTTCTTGGATTTACTCACATCTGTAGGTACTGCTGGACATCCAAAAACATTGTTGTTGTTAAAGTAATTATGTTTGTGCATATTCTCCTGCATGTGTCATCAAGTAAGCAGAACTTATGGGCTAGAGAGTCATTCAGGCCCATCATTATTATTAGTAATAAAAAACCTAATGATATTAACCAGTGGTTCTCAGACATTCTGCTTCCCGGCACTCCAGGGTTATGTGACACATCTCTATTGGTAGCAGGGGCTCACTATGGCTGCACTAAGTGTAGGGGTCAAGAGGGATGAAATCTTAAAAAAGCCTAGACGAATTTTTAATATTACCCTTCACCCCCATTCCTCCAGGAATAACTTGTACAAAGGGTAGCCTCATGGTTAAAAAAAAAAAAAAAAAAAGCTTCATGCGTTTAGGAAGATAAAACTTTAAACAAGCACAAAATGACCCTATTTCACAAACAAATCGCTCTTCTAGCATAATGAGTAAGAGCTTGGACTCTTGAGTCAGAATGATGGGTTCAAAGACGCTACCACTTACTTGGTCTGTGGCATTGAACAAATTCCTAAAACCCTTGTGCCTCGTTTCCTCATTTTGTAACACAGGATCAACAATAATGTGAGTACCAGCTTAATAGCCCTGTGAGAATTAAATGGGTTGATCCTAGCAGAGAAACTGAGACTGCCTGACCAAAAAAGATGAAGAAGCAACAAGAGCAGAATTCAATAAGTGTAAACGGTTACTGTTTTGATAGTGATTAAAAAAATATTTGGCCTGTTTTTAATTATTTTATGTGCTTAAAAGTACTAAAATGCATTTTATAAAATACATATATTAATCTGCTCAGGCTGTCCTAACAAAATGTTTCAAATTGAGTGGCTTAAACAACAGAAATTTATTTTCTCACAGTTCTGGCATCATGAAGATCAAAGCATCACAAGTTGGGTTCTGGTGAGGACCCTCTTCTTGGGTTTTCTGTGCACGCACATGGGGATGGTTTGGGGGGGAGCGGGAGGACGGCAAGTGGGATAGTGAAGCTATCCTTCTCTTATTAGGAGATCAGTCCTATCCAATTAGGGCCCCTCCTTATGACCTCATTTAACCTTAATTACCGCCTTAAAGGCCCTATTCTCAAATACAGTCACACATAGTGTTAAGGCTTCAAATTGTGAAGGGGGGACCCCATTCAGTCCTTAACAACATATAATCCAGATATTTCACATTTTTAACCAGTCTCACCACAATATTCCTCCCTACTAATTAGCCCACATTACTTTAGCTGAATTACTCAGAAGAAAAATTTAATGATGCTTTGTAAAATTCCTAGTTCCTAACTTCCTCTAAAAATAACAATTTTCAGTGGAACTGAATTAATCAGGACTCTAGTCCAGTATTTGCCCATGTCCTACCTACATACTTCATAAGGGAGAGTGGATTGGGCAGAGAAATGGGGAATAGCCCATAGATCGTATCATAATAAGTCAGAATTATCTTGAGGAACTTCCTCACTAACCTCTCCAACTCTAAAAAATTTTATGTGGATATCTTTAGATACTGTTCTAAGAACTCCCCAGATTTCTCCCATGCCTTTCCTCTCTTCAGAAAATTATACAACAAATATTTCCCTGCCAGACCCATTGGCTGCCAGAGCACATCAGCCCCCACTTCTCAGTGAATATCAAGCACAGTTATTTAGAGTTTTCTAGCAATTGAGCCAGATACCTCCTTATCCTCCAAGTTGATGAACCAAATTATTTTTCAAGAGAAATTAAAAAAAAAAAAGAATCAGATGGTATCTGATATATTGGTGCCACTTAGTTTTATAAATACTTTTTAAAAATACCTTTAACGGGGCACCTGGGTGGCTCAGTTGTTAAGCATCTGCCTTCGGCTCAGGTCATGATCCCAGGGTCCTGGGATCGAGCCCCACATCGGGCTCTCTGCTCAGTGGAAATCCTGCTTCTCCCTCTCCCACTCCCCCTGCTTGTGTTCCCTCTCTCGCTATATCTCGCTGTCAAATAAATAAAATTAAAAAAAAAAAACCTTTAACTTCGTCTAGTAGTCATTGTTTTTTGTCACTAATATAAGGCCTCTTTGTTCCTTTTCAAAAGCACATTAAAGATGTATAATTCTAGAGAAGCAATTTAAATGAAAAGTGTACTGGCCATGTTAGCTTATCAAAATCATAATGATGGGGGTATAGCTCAGTGGTAGAGCATCTGACTGCAAAATCATAATGATGTGCAAAGAGCAGCAAAGGGGGAAAAAATTCATGGGCATATGAATATTGGCAGGGACATGGAAAAGAAACTATGTACTCTCCAATGTAATAAATAAGTTACAAAGTTAACTTTGAAATTATAGATATAAATAATAATTTACATATAAAATCAGTGGAGCTGGCTGATACTGGTTCATAAGAACTGACTTACTAAAATCTTAAGAATTTGCTAGCGGTTGCTAACTCATTGGTAGCTTGAAATTGATGAACGTGGAAGTATGTATACCCCAAAAGTCAGCAAATGCTACAAATCAGGACTTTTTTCCCCAAAAAAGCTAGTGGTTCCACACTTACCAGCATACCACCCTAATATTCGGTGCAATTTATTTATGCACATTTATCACCTTAAATATAGGCAGGCTACTATGTAAATACCAGATTTTTTTCCCCTTCTTTCTCCTCTATCCACTCTTATTTTGAAATAGCAGTGCAGCTCTGTAGGCTCTCACGAAGAGATATCTGCTTACCATGGAATATCTGCATCTTAAAGTCTACATTTGCGGCTTCTTTGTGAAAACAGATCCTAAATGTTCTCGTCTCAGTACTGTCTGGAGTATACCATATTCTTTAAGCCAATGACTCTCGAGTGCTAATGGACCTGAGGATTACTCGGGGTCATTACAAGAACAGTCAGATTCTCCAATTTCATCTCAGAGATACCAGTGCTGTACATGCAGGGTAGGATCTAGTAAGCAGATGCTTTCCAGTACCCCAGGCATGCAGACCGCTGTACTACAAGGGGTCTTCAGCCTGCACCTATGAAGCACTATCATAACGTGATGGAGAGGGTGGTGGGAGAGTGTCTGCAGGATTTTGGTCACCGTGCCAAAAATTACTTTGAACCGGCCTACTCTAAGGAGCAGTAGTTGTTCAGTCGCTCTAGATCATGTTTCCATGTCAATAACCACCTCTTCCAGGAGACCTGATCAAATGATCTCATCCTCCAATTTGTTCGGATACTTCTATCCCAGCACATATCTTCTCTGAAATGTGTATTTTACTTGCCAATTGATTGCTGCTGAACAGCAACTGCTGGGTTTCTTGGCTAAGGATCAGACTTTTGTGTCCAACTTTTAAGTAAAAAAAGACTTTGCTGGGTTGGGATTTCCCAAAGATCACACCACTTCTGTTCAAAGTCATGCTTCCCAGTTTGCAACCCTTTCCTTGAAGCTCCTTAGAGATACCTAGTAAGAAATTTAAAGGCTCAAACTTAGGACCCCGAGATCAAAATTCACATGCTCTGCTGACGGAGCCAGCCAGGTGCCCCAAAGGCTTTTGAATACTCTTAAGGCTCCTCTTGTCTGTCTCCCTCAAGGATTAGAAGAGCAATTTAAACTACTATCAATTCTTTATTATCTATGGGGTTAATATTTGCCTAACAACTTCAAAGATAGTGACTGACCAAGCTTATCTCTTTACTGGAGTTCTGATATTCTATTGTACACTGTTCATTCCAGTACTGTAGACCTATTTCTTAGAGACTTAGTTTTACTGAATGAAGGTTTCAGATAAAACAAGTGACTGTATACACTGGCTACCATCCTAAGTATTTCCAAAAACATTCTTTTTTAGTGATTTCTAGCATATACACACATGGCAATATAGTAATTCCAAATTTTAATCTGTTTTTGCCTATATACACACCTCTGAACTTAGTTCTCTGAACTTTTCCAGTTGTTCTTCCCCCCTCCCACCCCACTGCCCCTGCCCCGGGGAGCTTTTCCCTCTCCCAAGGCTGCAGAGGGTCAGGTGGATGAGAATCAGCCACAGCAGAAACATAAATAAAGCCTGAGAACAATGGAAGACAGAAAGATTCGGAGCTATGGCACGGGAAGTTTTCCCCTGGCAGAGTCTCTAGAAGCAACCCATTGGGAGGAAGGCATACACCATGTACAAAGGAGAAGAAAGTGGGGAGACCACGAGTCCCTGGAAGCTGACTTTTCTGGAAACTAATTGTTCAGCTCTTGCCTTTTGAGAATCACTCCCTTGAGTGGTCAGCCAGCTGCCCAATCTACTTCTCAATCTGCTAGCTCTTGGCTACCTACAGGAAGGAAGCTCAGGATACTTGGAGGCTTCCAGAAGAGAAAGTAAGGGGTACTATGCCTAGAGAATGTGTGAGTTAGAGATGATATGAAGAGAAGGTCTCACCCTCTGATCAACAGTGCAAAGCCAGAAGTAGAGTAGCATCGTCTAAATGGCTTAATTTATATAAACAGTCTGTACAAATGTGTAAGTGCCCCTTCCAAGTGAACAAATACAAAAAGGAACCATTCTCAACAGAGAGATTACAGAAAGGTGCCTCCTCTAAGCAGATGAATTACAGAAGAGCCTAAGAAAGCAAGTCAGAACATCACGGACTGGACTTCAGCACACAGCCTGCACACTTGCACTCAATATATTGGCCACAGTGGGACTTGAAAAAACCAGGTTGAAATTGCTCCCTCGTTCCAGCTGCATGGACCACCCTCTATGACTCGCTTTTATCTTGAAAAATTGAGTTCAAGCATTACCATACCTTACCAGACAGGGTCAAGATTCTGTTCCCCAAGATATTTGTAATGCTTCTGCCTAAATACTAATTTAAAAATTGTATTAAGATGACCTGTCTGTGGGTCCGTTTCTCTCTCTACACTATAAACTCATAAGAGACAGAAACCACAAAACATTGATCTTAGGCCCTCCAGCACCTACTCTAGGGCTCGCTACAGAGTAGGATCTTAATACATGTTTGTTTAACCATCTATCCCTTGCAAAGTCCTGGCATATTTACAATACTATCTGCTTCTCTGTTAACACTTCTAAACAGAAGAAGAAAGCTAATGATGCAGAGACTTTAGTAACATACAGACACTCCACTCCACCCAACGGATTCAGTGAAGAGCTTTTTCTAATTAGGCAAGTATAAACGTTGCATTTTGAATTATTAATGCACATTGTCTCTCCTTTAACCTAAGCACATATTCAGGTAGATTCTTAAAAATAAACTCCTCTAACCTTAACCCATTCTGTGAAGTCCTGTGTTTCAGTACAATTTTCGGAAATAGTATGAAAGGTACTAACTAGCTAAAAGTTATTTTAATGTCTATATTTACACTGTACATGCAGAGCCTCTGATGAGGCACAAAATGCCATCACGACAATGGGTGGGAATGTACTACAATTACAGGAACAATAATATGCATATGAAATTTGTAGGTTTATAATTTATAATATGATAGGAAATGAAATATTTGAAAAAGTCAGTATCATGTACTGTTCCAAAAAGGTAGGAGTTAGGAATTCCTAATAATAGCCTGCTTTGAAACCTCACAATCCGCTAGAGTCTATAAAGCCGGGGATGTATAGAACCCAGGACTGTCCTCACATTTTCATCGTGTTTTCAGTTTTTGTAAGTAGTCACTTACGTCAAAAAGCCACAAAGCATCAAAGCGGAGCCTTGGTGAAAGTGATTTCACAAACCTGCCTCAACAATGAAATTAGTCAGATACTGCACCGTTTGATAGCATATCTTTTTTCAGATGTTATCTAACTGCAACGTTCAAAACCCCGGGGAAAAAAAGCATTTACGTTTTAATTTTCTGGGTGAACTATGGTAGGTTTAGTATCCATTAATTGAAATTCCTGTATGCTTGGTCAACCTGATAGCCAATGATTACCCAGACTTAAATTTTTTAATTTTTCTTCATTTTTTCTTCTTCAGGTTAAGGAAAAAAAATTTATGTGAGCAAAATTCTATAAGAGTAATCATCAAACTATTGCTCGTATGAGAAAAATGGAAGATATCCTACATGTCCCAGAATAGGACATAGGTTACATAAATTATGGTACAGCCTTGCAATGGAAAATATTATGCATCCCAAGAACAAAGACTGCAAAATACATTTATTATCTTAAAAGGATGTAGATATTTTGTTGCCCAGTTTAAAAGGCCAGTTTAAGAATGTGTATACTATAAACCTTGAAAATGTAAAAAGAAGTAATATGCCTGACAAAAGTAGTACGAAGTTGTTTGGTAAGAAGTGGCAAAATGTGTGTGCAATTGATTTCCTAATTGTTTACAGCAGGTTTTTAATTGATACTGTCTAAAGTTACCATTTTCTGAATGGCGTTCTTTAAAAGATAACTCACTTTTATTTTGGGAGCCATGGGCAAAATTATGCAGGGACAAACTGCACAAAAACTCCTTTTATAAATACCTCTCTGAAATATTGCCTATTTTTATACTCAAACCTTTTAAAATTGTGTTTTCTTCTGATGCTTTTAACATTGGACTGATATGCTAATACACAGGCCTTGCCAAAGCTTTGGCCATAATGCAGTCAAACAGACCAAAAGATAAAGTAGTTAAATAAATTGATTGCAATCATGTGCAAAAACAGACTGAGCTTCAAGTTGGGCATGAAGGAGATTTAAAGGAAATGGTGGAATTTGAGGTTCTGAAAAAATGTATAGGATAGGGAGAGAGATTTATTTGAAGGCTGTTTAAATAAGGGGTTGGGCACCCAGGAACAGCTCTGCTAGCAGAGACCGAATGCTTTTTTTTACCTTTTACTCAAGTAAGTAATGTCTTGATTCATTGATTCCGCTCTGGTTTGGGAAGGAGCGGGGGGCGGGGGGGGATATAGTCAGCAGGGTACCAGTGAGAGAGCAGAGATAAAGGAGAAGCAAATCCAGAAAATAAACATAAATAGTTGAAAAAATCTCCACATCATATGCAATCCAAGGACAACTGAATGAAACAGGTTGCTGGAGCCAAACATTAATGCCAGAATACAGAGAGGACTATAAAAGAAAAGGTGAGTTGGGATACAAACATCAAAGGCAATGAGAGATAACAAGTATGAATAATTTTAACAAGTATGAATAATAACTTCTGGTTTTTAAGCTAGACCTTGGAAAGATTTTAGTGGTGCAAAATGACCTAGAAGTATGAAAGAGGGAGGGGAGAAACAACCTCTCTAAACAACCTACTCCAGTCTAGGCACAATGGTCAATAGCTTCTCTCTTAGTACCTACAACAACCTGATGAGGCTAATGTTACAGTTTTCACATTACAGATGAGGAATTAGGGCTCACCGATGTTAAGTAACATGCTTGTTCAAGGTTGGGAAGAAAGGAGGCTATTAGGATTTCTGGAATGGTGGGATAAAGATCTCCATAGAAGTAATGGAAACACTGACAAAACTGACTTAATCAGAGCTCTAAAAATTAACAAATACTTGCCAGAATCCAAGTGTGTTTATTCAAGAAAAATAGCAAAATTTTGGTAAGGACAGTGAGCCCTGTGGCTAATTACACCAAACATTTAAAGAAGAGTCAATACCTATTCTTCTCAAACTATTCCAAAAAATAGAAAAGGAAGGAAAACTTCCAAATTCATTTTATGAGGCCAGCATTACCCTGATACCAAAACCAGATAAAGACACCACTACAAAAGAGGATAGGCCAATATCCCTGGTGAACATGGATGCAAAAATCATCAATAAAATAGTAGCAAACCGAATCTAACAGAACATTAAAAATCATTCACCACGATCAAGTGGAATTTATTCCTGGTTTTCAAGGGTGGTTCAATATTTGCAAATCAATCAGCGTGGTATACCACATTAATAAAAGAAAGGCTAAGAACCATATGATTCTCTCAATGCAGAAAGAGCACTGGACAGGGCGCCTGGGTGGCTCAATTGGTTAAGCGACTGCCTTCGGCTCAGGTCATGATCCTGGAGTCCCTGGATCGAGTCCCGCATCGGGCTCCCTGCTCGGCAAGGAGCCTGCTTCTGCCTCTGACCCTCCCCCCTCTCATGTGCTCTCTCTTTCTCATTCTCTCTGTCTCAAATAAATAACTAAAATCTTTAAAAAAAATAAAAATAAAAAAATAAAAAAAAAGAAAGAGCACTGGACAAAGTCCAACATTCATTCATGATAAAAGCCCTCAACAAAGTAGGTTTAGTTTACCTTTTCTATTTTCTGCTTTCCCTTCGTTAAAGGTGATAATGTCTTCTCCAGTGGCTATTAGGCAAAAATCAGGAAAAAAGGAAAGTAATAGATCAATTATTCCCATAATAAATATTCAGACTCCTAAATCATTACAAATTTGAGTCAATTTTCACTTGTTTTCTTAACCCAACTTATTCTCCACTGAATAAATGAATGATGTACCTGTAGAGGAGAAGCCGAAGAATGAACCAGCCTTAGTGTATAGATTCTGACTATTTACATTCAAATCTGAGCATGCCCTCCCCTAGCAGTCCCCAAACAGGTTAACCTTTGTAAATAGATGATGGGGATTAAGGGATGCACGTGTTGTGATGAGCACCAGCTGTTGTATTTAAGTGTTGAATCGCTATATTGTACACCTGAAACTAATATTACACTGTGTGTTAACGCAATTTAAATAAAAACTATACACCAATAATGTAACAGCAGAAAGATAAATCAAGGAATCAATCCCATTTACAGTTGTGCCCCAAACAGTAAGATACCTAGGAATAAACCTAACCAAAAGGGTGAAAAACATGTATTCTGAAAACTATGAAAGAGTGTTAAAAAACACTGAAGGCGACACAAAGAAATGGAAAAACATTCCATGCTCATGGATTGGAAGAACAAATATTGTTACTAGCAATGTCAATACTAGCCAAAGCAATCTACATATTTAATGCAATCCCTATCAAGATACCAACAACATTTTTCACAGAGCTAGAACAAACAATCCTAATATTTGTATAGAACCACAGAAGACCAAGAATAGCCAAAGCAATCATGAAAAAGAAAAGCAAGGTTGGGGGTATCACAATTCCGGATTTCAAATTATAGGACAGAGCTATAGAATCAAGACAGTATGGTACGGGCACAAAAATAGACACGTAGGTCAATGTGGATAGAAATGCAACAGATTTCCAGATGTTGATTTTATATCCTGCAACTTTACTGAATTCATGTATCAGTTCTATCAATTTTTTGGTGGAGTCTTTTGGGTTTTCTATATAGAGTATCAAGTATCAGGTCATCTGCAAATAGTAAACTCAAAACAAGGAAGTCAGTAAATAGGAAAAACTCAGTTCAGTCTACTGGTGCAAGGAAAAACCCAGTCCTTCCTGTTTCTTTTTTCTCTCACACTACTACCAGACTCACAGAGAGCACTTCACTTCTAGTAACCCAATGTGTGAAGGTTTTTCCCATGCCACCGAATAGCACTCAATTCCAAAATGTATGGGGGGTGAGAGGTTCCCCTCACCAAGCAATGCTCAGGAGACCAACTGACTGTCCTACAATTCAACTCAATTCTGACATTTTCTACCTGGAGAGAGCATTAGATCCCACAAGTTTAAGAATTCAACAATGGCCCCCCTTAACCCCCAACTTCAGATAACAGTCACAAGGGCAGGTTGCTACCTGTGCTCTGACCAACTGTCTATAAATCTCCCATCTCCCTCGAGTTTGATTAATTTGCTAGAGTAGCTAGCTCACAGAACTACATTTTAGTTACCCGATCACCTGCTTATTTTAAAATTTTTTAAGGTTTTATTTAAATTCCAACATACAGTGCAATATTAGTTTCCAGTGTGCAATACAGTGACTCAACACTTCTTTGCAACACCTGGTTCACATCACAGCAAGTGCCCTCCTTAATCCCCATCACCTGTTTCACCCATCCTCCCACCACCTCCCCTCTGGTAATCAGCAATTTGTTCTCTATAGTTAGCAGTCTGTTTCTTGGTTTGCCTCCCTCTCTCTCTTTTTTCCCCTTTGATTACCTGTTTATTATAAAATTCAGAGACAGATGACAGAGATGTATAGAGCAAGGTATGCAGGAAGGGTATGGCGTTTCTGTGCCCTCTCAGAGTGCACCACTCTCTTCAAACCTCCAGCTGTTCACCAACCTGAAACCTCCCCAAACCCTCACCTTTTGGATTTTTATAACAGCTTCATTACATAGGCATGATTGACTGAACCTTTGGCCATTGGAGATTGACTCAGCTTCCAGCCCCTCCTCTTTCCCAGGAGGTCTAGGGTGGGACTGAAAGTTCTAACCCTCCAATCACGGTTGGTTCTGGCAACTAGCCCCACCCTTCCTGGGATGGGGGGAGAATACAAAAGTCACCTCATTAACATAAAAAAGACATTTTTGTTGCTCTCATCACTCAGGAAATTCCAAGGGTTTTAGGAGCTCTCTGCAAGCAACAGGGATGAAGATCAAATCTATATTTCTTATCATAAATCACAGTAACATAGTTAGCTTTATGTAAAACAAGTGAAATCTGTTCCACCCCCAGCCCCAACTCTCCTTTGCTTCCTGGCTTAGGTGAATGGGCAGATGGTGATTGCCTAAGCCAGGGCATCTCTTCTCACAAGGTCTCATTGCTTTGATGGCCTTTGTGTTGCTAAGCAATTTATCTTTCTCACCCCCATGTCTGTCTCACCCATCACTGCTCATCTAACTCTAGCCCTGTCATCCTACTCATTGCATAAGCCAAATACATGAAGAATACATTGAATTTCCACATCCCAAGGTTCTTCCATACTTCAGGAATATTCTGGGTTTTTTTCTCAAGTTTCACACAAATAATCTTGTACCCAATATTGTTTAATCTCATCCATTTACCCTTCATGGAGGAATGCCTTCTAAGCCTTCCCTGAAACTTAACAGGTAGTTTGTTACAGTTTGTTTTTTTTTTTTTCTCTTTCTCAAATTTTCAGGTGAAAAATTTCTGGGTAGTCAACAAAATGATAGCACAATATGATGTCATTTTACTGATCAAAAGGCTACCTTTCCTAATTACAAGTCCTGCCCCATAAAGAAGGTAAGTTTGTCCTGTTTTTACAAAAAGCAGAATAAGTAAGCTTAAAATGGGCCTCCTGGAGACACTTTAACAACAACACACTACTCCAATGATGGGGATTCCAAATACTGTGGTAACCAGGTGGGGGCTATTTTTGAACAGACAGGCCTCTCGCTGTCCCTCAAATTGTACCACTGACATTGCCTCCCTCTCTGTTTATAAGTGGAATCACCCCAGTTCAAATGAATTCAATACCATTTCTTTTTTTTATTGTTATGTTAATCACCATATATTACAACATTACTTTTTGATGAGTATACTGTTCCATGATTCATTGTTTGCGTATAACACCCAGTGCTCCAGTCAATACGTGCCCTCTTTAATACCCATCACCAGGCTAACACATCCCCCCACCCCCCTCCCCTCTAGAACCCTCAGTTTGTTTCTCAGAGTCCATAGTCTCTCATGGTTCATTTCCCCCCCTTCATTTTTCCCTTCCTACTATCTTCTTTTTTTTTTTAACATATAATGTATTATTTGTTTCAGAGGTACAGGTCTGTGATTCATCAGTACCATTTCTTATTAATAGATCTGGAAAAAGATTTGTAATGAGGAACAAGTAAATTAGAGTAGGAAAACATTTTTTCTCTCAACTGTCAACGTCATTCAAAGATTCCATTAAGGACACTGTGGACATGAAATCTAATTTTAGTTATGGGGTTTTTGCTCTTTTTTATTTTTATTTTTTACTTTTAAAGTAAACTTAATTTTTAAAATATTTGTCAAATATTTGTCAATAACGTGCCACACGCTAGTCACTGAAGATAAAGTGGTGATCAAAATGGACTTAGGTGCTGCCCTAGGGTAGCTTAAACCAAGGAAGACAAATCTCAAACAAGCCATAAAACTATGATGTAAAGGGGGTCAGGAAGCTAAGGAAGTATATGACAGGGAAACTGAAACTATCATTCTGTGTGTGTGTGTGTGTGTGTGTGTGTGTGTTGGTTCCAAAATTTATTGGTATCCACTGCATCACAGTGTGTCCTATTCAACTGAAAATTTTCTAAGCCACTACCCCTACAGAAATATTAATAAGCATAATAATTCTAGATAATGAAACTGTAATTCTTTTTTTAAAGATTTTATTTATTTGAGAGAGAGAGAGCACAAGCAGGGGGAGCTGCAGGCAGAGAAAGAGGGAGAAGCAGGCTCCCCGTTGAGCAGAGAGCCCAATGTGGGGCTTGATCCCAGGACCCTGGGATCCGGACCTGAGCCAAAGACAGATGCTTAACCACCTGAGCCACCCAGGCGCCCCAGTGAAGCTATAATTCTTAAGAGGAAAAATATAGATATCAGTTACTTCCAAATCTATTACAGTGTCCATAGTTTATCATTCCTCATGTGAAAAATACCATAAGAAAATAAATAGAAGCAAAAGAGAGCTTCATTGAGGTCCTTTTTGGATTCCTGTTCTCCTAATTTCTAAATACGGTTAGAACATGGTAGGTAGTAATCTAACATATTCTAACCGTGACAATTTTATAGAGATTGAAATTCAAAGACAGCATAAGCAGAAGTTTTCCAGTATTTTGACACATCAGGTGGATGGTTTTCCCCAAAAACTATTCCTCAAGTACAAATAATAGAAGTGATTACAGTCCCTTTTACCAATGTGCCTGTAAACACTTAGAAAAATCATACACTGTCTCTGAGAAAAACCAACAGAAATTTATCTGGCAAGGCAATTGGGGTTCTAAAATTACTGCCCCCTACAACTTTTCCAAGCACCAAATATTCACAGGTATAAACTTTTCCTTGACAGAACACATGTTCTGTTGAATAGGAGAACACAAAGTCTTCTCTAGAGAATGATTTTACCAATAAATAAAGTAGAAGTCCCTCTAAGCATTTGGCCTCAAAACTATACAGAACAGCTGTAATGCTCACTTGTCTAACATATGTATATATTTATATGGCTTTTATTCTATGAATTGTTAATATTTTCATTGCATGAATAATCCAAACAGCCTGAACAATTGCTGATGACTATTTTGACACAAGAACACAAGCTGAATGACTCAAAGCATAAAGAACAGATTATTGTTATTTTATTTTATTGATCAGTCAATTAATGTCCTTGCCCAGTCCATGGTTTGAGGTAAAATCTGCTTCCATTTCGGAATGAAAACAACAAAAATCTTAACCAACATAGTCATTGATTCAAAACAACAAAGATGAATTATAACAAATTACCCCCTTCCTAGAGGTCAAGGGAAGAATTGAAATAATAGGGGTACCTGGGTGGTTCAGTTGGTAAGCGACTGCCTTCGGCTCAGGTCTTGATCTCAGGTCCTGGGATCGAGCCCCGCATCGGGCTCCCTGCTCTGCGGGAAGCCTGCTTCTCCCTCTCCCACTCCCCCTGCTTGTGTTCCCTCCCTCTCTCGCTGTGTCTCTCTCTCTGTCAAATAAATAAATAAAATCTTTGAGAAAAAAAAAAGTTATAATATGCCATGATCACTTTTTCATTAAAAAACAAACAAATGGGGGCGCCTGGGTGGCTCAGTCGTTAAGCGTCTGCCTTCAGCGCAGGTCATGATCCCAGGGTCCTGGGATCGAGTCCCACATCGGGCTCCCTGCTCCACGGGAAGCCTGCTTCTCCCCCTCCAGCTCCCCTTGCTTGTGTTCCCTCTCTTGCTGTCTCTCTCTCTGTCAAATAAATAAAATCTTTAGGAAAAAAAAAAAGAATTGAAATAATAGCCATTGTCTATTATTTTTCTTATTATTTGGTAATACTAGCATACATAATATCAGAAAGATTACAGGCATTAAACTTAAGCGTTTTATTATTTAAGAGTCATCTTTTTTCTCTAAACCCCAAGGAAAAAAAGATATCTTTTGACAACCAGAACTTTGAAGAATCAGTGAGACAAAATACGCTTCAAATTCAATTATTTTTAAAAATGGTAAAAAGAAGTCATTTTCACAGTTAACTTTTAAAAAAAGTAGTCACAAAATGACATACATATTTTATATTGAAACGAAAATAAGGCTATGAACCTTAATTTTACCTTCAATTATGTAGTTCATAAAAAATAATTCATGATTTCTAATAGCAAAATTATAAAACAAAATAATACCACCATGAATAAAGAGTCAAAGGTTAATTATTGAATTAATTATCAGGAGTAGTGAAGGAGGCTTCGTGACAACCCACTAGGTAGAAAGAAACTTTACTCTTATTAAAGGGCCAGGAATATACTCGTACTGCACTGATTTTACCTAAAAAACTTTTATTTATCCTCTCCTATACAGAAGCTAGATAATAGTAGGAAATATTTTGAAATAGGTAACATGTTTTTTAAGCTCCCAAATTTGTGCTTTATTGTATTTTCTAAGTGGTTGCTAGGACTATACATTCTCATTCAGGATGGGATCTCATAGAAGCTCAGTGCAGTTTCTTCAATTATCTAGAAGCATAAAAAATGGAAACTCCATTAGTGACTGCCAGGGGTTAGGTGGAAGGAGGGATGAATAAGTTGACCACAGAGGATTTTTAGGGAAATGAAAATATTTTGAGTGATACTATAATAGAGACTCAAGAAGGTAATGTACAGCTTTTTGTTTTTATTTCTTACAGATATTCCAGTTGAGGGTGGTAGCTTCTGAACTCTCTATACATTTTTCTAATAGTGATACTCAAATAATAAGTAATACTCAAATAGCTCAAGCGTAACATTCACAAGAAAATCCACAAAGGGATCAAAGCATAATACAAAATGATCAAGTATACTTTTTGGTCTATAAATATTTCTCAATTGCTTTGGGTTTAGACACACAAAAATAGAGCATAGTGACTGTCTATGAAATGGGAGTACAAAATTCCATTCAGCAGTGACCTATTTGTTTCAGTTTCATGCATAATAATTTAGATAACCAAAAAATATATTTGGAGTTGCCAGAGTCGGATGAATAATTATATTCACTCAACTTTATCCAAAGGTAGTTTCTACTTCCTCCAAACAACTTAATTAATTCAAAGAGTAAAGAATGCCACACTCAGGCCAAGTATAGTAAAGCAATGTAGATTTTTAACATCTAGGTCACAAAACCAAATATGCATTTCAGGTTTTTAGAGCTTAGCTATCCAATAAGCTTTGTCAAAAAGGTTTTGATGAAGGAAGTGCTATGTTCAGAGCTATGAGAGAGGGAAATAGTATTATGGGCATGTAGAAATGGATTCCTGAAGAGAGTTAAGAGTCAGGGAAGGCAACCAGGATGCTACTCCAAGAGTGGGGTTCAAGGGAAGAAAAGGATATTCAAAATGAAAAAGAGGTGACAGGTGTGAGAAAGACTTCAGACTTCCTGCTAGAAGCAATAGAATCCTGACATGGTAATTTCCAACTTGTAAGAACGATCAAATATTTGTGCGGTAAGGCACTCAGATGCAGAAGAGAGAACCTAAGAGAGAAGAGGCCAAAAAATGAGTCAAGTTGCATCCCAAATCAAATCCTATTGTTATTTTTTTTTATAGAAAATAAACCTGAAAGTTCAACCAGAAATCACTTTCCAATTTCTTCCTGCTAACATACTTCCTCTATGGTTTTGATGTGATTAAATTCAGCAAACTTTTCTTTATCCCTACATGTACAAGGCACTGTGCTTGGGATGAGTAGCTGGCCACATGGAAGGCTTAAAAATAAATTTGACAGAAACAGTCAATGCGCTTAGGTAGAGAGACGTACGTAACTGATGTGTTAAACGATGCAAAATTCCGTAATAGAGATTTACGGTAATAAATAGAGAAGAAATAATTAATTCCTAGCTATGTTCTAGAAGAAATACATTAATTGCAACTGCATTCTAAGTACTTTGATTTACAGAAATAGTTGGCTGTGAACATTCAAGAATACCAGGGTGACTTTGGGACAATTCCTTAGTCTCAGGAGACTCAGTTTACTTATCCAGAAAGTAAAGAATTGAGTTAAAACAATTTAGCCAGTAATTATAAAACTTTCTACTTCTATTTAGGTGTTACTAGATGGGGGGAAGGAGGGCTTAGAGTAGTGGATCTTTACAGGGAAAAACTTTCTAGAGATCACCAGTTTCTAAAGTTACTGTTAAGGTTTTCCTGTACAAGTTGAAAGACAGTCAACTTTGCCGATGTTCAAAAGTTTTCATGTTCTCAAATTACCGGCCTTTAAGCTCAAAAGAGATCCGACCCTGGGTATTTGTACCAGCAAGCATTTTCTAGTTGACATTTAGGGCAGGATTACTGAAGAATTACAGTGTGTTCAGAAACAAGGCTAGTAGCAATTAGACACAAAATGGAGAAATACTTCCTCTTTTTTCTTTTCTTAATTTACTCATAGGGTCTTTCTTCCAGTTTAATCTTTTCTGCCTTAATTGAGCCATATGTTGGAACAACTAGATTATGGTTAAGAAAGAAGTACAGATTTCCTATTTACAGTAGAATGAATTGGCCGAGCTAGTCTGTGAAAGGAAGTATTGAAGATAAATGCATGTAAAGCTATTTCTACTTGCACTGTCCAAAGGCCCCTTCTAAAATCCTTTTACTTCGTCAGTGCTTAAAATAAACCACAAGTGAGTTTTCTAATGATCTTAATGCAAAAAAATATAAATATGCATATGTCTATATATATATATGATATATGTATATGTATGTATATTAATCTTAGCTATTCTTTTAAATACTGTCTAGTGCCTGCCTAAAACTTGGATGTAAGGAGAGAATCAATTCTGTGTTTCTGGTGATATTAGGAAAAAAGAAGATTTTACCTATCAAGTTTAGCATAGACTTGTATATAAAATCTCAAAACATCTCGATGTTTATTCCAAACCAAGCTTAACTCAAAATTTACTAAGAGGCATTTTTGTTCTAAGTACTTATGTTAATATTCTCTTCTAGCCTTCTGGTAGAGATGTCCCTAAGCTTGGCACTCAACTAACCTCTCCTTTTTGAAATTCTTCATAGGCTTTTGATACAATATAATCCTTTCTCTCCATCTTTCTGACAATTCTAGACCATTTCCTTCACTTTCAAATAATCAAAGCCCTACACTTCAGTCTCTCCTGAGCAGTCTTTATGCCAACCTTGGTGCATTAGCTAATTCACCCATTCCACCCTAAGAATCAGCCCAATTAGACTTGACATCCTTTTCTTTGAAGGTTATAAGAAAATACAATAAGGACTACATTTACTGATAGTTACAATTGGTTTAAATTTAAAATAACTATATAAATGCAAGAGAAAAAATCAATATTCAAGTGGCTGATATTGTAATTCTAGGACAATAACCTTATTTGTCACTAACCTCAACCTAGTTCCTTAAAATAAGAGTAAAATAGTTTACCTTTGTTTATTATCATTTATACAATCACTCATCAGCCAAGCATGGAAGAAAAATATGTATTATGTTTCTTTTAATGTTATAAGATCAACAAAAATGATACAAATTATTTTTTTAAAGATTTTTTATTTATTTATTTGAAAGAGAGACAGAGATAGCAAGAGAGAGCACAAGAGGGGAAGAAAGAGAGAAGCAGTCTCCCTGCTGAGCAAGGAGCCCCATTCAGGACTCTACCCCAGGACCCTGGGATCATGACTTGAGCCAAAGGCAGATGCTTAACCGGCTGAGCCACCCAGGCACCCCCCAAATTATTAATCAACCTTTGATAATTTATTATGTATGCCATTGGCTACTAGATACAAAATACTCTGAACTAGCTTGTTCAATAATTAGCTTTTCTCTTTGTTTTTACTTTCTCTCCTGAATATAGAGAATTTCCTCATTATCTTCAACAATAGCAATAAACATTATTTGATCAGCTTCTAACAGCAAGGCTGTGTGCTAGAAACTGAACATGTAAAGATACACTATTGTCTCTCAGGAAGTTTACAAGATAGCTGATTTAAAGGACTGTATGAAAATACAAATAAAATGCAAGGCAGCATACAAGTGGCAAGTGGGTGATCTTAACAGTAACGGGATTGTGAAGGAGGAAGAAGTTTCCTGACATTAGGACAATCAAAGACAACATAACAAAAGTCCTGCGATTGAATCTGGGCCTCACTGCAAAATAAGTAGAAGCTGGTTAATAATGAAATAGCAATTTATTGAAAAAAATGAAGAAAAGGTTGGGGCGTTCTGGACAAAAGAAACACACTGAGAGAATAGGTTACAAAAAAGGTGCTATGAAACCAAAACCAGTCCAACAGGCAAGCAGGGGAACATGTTGGCGTTTACTTCTCAAGATATTTATCACTTGATAGGATATTCATATGGCCTCACTAGCTTCTGGAACAGCTCTGCTCTTAACATTTGAACAATTTATTGCCTAATTATTTCGTTTGCCCTTTTGAAGAGTCTCTCTGCAGGACACTTTCTGAGAGTGAGAGCACAAAAAGTGGGCCCTTGGAAAGTTATCCTTCCCCCATTGCATTAAAAGCAAAATAACCTTTTATCAAATGCTTTGTGACCATTTAGAATATTGAATTTGTATTTTAATCATGGAATTCAACAGGCATATAGCCAGTGGGAAGGACTTAATTACAAATGATGTCTTTCTCATGGTTATGCCCGCAATCCCAAGGGATGCTTTAATGATGTTCTGAGCCCTCAGACAGGAAAGGTCAAACGGCTTTGCTCCCCCAGTACTGCAAAGTGCACATAGCTGCACCTTTATCCTCACAGATGTTCAACCAGGTATAATATTAGCCTGAGGTAAAAATTCCAGGAAACATGAACTCCCAGAGTAGGAGATCTTTGGAATTCAGTGAATAATAGAGCAACTTCTTTCAGAGTTTGAAGAGCAGATGAATTTAGATAATCACCATTTGAATACAAATCTATATTTCATTAGAGGTATAATATGCCAGGAGAAATGCCATTCTGCTTGCAAATGTATCACATATTAAAGATTCATGATATTTTAGATTGATACTTTTTAAATTTTGAAAATGTTTCTGCTAGGTTTATACTATGCACATATTTAAGTTTGTATTAGGTTAAGTCAGATAAATTGACTTTTTTTGGTAGGTCAAAAATGGTTGAATATTCCATTGTACCTGGTTCAACCTGATTACTCAAGTTTTTTTACAATTAGCAAAAGAATGGAAAGTCACATTTTATAACACCATCCTGACCTAATTTTCATTCTTAAAAAATATTTTTGCATTATGCTAAGCAAGATATTTTCAAAATGTGCTGACATATAGATATCCATTAACTCTAAATTTGTGTGCATTTTTCCTTGCACTGGCCTTGATTTTCACTTTGATTTTTAGGTTTTGTATCTCTAGCACTAGCGAGGTAACTTAAGGTAGAACGTGACATACATTTGAAGCATGTAAGTCATTTTAAAAATTAATATTAAAGAAAATATTTGGTTTTTCTTAAAACTTAAAAAAGCGGGTCACCCTGCCTTCCCCAAAAAACCCCAAAAATACCTCATATGCCATGAAAGACATGAGTGTCCACATGCATTATTAATATTAATAATTAGAGAGAATCTTCATATACAGAATACAGATATTTGGGTCTTCCAATTTTTTTTACAACTTATACCCTTGTAAAATATTTGGTCATGAAATATATTTGTATTTATTTAGTTAGTTACTTGATTTGATTTTTTTTAACCAAAGCTTATTAATATGCATATTACTGTAATAATTGTATAATAATTTTAACAACTGATCAAAGTAATGTCTACCTCTATAAAGCATTATTTACGTGAACATTAATTAATTTAAACATAAAAAAATTTTAAGACTCTTAAAGCTGATTCCACTGTAAACTTTAAATAATTACTAAAGCATATGAAACTAAAAATGAGGGGCACCTGGGTGGCTCAGTCTGTTAAGCGTCTGCCTTCGGCTCAGGCGGTGATCCCAGGGTCCTGGGATCGAGTCCTGCATTGGGCTCCTTGCTCAGCAGGAAGCCTGCTTCTCCCTCTTCCGCTCCCCCTGCTTGTGCTCCTGTTCTCTCTCTCTCTCTGACAAATAAATAAATAAAATCTTTTAAAAAAAATGAAAATGAATGGAAATGTAGATCATGTCAATTAAATTAAGTCTGAATAACACTTAAAAACACACACTATTGGTAGGTTAAGTACTTGTGATTAAAAATACTAGAGATCTTTTAACAAAAACTAGTAACTAGGTACCTGGGAAAGGGAGCTAAGAAATAGAGGTAGGAAAGGACTGACAAGATAACTCTTGTCTGGAATATCAGTGGTAAAGTAGTTGCCATTATTTCTGGAAAGCTTATCTCAATTGGTGGGGTTATGCCTGAAAGTGAAACAAACAAAAATTCTAGAGTAACTTACAGTGGTCCAACAGAATTGTCAAACAGATGTCTTGTGTGGCCAACAATTTCTGAAGAGAATGCAGTACATTCTCTTAAGGCCCCACTGGAATAAAGGGAACAAGTACCATCCATGGGCCAGCTGATCTGATGTGCTCCCCAGGCCACCTCCAGAAATTAGGTTTTTAAGTGGAAAGAACAAGATTAGTGTTTAACCTATCTTTATATGATTTCATAACCACATACCACCAGCCTCACCATCTTGATGAAGCTTTGATATAAAAATTGTAGGATATTTGTTTTTAACCCTAATTCCTTTATGTTCCTCAAAATCCGTATCATCCTGAACATTTACAAGAAATAGCATAAACACTCTTCTTATAGTTGAAAAGCAGAGATGTATCCTATTTTAGTTGGCAGTTAATGTGGGGGCCTACAGTATAACAGCTGTCTCAAATAGCCCTTAAATTAACTACAGAATTTTGCAAAACCTTTAGCGGCTTGTTTTCTGTGGGGGGGAAATAGAAAAAATGACCAAAGAGGCGTCTTGCCCAGGTTTTGGAATGACTGTACAAGAAAGGTGTTGAATTGACTGTTGGAGGATTCATTCTTAATTCTTTCAGTTTGAATATAACTCTTCATTTAGGGAGGATCTGTGGGTGTTGGGTGTGTTTTCGTAACAAAATCTTTCCAAGAGGCACGTGTTAATTTACCACACACCGGAATGGCAAGGACGACGGTCCGGGGGCAAGAACCAGTGAAATACGTCAAGGAAAAGCAGGGAAGATTTTTTTTTTTTTAAGATCTCTTTCCCGCCTCTCTCCAAAGGCGAAGCCACCGCCGAGGGTTAGGCTTAGGCTTTATCTCTGAGACAATAGCGCCTCTCGCCGCCTGGGGCGCAGCTCAGATCTCGCGCCCCGCCCTCCCCGCGCCCGCGTCCGACCTGTCCCCCTGCCCAGCGCTCTCATCTGCCCCACGGACGTCCCCGCCTCGCTGGTCCCCGCGTCTCACCTGCGCTTCTGTCCCACGGACGCCCCTACTCCTTTGGCTTCTCTGCCCACAAGTCCCCGGCCGCGCCAAGCCCTCAGCGCATCAGTCCGCCGGCCCGCCGGACCCTCCGCCCCCAGCCCCCCGCCCCCGCAGCGCGCCCGCGAAGCTGAGGCGCGGGCCGCGGGGCGCCCGCGGGCCTGTTCCCCCCCCCCCCCCCCCCCCCAGGCTCCATCAAAGGTGTCTCTGTTATTGAAATATGAAGCCATTTCCTCTCCAAAACCCTTGGTTACTCAGGGCGGGAATCAATGGACCTATATACCCTCCCCGGAGTTATAAATAAACGTCTATTTGTTCAGGAGGCGTTTTCCCGCGTGTCCCAGCATCTTCCCCCGTGGTTATTTTGGGGTGTGTGTGTGTGTGTGTGCGCACCCGCGCGCGCCCTGCGCCCATCTGGTTCTAATCCTGGGTATGGATCCATAAGCCAACCCCACCCATCTCGTCCGCCCCTCGCATTCCTCACTCTATAAATAAATCCAGGTTCTTTGAGCTCCGTCATCCAGGGATACAATAGCAGTTGTCTGTTAACGGAGATTCAAACCCAATATCGATATTGAGTCCAATAAACAAGAAAATACACTTCTTGCAATGTGGGTGGAAGGGCACCTCCGGTTTAGGAAACTTTGTCTGCTGTTGCCATAATTGCCTCTCTACCTAGTCACCCTGGATCTCCTGGGGAAAGGGAGACGGAAAGGCTAGGACATCTCCGACCTTTGGGTTTTCCTTTTAACCGAGGCTAAAAATCAAAGCGAAAATGTACTGTCCTGGCGTTTCTGCCTCACACCGCTGCCCCATAGCTCGCTCTCCCGACCCCTTGCCCCAGCCTCTCTGTACAGACCCCGGAGTGGTGGGGCTGCGGGAGGTGTGGTGTGGGGGGGGGCTTGTGGCTGTAGCTGCTTTTCCCAAGCCCTGAGCGGGATACTCCGGGGTCTGAGCAGAGTGGAAAGTCGTCTAAGAAGCGGCTGTTTCACAAGATCTGGGCACAGAGCTGCCCCTCCCTTCCTCCCTGAAGTTTGCATGAAGTGCACGTTAGGCTGTAATTAGGGGATCTGGGAGGAGAACTTTGCTGGTGACGCTTTGCTTTTCTTCTGCTCTTGGTGAGAAAGTGCCTCCTTCTTCCCAGGACCAGGACCTCTGCCATCCAGCGCCACAAAGAGACATTCTGCGCGCACACACACACACACACACGCACACACACGCGCACGCACACACACACACACTTGCCCAGAGACAAACTTAAGGTGAGGAGAAAGAGCCCTAGCTTCACTTGATCTCCAGGCTCCAACCTCAGCAGGACTTGAGAGCATCTGAACTTCTGGATTTCAGGACAAGGTAAAACTTCCATAAAATTTTCACTCTTCCTCTCAAACATTAGTGCCTTGAAGATTTCAGAGAGCAATACATATTATGATGTATATATACATTAAAACAGATTTTCTTATTTTCTCTCATTTTCTTTTGAGTTTAACATGACATCTCAATTTTTTTTTGAAGAGTCATATTGTCAGATAAAATACTGGATTGCAATAAAAAAGCTCAGTCTAGATTGGGGTAAGGATTAACTCTAGTATCCTGGCTTTTCCTCCTGTTACTATAAATCTGGTAGGCGCGTGGTTTCCAAGCGGTGGCTTTTCCATCTGTGTCTCAACAAGCATTTTCATAGCACCTGAGATTTAAAAAAAAAACGATAGTATAGGTTGAAGGAAATGCTGAGGAATGGGAATGTCCATTCCAGATTTTAGAGTTTTGTTTTAGGGAATATATAGGTTTGTGTGGAAAAGAAAGTTACTGTAATCATAGGAAATACCTGTTAGATTGATACTTTGAGATGTTACCAATTTTGGTCCCTGCTGCTCCAGTTAATTGTGAAATTAAGATCATAGAGTTATGACGTGCTTCATACATTGAATGATTTGATAATTAATTTTAAGGTACTGAAAAATATTTTAAAATCATAGTTGTTAAGATTACCATTAAAAGTTGCTTAAAGGATTTACGTGTTGAGACGGTTCACCACTCTAAGCAAATCCGAACATTTTGGGTCTTAAATGAAGTTGTTTTCTTCCACTGAATTTGACTGTTGTGTTCAAAATGAGATGGTTTATTATTTTGAAAATAAGTTATTTTATTTTCATTTATCACTGGAAAAACACACCGAGTGGCCAGTACATTTGGGAATTTTTAGGGTGGAAAGTGTTCCTGTACATGTTCCAACGTGATGTCATAAAATCAAACATACTGGCTGGCATCTTGGAAGTTAACGGTTTTTAAGAAATTAAGCCTGTGAATTAATTTCTAAGTGAAATGTAATATTTATTCATTATAATTGTAGTTTCTGGTAATCATTCTATTTGATTATTTCAGGGTACTACATTGCAGTAATTTTATACACACTTCCATGACTTCAATATTTCAATGGAATCATAAAATAGGAACATTGTTCTATCAGAAATGTATCATAGTAGCTCTCTCTGGATAACTTTTAATGTGATAATTCTTACATCAGTGTTTAACTTCAGTCCCATTTACTTCTACTAATAAAGAAGTTTTCGATTCCATTCAGTAAACTAGAACGTGTGCCAGAGGTCTATTGAGCATTTATTAGTCTTTAGTCATTTGGGGGCTATCTGTTCTCAATAATTTAATTGTTTAAGCTGAAAGAATGATGTTACATTTTTGGTAACCTCTTCACAAAATTGGAAACAGCTTTTAAAATGGGAAAACTAGATAAGCAGAAGTAGTTTTCCTTAAACTTAATTAAATGAGTGAGAGAAAAGCAACAACCTCAAAAGATCGCTGGTCCCTAGGGAGAATGTACCCAGAGGCCAGTGTTCCAGAAGTGTCCTGGGGGTCTGAGCTTTCTATGAGAAACAAAAAAGAGAAGACCATCATGTTCTTATAAAGCAAGCCATTTATTTATTGTCAGCAGGCCCTGTCTCTCAGAGGAATGACTGACACTGTAATTTAGAAGTACTGAAGAGACTTTCACAGAGAAGAATCAATTCATTATATCCCTAGTGGTTTCACTTCCTCTTCCTTCCTTTGGGAGCAAGTAACACATCCAGGATAAATACATTTGGCAGAATATGCAGAAAGATACTTTATAAGTAGATGGTTTACCAAAGTCCTGCCTTTTAACATCTTGGTTGCAGAATACTGGTATTTTCTGAAGAGTTGAAGAAGGGTTTAAATCTGAAGGTAGAACTGTACTTCGTTTCTGGAAAAATGAACACGAATCCTTTTTCAGGAAATAACTCCCTTTTCCAGAAAACACTAGTGCTGGTTTTCTTTTCATTTCCTTTTGCTTGTTTCCCATGCATGTTTTATTTTCCAGATTACTTTTTTAAGATAATGGTATTCCACCAATTAAAATTCCAACAAAATGCAAAGCAAATTTGAAAATAACTTTTACATCAGAGTCTTCTGTTGCCTTTAGTTAATTTTCCAACATGCTGGATTCATTATTAGTAACCATGGTACTTTGTCTGTGTTATTTAAATGTACTTAGTCTGTTATTTAAAGGTGACAAAATATTGTTGGAGGAAAATGAGGAGGGATGAAACCTGAATATACTTAGGATTTTAATCAATAGTGTTTAAGGAGAATTAGAGGAAAGAACTGGTTAAACAAATATTAGGTGTAGAGTGGACGTGATGGCATAAATTAATAATGCAGCTCTTTATTTACACCATGAAAGGTAGGGTCTGTGATGGTTCAGTGTGTGAAGTGCGGTCCCTGTGTGCCACCTAGTGGTTGAATTGAAGAAGGCTTTCGCACCAGCCTCTCACTAAAAACTTCTGAGACTTCTATTCTCTTGACATTGAACACTAACTGCATGGCAGACGTTGGGGTAGGTGCTCACAGTAGAAAATATAGCAAATGTCTTTTATATAATTTAAAAATCAAGGTGCCATTTAACTGTTGATTAAATTCCCGGTGGTTGCATTTAAAATCAGTTTACTCTTTCCTGGGTAATTTACCATCAACTTTCTGCCTCCATGAGGATATAGTTTAATAACTGTGACTCGCTTCTAATAGAGAATGTGTTTTTTTTACAGAGATGTCATGACCTAGTTCAAGAAAGGATGGGGAGACTTTGAATCTTGAATCACTGTTTCTCCTATGGAAATACACTTCTGTAAAGTTCAGTGTTGCTGAGGGTAAATGGGTAAATAATTACTAGCTTAAAAGGCTAGCACACAGGGCGCCTGGGTGGCTCAGTTGGTTAAGCCACTGCCTTCGGCTCAGGTCATGATCCTGGAGTCCTGGGATCGAGTCCCACATCAGGATCCCCGCTCAGCAGGGAGTCTGCTTCTCCCTCTGACCCTCTCCCTTCTCATGCTCTCTCTCTCTCTCTCTCTCTCTCTCTCATTCTCTCTCTCAAATAAATAAATAAAATCTTTAAAAAAAAAAAAAGGCTAGCACACAGATACTTGCACATATTACATCTTCTCTAGATATATTTTCATTAAATGTAAAAGGATAGTAGTAAAATTTGTTTGGGGGTCCTAGAGGTATTGCCCTCAAACCCTAAAAATTAGCATGGAGAACAACTTCAATATCTGTGGTTCATATACAGCTTCGAAGCAGGAAGACTGTTTTCACTAAATTGACATGATAGGAAAAAAATCCTAGGAAAGAACTATTAGAAGGAAAGCCACCGTTTGAAAGAAGCATCAGGATATCATAGATTAATCCATCAGAATATTGCACTGAGAATTTGGAAAAACTTTTCTCCAGGAGGTATGTGAATTATTCCAAGTGGCTTTTTGCAAGATCTATGACTTAATGGCAACAGTGTTCAGCACATCAGCATTAATCAAGACAAGTTCTGAAATTCACATTGGAAGGTAAAATGCCTTGGTAAGAAAAAAAAATGATTAATGTGTTACTTGCTGAGTGAGCTCTAGTGGTGTAATCCATAAATCCAGTTGGGCCTGCCTGTGTGGAATGGAAGCTTCCTAGTTAGGGGACTTTGGTTTTGTGTATGGCAGTGAGACCTACATGGGGAAAGAAGGAAAGCCTCTCATTAAGTCCTTTATCATTAATGCCACAAAATTATAGCCTGAGTCGATCAGAGGCGGTGGCTGGAAACACTATCAATCATGTAAAAGAAAGCATATTATCTTAATTCTTATTTCCAATAAGTTGTTATCCACCAGAAACAAACCATTCTGTTAACAATTTCATCGGACCATCCTCATGATTTAGAACGAATCCCATACTTGTACTTCGAGGACCTAAAAGTCAGAGGCCATGAAAGCAGAACTTTAGACATGGATTGGAAATGTGTCATTCGTGGTTTCAGATGGCTTAGTGACACTAGACAAGAACAAGTTTGTGAGCGAGAACCCGCCAAGCTCTCCGAAATGGTCTGCTGCTACTGGGTTCTCGGTGATGTCATACAGAGTGGGTCCACCTGATGGCTTCTCCCAGTGATGGGGACCCGGAGGGGGCTGCTCCTAGTGCAGAGTTCTTAGGCACATGCAGATCCAGCCAGGATTTGTTTAAAATAGCAAACGGTGCTGAACTATTTTGAGCTTCTATTCATTGTTTTATAGTTTAACAGGGGAGTGAGAGAGTGACACCTGAGATGTGGGGGTGGGGGGGCAACAATAGAAGGCCAGGGGGCTATTTGCAAAACAAGGCAAAACAAAAACAAGCAAAACAAACTCGCAAAATGAAAGTCACAGAACACTGACTACATACTGTTCAGGGAGTGGTTCTCAAACTTGTAAGGGCAACAGAAATTTCCCCTTTTGTCCAACCTACCTTAACCCAGAGAGAACACAAATCACTTGATTTGTTCCTAAATTCCAATTACGATACTCCAGTTACATTTACTGTACTAAATAAAATCCAATTAAGTTAAATAACATTCAAATTATTTTTATGGTAAATCTGGATTTTCCTAAACTTTCCCGAAAGTTTCGTGGATAATATCTTGCATCAGTTTCCACCTATACCGTGTGAAGTTTTCTCATTTTGACTCTCTTATTTCGATTTGGAGATCACCTCATTTGATCATTCATGCACTCATTTGTTCATTCAACAAAAATGTATTAAATCCTTGCTATTTGCCAGGCACTGTGCTAGCGCTGTGTGCTGGGACCTTCACTTTATACCATGAAAATTCATTCTAAAAAATTCAGAAAGTCAAAATTGACTGATAATGAATCTAAAACACTGCAAGATCCTGAGGTACATGGAGTAACAGAAACACGCAGAAAGTTCTAGCCTCATAGTTTTTGTATTAAGAGAATTTTGAGCATGGATCTTTAAAATCATGTTCCGTGTTTGCTATCTAGCTGAGTGGGTAAGAACTTCGGTTTTTGGTTGTGTGGGCGCAGATGGGCCTGGGAGGGTGGCTCTGCAGACCTCCAGGAGGGTGAGGCTTCCAATAATCTGTCTGCTTGGATGGACAGGAAAAGCAAAAACTCATTTGCACACAGTTGCTGTCTGCCAGTTTGCATCTAAAATTCAGATGGAACACAGAATGATTTAGTGCTTACCATTTGCACCAGACACCATGCTAGGTGTTGCAGAGTAATTGGCTCAAGGAATTCACAAGCTGGTGGGGAAGACAGATGGATGCACATCATGAATCACTAGTAAAATTTGCCACGTAGGTGAAGTTTGTCTTCATAGTCTCCTGGGTCTCTTTTCTTTGCCTTTATCCAAACTTTCCCCCCTGCCTCTATCTCATAAAGTAAGACTCCTGCTCTCTACCCCCACCCCAGAGGATCTGATACTTCTCTGGTTTATTGATTTCTTGACTGACTGATTACACTTCAGTGTGAATGAGTTTCACTCATGCATTTACATTTCAAGCCTTTTATGTCTCTAAAGTAAATGTTTTGTTTTCTGTGAAAAGAATTTCAAACATTCGGGGGCCTTCCTATCATTACACCAAAGGGTGTAATTAAGCTGATTTAGTCCTCCATGGTCCTCAATCTCTCATTTACCCCACTCCGTATGTGAGGCTAGAGGGACTCCCTCAAGGCCCGTTTCTAGAAACTTGAAGGATCTTGAGTCCTGTTAATGATTGGCTCCTTTTAGCTGAGCCTGATTAACCTGTCCTTTCACCCTCTCCCCAGAGCTGTGCCCAGACCAAGTGTCCCCTCTCCCACCTGGAGGAGCCTCCAAAGCCCATCCCTTTGAACCCTTCCGTTTACTTTGCCAAAACCTGCTCTCAAGTCCTCTCAGCCCTTCATCGCCATGCTTGGGTCACTGCCCCTGGACAGGTAAAGCACCTAGAGCTTCTTATGTTCTACCATTTGAGCCCTTGGGCCACCCTAAATGTCCAGGTCTAGAGGGAGGGAATATTTGGTCCGAGGACTCCTCTAAGTAAAGGGGCTAAGGGAAGAAGACAAAATATGCTTGGGGTAAGCATAGGAATTAGCCACCATGTTGAAAATGTGGGTCAAAGTCAACATCTTTTAAAATATGAAAGGTACTTCACTACAATTGGTTACAGAGAAATTTTGACATTGATGTTGATTATAGATTCTGGAAAACTAACTACAGGGGGAAAATGAAGATCTGCTTTGCCTTTATATAAAGAAAGCTAATCAGAGTCATTTGTGTTAATTCCTTCCCATTTTTTGTTTAATTAACATATAGCATAATGATAGCCATATCTTATTAGTTGTTTCAGATTTATGTTCTCATTGATTACATTCCTTTGATTATGCCACCATAGTTTGGTACTCCTATAAGATACTGATCTGTTCTTATATGAAGATGTGCTCACCACATTTTATAATGCCAGGACTGATAACCCAGATTTAGAGACTTTCCTTCCCCTTCTTCCTGTGGCCTAAAGTAGAAGGATCATTGGTCTGCATTCTTCACCTAGCTGGGAGATCTAGATGCAGAAATTCAGTAGGTGCCCTGCCAATGCTTACTGTTGTTGTCAGTGCCCAGTACAGGGCAGAACGTGGGGCTTTCGGGGTCTCCCGGCCTTTTATTCCAAGTGCCTATATTCCAGATGTCGGAACACTTCCCAACCTCAGGCCATTCCCTGACTCAGCCTCTGTTTCCTTTTTTGTCTTCTGATCTTTCAGTGTTGTTAAATGCATAAAATCTTCCCAGATTTAAATAATATAATTGGTATAAAATGAATAATATACATAAAATTAATTGATAATTTCAATAAATCTCTAAAATTAAGGAAAGCAAGACTAGAGTCTGGAAATGAGTTGAGAGAGGCCTTGGACCAGTGTAGGCATGATCTAATAAGGATGCATTTATTGGATGGAAGAGAGAAGTCAAGGATAGTGTGACTGTTTCCAGGGCAGACGGTAACACAAAGAGAGATGTGACAGACTAAGATTAAGCTCAGTCGTTAAGCGTCTGCCTTCAGCTCAGGTCATGATCCCATGATCCCCTGGGATTGAGCCCCGCATCGGGCTCCCTGCTCAGCAGGAGGCCTGCTTCTCCCTCTCCCACTCCCCCTGCTTGTGTTCCCTCTCTCAGTGTGTCTCTCTCTGTCAAATAAATAAATAAATAAAATCTTTTAACAAACAAACAAACAAAAGAATGAAGGAAGAATAAAAGTTTCTGGGAGAATATGGTGAATCTAATTTAGGAAGAACAATGGGACATCCAAGAACCCATGTGAGTTGAATGTATATATCTTCAGCACAGGGGAGAAAGTTGTGGCTGAAAATAGAGATTTGGAAGTCTTTGGTACTAAAATGGTAGTTGATAATCATACAGAGAGAAGGAGATCACCTAGGAAAAAGCAAAGGGGAAAACAGCTGACTGTGAACTGAAACACAAGAAAAAAATTGATAAAAATGACTTTTGCCATTGTTTGTGCATGATCTTAACTTGTATTTTATCAACTAAAAATGTCCACTGAGTTGGATAACATCAGTGTTATTAATCTTTATATCTCAGTCTTAGTCCTCTGCATATAGAAGGTGCCAGACATGTTTGTTGAATTAAATGAAATTAAAATGGCATTTCTGAGCCCTGATACTCTAAAGACAGATTTTCATAATGATAACTCTGAACCTGGGTAAGACCCCAAAATGTCTGAATTGTAGTTATTTATTCAATTTTGTCCAATACTGAGCTAGCTTTAAATACATGTTGTTGCATTTTGTTGTTTAAAAATCAGTAATCAATGTGTGGTGTAGATGGTAATTCACCAGAGTACTTGATTAACCTTAGCCCATGTTGTTTAGCTTAGCATACAAATGAGTTCATCACAGAATGCAGCCTAGCTCAGGTCCATTTATAATTCTTTTCCTAGTTCCGTGATCTTGAAGACCTCCTAATCTTAGAGCAGATTTGGAGCCCAGAACCCTGAATTTCTCTGGTTTTCCCAGCAACTGGCTTTTTTTCCCCCAATTCTTCTCCTTCCCTCCGCCCTCCATACTACAACTGCCATATAAAATCCAAAGGATAATTGAATGATGTTTAGTATAAGTATGTCTCAAATATTTCATGGTACATATTTATGCTAATGAGATTATTTGTTGTTCATCTGAAGTTCAAATTTAGCTGGGTGCCCTGTATTTTTTATTGGCTAAATTAGATAACACTACCCGACACTTGAAGTTACTGTTACTAGAATATGGCAAACAAGAATTTCCCCATGAAACTTCTGAACACTCTCCTTCTAAAGTCAACAAATGAAGTTACTGAATCTATCTTCACAAGTTAAATGTATTGAAAAGATAATCGAAATAAAATTAACTATGATATACCATTCAGTGCAAATGTATCAAACATTTATAATGATGGTGTTTTATATATATAGCCTATACACTAAGGGCTGTATTAAGAATGACATAAATGTATATTAGTGATCATGTGTTTCAGTCTATCTAAAATGTGTTAAAATAATGTACGTTAAAAAATTAAGCTTTTTAATATTCACTTTTTCGAGTTGGTAATGATAAAACAAGCAATCATTTTTAAATGAAAAAGCCTCCATTCATACATACATGTAAAATGGGTATAAACTCCCAAGTATTTTTTTTTTAAAGATTTTATTTATTTATTCATGATAGAGAGAGAAACAGAGAGAGGAGCAGACTTCCCGCCAAACAGGGAGCCTGAAGCGGGACTCGATCCCAAGATCCTGGGATCATGACCTGAGCCGAAGGCATACGCTTAACCACCTGAGCCACCCAGGCGCCCTAAACTCCCAAGTATTCTAACTGCAGAAATACCTGAAAGGGATCTTTTCCCTCGTTAATTACGTCAGACTGTAGTTGTGCTGCCACCTTGTGATGTGTTGAGGTATGATCCAACTTCACCAGTCCATTAACCTGTTTTCCCAGCTTGACCGTTTGGTCAATGTTAAAATCATTCCTCAGATGATTAATATTTTTCATTTTACCAAAGAATGCCATACATGTTATACTTAGAAAGGGCTCTCAAGTATTTAATGCACATATTTTCTAGAAGTTTAATATATTGTCTACAAATTAATAAATGATTCTTAAGATAATAAATTATAAATCATTTAGTACTGTTTAATGTTTTATGACTGAATTTTGGTTGTATCTGCATGTATATTAAGTTCACTTGACCTTTCAACCTGAATTTCCCATAAGCTACTTGTATTTAACATGTCCAAAATTGAAATCATTATATCCTGTATACCAAGCCTCGTCCATGCCATCTCTACATAGATACCAAGGCCATATAATTTATGAGCTAAACTAGAACACTTTGAAAATGAAATGGGGTGCCTTACTAATTATTCCAGCAAAGTGATATAGACCAAGACTCTCTCAAGCAAACTGATTATCTTATATGTAAGTTAAAAATCATCATAGTCCCAGTCATCCAAACTAGAATACTTGGATTTCTAGACTACTGGTCCACCAAAATGACCTGGAACCTCCATCCCAGACTTCCTCTCTTCCTTCTACCTGTTTGGTCCCTTTTACTTTCACATTCTCCTCCACTGTCCATCAGCTTGCCAACATTCTCACTGTCTTGGTCCTGTTGTCAGCAGATGAACCCACCAGCCCAAAATCCTTTTTCAGGAAAATCTAACTGCCCCACTTCTTCCATACTTGCTCTAAATTGCTGGGAACTGCTAGGAAAAACCCATAACCACCCTGCAGAATGGGGCCACTGTATAACCATTGTATCTGACTTCAGCTGGATCTCTAATGCTGTGTGGCAATTCTACTATATTTCTTAGAAGTTTTGTTTCTTGAACCTCCTGTAGCAGATGTCCAAGCCTCCCTGAAAATAGAAGCCACCTAGAAAGAACTCTGTCACTGTCCTGCCACCAAAACTAGTCCCTGACCACCAGAACCCCCATATATTCTTTTTTCCCTTCTATTAGGAGAAAAAGCTATCCTTTACTTCTAAGAGTCTAAGGCAGACATTATACCCTGAACTCTAGATCCCATGTCCCCTTCTCAGAGAGAGTCCCTATTAATTAAGCTTTTTCTCTCTTACATCTTCAACCTCTCCCACTCTGATTATTTCTTCCTAATGGCACTTAATCACGGTCATATCTTTTTGTCTTGAAAATATATAATTCTCCCTAATCTCACATACATTCTACCTACCAATCTTTCTCCTTCCCATCAAAGCCACACTTCATGAATTACCTATGCTCACTCTCTACCTCTTCACCCCATCCCCTCCTCAACTCACAGCAATGTGCTTTCTCCCGCAACTACTCCAATAGAACGCTCCTCATTGGGGTCACCAGTGATTTGTTTTCAGTATGTTTTCTTTCTCCTAAATTTGAACTGTTTCCAATTTTATCTAGTATAGTAAATGAAACCATTCCCTCTCCGCTCTATTTCCAAAACCAGAAAGAAGGGTGTCACCATGTTGACTGTATCCCATAAGTATCTCTTGAATATATATGCATCCTTTTCTATCTCCATTAGCATAAACCTTACCCTCTGTGACCATCCTCTCTTGCCTGAATTCCTGCAAACCTTACCAACTGGTTTCTGCCCTCCCATCTTCTTTCTTTCTATTGCATTCCCCCACACTGAAGCTAGAGTAATGTTTTTCAAGTATAAATCTGAAAACAGTTGCCTGCTTAAGCCCTTCAACACTTATCTATTGCTGTGAAAATTAAGTTCAAATTATTTAATATTATTTACAAGGTTCTCAGTGACCAGCTCTAGCTTACCTTTCCAGTTTCATCTCCCCTCATCTAAAATTATCCAGCATACCAGATGATAGGACCAAAAGGACCAAAACAAACACACAAACAAACAAAAAAATCAAGATAGTAAAACAGAAAATAGAAACAGACCAGTAGGAGATCTAAATATCAAAGTTACCAGGTACAGATTTTATGTGAGTAATATGTTTAAGAAATTAGACTTGAAGAGATTCTTACCAAAGAACTGGAAACTACCAGAAAAAAAGGGATTTAAATGGAAATTCTAAAACTAGGAAATTGTAAAAACTAAAATTAAGAACTCAATATATGAGTTTATAAAAAGTTGAGACACAATGAAGAGATAATTAGTAAATGGAAAACTGGTCTGAAAAGCAACAACAACAACAACAACAACAACAAAGCAGACTGAGACCTAAGAGGAAAAGGGAAGAAGGTACTGGGGTGCAGGGTGCGGGGTACACAGGAGAGAGGAGTAAAAGATCTATGGGATACAGACGTTGCCATCCCTGAAGGAGAAAGAGCAAATGGGGCAGAAACAATTTTTTAGAAATAATAGCTGTGACTGTCCATGTCACAGATTCAAGCACTCCAAAGCCACAACAGGATAAATACCAAAACAAAAATAAAACACCTACACCCAGGCATGGCAGAGATAAACTGCTGACAAAAACAAAGAGAGACTATCAATAGCGTCCGGCAACAAAAGACTTCAAGTAGATGAACAGGTAGCAAAATTAACCAGTTGGAAATTTTGCTTTTCTTTCCGCATTAGAAAATGCCCAACGTCAGCAGGTGGGCTTGCCTGTACTCTGGGTAGCTCTTATCTGCTTGGCCTACTTTCTCTGAAAGAGCAGAATCTTCAGGCCCACAGGGCTATCAGTGTCCCTCATTGCCTGAAGGAGCTGGACTGATCCAGTTCTGCGGTGACTCAGTTCCCGCAGTGTGTTTTCAGATGTTGTCCTGCTGTCGAGGAAAAATTCTGGACAAGTTTGGGAGGTTCGTAGCCATCTGTATCACTATCTCATGTTACCTATGTATTTCTTTTGATTATCTGGGATACCCTGTTGTTGAAGAAGTGGAAAGTGCAGACCCCAGTTAACCAGAAAAAACTCTCCAGAGAATAACTGAAGGATGGAACTCAGTAAACAGAGTCATGCTAAACACAAACTGCCACGTGCATTTTACAGTTACTTGAACTGAATCGTGGACCCAATGGATCTTGTGAGCAAACTTGAACTAAGTATATGACTTAAAACATCATTTCTTTTTTTTTTTCCATGTGAGGGAAGAAGCTTCCTAACTTTGTAACTTTATCACTATCGAATGTTACTTCGAATTACAAAGAGGAAATCAATGTAATGATTGCAAAGTTTAGGATTTATATAGGATATTTTACAATGCTATAATTATTTGTTTAAAGCACTGAAAGGCAGGTCTTGGTAGCTAAAGTAAATGCAAGTTTATCACAAAGATGATGATAATTCAGGTCTCCAGATTATCTCTCCTCTCTCTCCAAACATTCACGCAGCTCTACTCTAATTCTTTGCTCATTCACTTCTCTCAGGAGGAATCCCTCACACTTGATCCCTCCCACCTGAACTGTGGCTCTTGCCAGGATCATTAATAGAAAACACTTCCTCCAGGCACCCTTACATTGTACTGCTCCCCGAAATAAGTCACTTTTTTCTCAGTTTCCTCTTAATATTTTATCTGCACCACCATTACTCTACTTAACACATCTTTCTATGTATTCATGCTGTAATTAATTGTTGACACGTCTTTCACTAATCTGAAGTCTCCTTGTTAGTAGATCGTTTTATCCACCTGATGTCTTTAAGAGTTTTGACCTCAAAGGTTAGATATGAATCAGAGTTCAAAGGACCTGATCTGTTCCAGCGTTCCACCCACTGCAGGAATCCCTCGTGTGATATCATCTGTTGATCTGCTTCAACCCCTGCAGTGGCCGAAAGCACTAGGTCTTTCACAGGGCAACTCAATTCACTTTTAGAGGGCTTACCAAAAAGTTCTTCCTGACATTGTGCAAAATGGACTTCCTTAACCCTCATCCATTTGTTCTAGCTTTGTCCTGTGAAGCTACCTTGAATAAGTTCACTATCTTCCTAGTTCATATTTGGGCAATTTACTTCTAAATGTAAAACAGTAGGTTTTGTTCTGTAAAAGTTTACTTGGGGCACATCATTCCAAACCCTACAGATTATTTTATTTCTTCTAGCTTCCAAGTCACATTGCAATTACTCTTAGTTTTAGCTTTACAGCCCATGTACAGGCTTTGAGTCTTGAAACTCTATGACTAAAAGGAAAAACCTAATTTATATTAACATGACTTGAAAGCAAACCTCCTGATTGATAGTGCTCACAGGATTATAGAAATGAAAAAGATAATGTCCTTGTCACTGGAAAGGTCTCCTTTTATTAAACAAATATCTGGTACATCGGAGAAATGGAAAATAAATGTCAATGCAGAGTTGAAAACCTTTATTGTTAAAATAGAAGGCATTGATCTTCTGCACTGCTTTACTGTGATTTTATCTCATTACGTATTGTTACTATTTCAAATTAATCTTCAGGTAGAAGGAGAAGAGCAATGCATCATCATTTAAATATCTGCATCCATGAAATGCTAGGTTATATCAAAAGTTGACATGTAGCTTGGTCTAATAGTTACCATTAGTGGTAGAGCATTAATTCCCCAAAGGTAAACCAAAATAGTTCAAAGACTTTGAGATCTAAACATTAAAGGGAAATACCGATTTACTATGATTGGTAAAAAGCAAAATGTGATCTTAATTTGCATTACTATACATCCTGTGAAAAAATGCACTGTCTCCCCTCATCCCTCTTTGCCTGCCCCAGCATGAAAATATCCATGCTAAGGATAAGAAGTAAACAATCTATGACTCCTAGTTAACTATTATTCCATGGCTTTTCTCTAGGCCAGAAATTGCCACCTCAAACTGATAGGAGGGGAGAAGGTCATTCAAGGATGAGACATCAGCAGTACCTAGAATGCCAGGGTTCCCACTTTTTAAAACTCCTGGGTTTGTTTGTTTGTTTGTTTGTTTATGTAGAGAGGAGGGCAGAGGGAGAGGGAGAAAGAGACTCTTAAGCAGGCTCCACCCCCAGTGCAGAGCCCTATACGGGGCTTGATCTCAAGACACTGAGATCATGACCTGAGCCAAATCAAGAGTCAGATGCTAAGTAAGTGAGCCACCCAGGCACCCCAATAAGTGTAGTTTTAAATACAGCATGTGTTGTGACTTACCAACAGAAGGAATGCCAGCATTCTGCTCCTTATGTTAAAGTATAACTTGAATTACACTCCTGTTATTATTAACATTTTAACTGGTTGTTGATTAAGCCTATTATCCTAAACTATGGAACAGGATTGATTTACTATTAAATATATCAGGAATCAGTTCTTTTTTTGTTTATACATTTATGTATCAGAATGTTCTCATGAATTGTAAATCCAAATTTTTGGTGCATGGGTGAACACTACAGGAAATTCAAGTTTGAATGGACAATGTAGAAACATTTCCCTTCATCTGTGCCCTGATATACAATTGAAAATTATTTAAGCATATACACAAAATGTCTTACAGTGTATTGACTGCCTGTGAAGTTGAGATTTTGATATAATTGCATTCGTGCTCTGTGTAATGCTTACAATCCTTTGATTAAGGAAGACTGTTCTGGAGCAGAGCAACTTTCTACACAGCCCATAGCATTTCTCTTGAAGTAAAACAAAGGCATGCTGGGCCTTGATAATTTACAATTTGAACTACAGACTTACTCCTTAAGGACAACCAGACCAGAGGAGTATCATTCAGCATGAGCAGGCTCCATATAAGTTACCCTAATGACAGTAATCATCATATAAAGTCACCTAAAATATTTTGGATACATCTGATTTAAAAAAAAAATCGTGATTCTCTGCTCTTGGCCGATTACTAACTGGTTGAATAGCAAATTGAAAAGGTAAGGGAGATGAAAACAAACTGTATCTTTATGTGTAAGGCCAGATCTTTGCATTTGGAGGCTATACATCCTTTGCTTGTTGAATGAGATACAAAGTGTAACAGGGATTGGAAGCTTATTTTAAGGGGCAGTATGGAAGGAGATGGAGGAAAGAAGGAATAAATTCTACCAAAAAACCCAAAAACCAAACAAATAAAAAAACTCTGTCAGTAGTTTATTGATGGTAAGCTACATCGTACTGAATATTTTACATTTGTTTGGTTCTATCATGGTTCTTTCTACAGAGCCCATAGGATTTCTCTTTGAAGTAAAACAACAGCATCCTGGGCCTTGATAATTTACAACTTGAACTGTATATTTGAAAACCTCAACTCTATTTTATATATTCTGACAAAGTTTACATTTCACTGACTTAGCATTCTATTATTTGATCATTTATTGGTAACTTACACACAACAGTGAATTTGATTTTTCTTATCCAATATGTTACATGGAAATTAATTTATTTAACTTGTTTTTAAAAATTGAAATAGCATATTCTGTACTAAAATAGAATATAAATAAAATTGAACATGTAGATTAGAAAAGTTAGAATAGTTTGGGGGTAACTTCTATATCCATGCTGATGAAGCTCCAGTTTAAGTTATTTCAGTTGTTTTAGAACTTGTCCTATGGATTCAGGTAGACCTGCATTTAAATCCTAACTCAGATTTTACCATATACTAGCCGCTGAGTGCCTTGTGCAAATTATTCAAGCCTTGAGCTTCATTATCCATTTTAAAATAGAATGATTGATAGTATTTGCCTCATAGTGTTTGTAGTTCTGAGAATCTACCAAGAAAATACATGTATTTTATTATTATAAAATAATAAAAAGTTGATAGCTATTTATATTATTTTCATAAACTACTACTAGGGGACATATAAGTGAATATTTGGCCAATAGTGACAGAACAAATCATTGAAATATATTTAGTTAACGTAAATGCTTGTAATTCTATTCATAAAAAACACTATAAATCAAAATGAAGGGAAAATGTTTTCAATACGCATTGAAGACAAAAGGAGCAGTACCTTAATATGCAAAAAGTTTTTAAAAATCAATAGCATAGTTTCAACAAGACTGCCAAGACAATTCAATGGAGAAAGTATACTCTTTTCAACAAATGACACTGAGACAACTAAATAGCCACATACAGAAGAATTAAGTTGGACCTCTACCTCATACCATACACAAAATTAATTATATAGATCAAACACCTAAATGTAAGAGCTAAAACTACAAAATTCACAGAAGAAAACAGAGAAATGGATATTCATGACCTTGGGTCAGATAATGGTTTCCGAGATAGGACAGTAAAAGCACAAGCAAACAAAGAAAAAACAGATAAATATGGCTTAATCAAAATTGAAAACCTTTGTGCTCCAAAGGGCAATGTCAAGAAAAAGAAAAGATTGGAAGATGGATTGGAAGAAATATTTGAAATCATGTATCTATTAAGTGGTACCTAAAATATATAAAGAACACTTACAACTCAACAATAGAAAGACAACTTAATTTAAAAATGGGCAAAGAATTTGAATAGACATTTCTCCCAAGAAGATACACAACTGAGCAATAAACAAATGAAAAGTTGCTCAACATCATTAATCACTGGGAAATCACAAATAAAAACCAAAATGAGGGGCACCTGGAGGTTCAGTCGGTTGGGTGGCCGGCTCTTGATTTCAGCTCAGGTCATGATCTCAGGGTCAGTCCCATGTCGGGAGGGCTCAGTGTGGAGTCTGCTTGGGATTCTTTCCCTCTTCCTCTTCCTCTCCCTCCCCCCTGCCCCTCCCCCCATGCATGCACACTTTCTCTCAAATAAATAAATAAAATCTTTTTTTTAAAGATTTTATTTATTTATTTATTTGAGAGAGAGAGAGAAACAGCATGAGAGGGGAGAGGGTTAGAGGGAGAAGCAGGCTCCCCGCTGAGCTGGGAGCCTGATGTGGGACTCGATCCCAGGACTCCGGGACCATGACCTGAGCCGAAGGCAGTTGCTTAACCAACTGAGCCACCCAGGCGCCCAATAAATAAAATCTTTAAAAAAAGAAAAGCAAAAAACAAAATGAGATGCCACTTCACACCCACTAGCATGGCTATAATTAAAAAGACACACAATAATTTGTTTAATTAAAACAGTCCTGGTGAGGACATGGAGAAATTGTAACCCTCGTGCGTTGTTTGTAGGAATGTAAAATGGGTGAAGAGCAATGCCATTACTAGTTCATATCAGCATTATTCATCAAAGGCAAAAAGTGAAAAAATAACCCTAATATTCACCAACTGCAAATATAAGCAAATGTGATATATTCATGCAAAGGACTATGAAAAAAATGATGTACTTATATATGTTACAGAATGGATGAACCTTGAAAACATGATGCTAAATGAAGGAAGCCAGTCATAAAAGGACCACATACTGTATTATTCCATTTATATGAAAAGGCTAGAATAGGTAATTCATACAGACAGAAAATAGATTTGTGGTTGTCAGAGAATGGAGAGTGACCATCATGGGTATAAGGTTTCTTTTAGGAGTAACGAAATGTTCCAGAAGTAGATAGTTCTACTGGTTGCACAACTTTGTGGACATATATCTTTAACTTAGTAATCTCACATTGTAGAATTGAGAAAATAAATTTAGACTGCTAAAAATTTACCTATATTTATGTTACTATAATGTTTTATGAGAAAAACAGTAAAAATACACTTAAATATCAAAAAATAGGTAAATATTTTTGGCATATATATTTTATACACATAAAGTTTTGGCATCCATGTAAAAGAAGATTCAATGAAATGGAAAGGTGCCCATATATATTCAATTTTAAAGATCACTTTTTGAAACACCATATAATTTGGTTTTATTTCAGTAAAAATAAAAGGAGCATTTGTATTTGGCTAAAGGTATGCAATAAATATCTTGGCTATTGTAAATAACACATAGTGGTACATATATCGTTTTGAGTTAGTATTTTTGTTTTCTTTGGGTAAACACCCACTAGCGGAATTATTGGATTATAAGGTGGTCTTATTTTTAATTTTTGGAAGAGTCTCCATACTGTTTTCCACAATGGATGCAACAATTTACCACCAACAGTGCACAAGGGATCCCTTTTCTCTACACCCTCACGAAAACTTATGTTTGGTCTTTTTGATCCTAGCCATTCTGACTGGTATGAGGTGGTATCTCACTGTAGTTTTCGTTTGCATTTCCCTGATGATTAGGGATGTTGAGCATCTGTATGTCTTCTTTGGAAAAATGTCTATTCAGATCATCTGCCCATTTTTAATCAGATTATTTGGGTTTTTTGGTGTTATGCTGTATAAGTTCTTCATCTATTTTGGATATTAACCCCATATCAGATATATCATTTGCAAATCTCTCTGCTCATTCAGTAGGTTACCTTTTCATTTTGTTGATGGTTTCTTTTGCTGTGCAAAAGCTTTTAATTTTGATGTAGTCCCAATAATTTGTTTTTGCTATTGTTTCCCTTCACTGAGGAGATACATCCATAAATATGTTGCTAAGGGCAATGTCCAAGAGATTACTGCCCCTACTTTCTTTTAGGACTTTTATGTTTTCAGGTCTAACATGTAGGTCATTAATTCATTTTGAATGATTTCATTCATATTTTATAAGAAAGTGATCCAGTTTCTTCTTTCCTTCCTTCCTTCCTTCCTTCCTTCCTTCCTTCTTTCCTCCCTTCCTTCCTTCCTTCTTTTCTTTGCATGTAGCTGTTCAGGTTTCCCAATACCTTTAAGTGAAAAGACTGTCTTTTCTCCATTATATATTCTTGCCTCCTTTGTTGTAGATTAATTAACCATATAAGTTTGGGTTTATTTCTGGACTCTCTATCCTGTTCCATTGATCGATGTATCCATCTCTCCTTTTGCTATTGATTTCTAACTTAATTCTACTATGGTTAGAGAGTATATTTTGTATGAGTTTGATCCTTCTACATTTATTGAGAATTACTTTATGGCCTAGAATGTAATATCTTGTAGAATCTTGGTACATACCTGGTATACACTCGAAAGGAACGTATATTCTGCTGTTATTGAAAGAATGTTGTATACTATCAATGAGATCAGGTTGATTTATAGTGCCCAAGTCTTTTACATGTTTACTGATTTTTCTGACTACTTATTCTATAAATTATTGATAAAGAGATATTCTAATCTCTCCTTATAATTGTATCAGGTTAAAATCTTCATGTATTTTGAAACTCTGTTATTAAGGGCATACATTTTTAAGACTGTAATGTCTTACTAATGATTTTATTATTTTATCATTATAAAATTATTCTCTTTTCATTGCTGATGTTTTTTGTTCTGTAATCTACTTTGTTTGATTTTAATACAGTCTCCCCAGCTTCCTTTTTATTAGCGTTAGCATGTTATATACTTTTGCATCCTCTTATTTTTAATATATTTTTGTCCTTTTCATTTGAAATGAATATCTTTTAGGAAATACACAGTTAAATCTTTCTTTTAAATTCAATTGACAATCTCTGCCTTTTAATAATTTTTCTTGGATCATTTACATTTAACATAAATATTGATATGGTTGGTTCTGACTCTATCAGCTTGCTAATTTTTCTATTTGCCACTTCTATTTTTCATTCCCTCCCCCCTCTTTTCTTTCTTTCTTCTTCTTCTTTTTTTTTTTTTTTTTGGATTAATTTTTGCATTAAAAAAAATTTTGGTGCGCCTGGCTGACTTAGCCGGTAGAGCATGCAACTTTTGATCTAGGGGCTGGAGTTCAAGCCCCACGTTGGGGATACAGATTACTTAAATTCTTTCTTTGAACCACTCTCTCTTCTCCTCCTCACCCCTCCTTCCCCTTTCCTCCCCTCTTCTTACCTCTCCTCTCCTCTCTCTTCTCTCTTCCCCATTATTCTGCCCTGTGATCTCTGGTTTCCTTGGATTTCCAGAACTCTGGGTTCCATCCCCTCAACTCAAGCTTCCCAGTGGCATTGGTGTAGATTCCATCATCCAGCACTGAAGCATAGAAAATTTCTTTAGGCCATAACCTGAGACAATCACACAGCTCACCTCAATATTTTGAGTGCTGTGTTTTTTTTCTATATTTTGTCCACTTCTCTTTTAGTTATTTTAGACAAGAGGGTAAATCCTGCCCCTCTTACTCCATCTTGATCAGAAGCTGAAGTTCTATATGGTTTTATTTTCATATTTTGCTCTTCTTCATTTTTGTAGTTTTTCTAAAATAATACACATATACATAGAAACTTGTAATAATAAAAATATGTGACTTATTTTAATAAAGGAGACAGGATCATATTAAAGGATTTATTTGAAGATTAGTCATATTAACATGCTTGAATATATAACAAATAATTAGATTGTTTTCAACTTTTTCACCAACATCCAAATTATATCAGATAGCTTTTCCCTTGGAGGAGAAAATCAAAGGCACACAAATATCATAATTTAAGGATGAAAAATGGGAAAAAATCTTTAAAAAAGACATGTGGCTCTTTAGATACATAAAACTCATGTTTAAAAACCCTAAAATGCTACAATGGTACTTAAGAAAATAACATTAACTTGGCTCTAAATTACCCAACATTTTTCTTATTCTAGGTTCCAATGTGTTCCCTCAAGTCCCCATTTACAGATGTTTCTCTCATGACCAAACAGCTAATGAGAATTCCATGGCCTAAGTACTCTACTTTGAATAACATCTTGCACTTTCCCCAAAATCAGATTCATCACACTACTAAAACCTGTTTCTACATCTGTGACTTTGGCTTTTATGATCTCCTTGGGTGGCTCGCTTATTCCTGGCATTTCTAAACCTCAAATTATGAAACAATTTCTCTGAAAAAAAGCATCATAGATTCTTAACTATGGGTGCTTTGGGTTTTTAAGGGCAAAAAGAAAAGACCAAGCTATTTTCAAAATGATTATCCTTTGCATTATATCCAAATAGATATGACAGAGGACTAGTGCCAGGAATGTGTCCCATGCAATCTTTCCTCTTAAGTAAGCTGAAGATTGCTTCCTCAATTAGCTCAAACTTCTGGGTGGTCTTTTAAAAAAATAGCTCTTTGCAGAAAATAGTGAACTAATAATACTGTAAATATAAAATTGTATTAATTCTTTAACTTTGAAGCAAAGAAAGAATGAATTGCAAGTTAGTGTTTTTTGGTTATTAATACAGAATTTATCATCTCTAACTTTTAAGAGGGAAAAATTCTACATAAACCCAATGGAACAAAAAATATTTTTTTAAAGATGTGTCTATATTTGGGCTTAGAATTAGCTGAGTTTAATTGTGTGTGTGTTTGTGTAAAGTACTTGTGACAATTCAAGAAAACTTTGTCTTTTTAACTGAAAGAAAGCTGACTTTCAATCTTATACCAACGTACTTTTAAAAACCATTCATTTCAAACTCAGTCCATCCTGACCATACATAAAATACCTTTCCAAAGATTTCCCTTCACAAACCTTCTACAACTTTCCTTCGTATTCAAATTTTGTACCAAGCCATTTTTCTCTAAACAACCAGTCTCATTTAGGACAAAATTACTTTCTTTTACCTTCACCAAAAATGTATTCCCATTCCTTAGATCTTTCTTACACATACAGACTTGCTTCCCTTATTTCCATCAGTCTTAATTACATTTAGCAGAATTTTACACTCTTAGAAACCTTAGTGAAAATAAGTAGTAACCAATTGTGAACTGTTACACCAGAGCTCTTTAGACAGCAAATTTATGAATCAGTTAAGCACAAAGCATGTTTACCAACAGACCCAAATACCCTTAGTTTCTTTGCAATAGGAAGTCAAAAGCACAAACCTATATCCACTAATCAATGCTTTAGCACTTTAGCTTATTTGGAAAAGACTTAGATGTCCAGTGAATTTAATCCCATTTATCACCCAAGCAAACTTTAAAAAGTTTCAGGTTACCAAAGACTGAAAGCTATCTTAAAAATTACGCATGAAAACTTTGAGACAGACAAGATTAACCATCATTTTAAGTCATCTTTTTGCTAACAAATTGCAACAGAGATAACACAAGCTTATTTGACTTTCAACAAAACTAGATAGAACAAGTTTGATATTTAAAGCCGGTAACTCCAAAGATATATCTATTTTAATTAAACCAACAAACTTAACTTAGTTTAAATACTGAATTATGTTCCACCTGAGGCCACTTAAAAGTCAGTCAATTTGGGGGTGTCTGGGTGGCTCAGGCAGTTAAGCATCTGCCTTCGGCTCAGGTCATGATCCTGGGGCCCTGGGATCAAGCCCCACAAGGGGCTCCTTTCTCGGCAGGGAGCCTGCTTCTCCCTCTCCCGCTGCCCCTCTCCTGGTCATGCTCTCTCTCTTACTTGCTTTCTCTCAAAGAAGCAAATAGAATCTTACGTAAAAAAAAAAGTCAATCAATCTGTTCTCCGTTATCAATTTTTACCTGGGGCACCGGTGGGGAAATCAGAAGTGGGCGGTGTGTGCAGGCTGCACCCCAAGGTGGTGCAGAGACAGGAGAAGGAGCGGGGGAGGCAGAAGAGGCAGAGTGCTGCCAGAAGGCAGAGAAAGAGGGTTCCCGGTTCTAAACCTCGTCAGCTCAGAGAGATGAACAGACGCCACGGTTTTTTCCACCAACGTGGGAATCTGCAGTCCACCTCCGCTGGGTGAAGACGGAACTTGCCCAAAACAAAGGGAGTGTTGTCCGCTGCTTGGGAATATTCCTTAAAGTCCCAGTCCTGAGGTAGAGTAACCATAGTTAGCTCCAATTATACCTATTAACCTGGGAAATGAGGGAGAAACCACCACATCTGTTAGGAGCAAGAACAGTGAGAGAGAGTCTGCGTCCCCTCCATCACAGATGGCCTGTGTTTCCTCCAATCTGGGTTCTACCAGGAGGAGGCCTATTTAGATAATTATCATCCAGTGTGTCCGGAGGGAGTTGACTAGTCTGGTTACTGACTAAACATATTCTTCCCTGTTTCCTGCAGAAGAGATCTAACTGATAGATTCTACAGAGGCCATGCAGTGTTACAGGAGATCAGTCTTTTCCTAAATTTTGCAATTCATATTGTTTCCAGTGGATTAAAAGGCATCCCAAGGGAGAGTCCTTGGGGACTGAAGAAGCCCATTGAAGCCATACTCCTAGAAAAGTAGAGAAAGTCTATTACCAAAAATTGCCCCGCCCCCGACTTCCGGGTGGTGTCCCATGCAGGATATGTCAAAGATTCTGTGTGTCAAAAGTGATTGGAGGCATCCCTCTAACAAAAATCGCTACTGATCACCACCCTGCCTTACCATGAAGGCATTCCTGTCGTAAAAGGCCCCATCACAGGGATGCTAGCGTGCCCCCGCTTCTCCATTGCATCCTAGGCTACAGATGGGTGCCTAGGAAATGCACCATGCCATCCCATGCCCTGAAGCCTGCATTATAGCCCTGCCCTGAGGGTCGTGCCTTATTTTACCTTGCCTTGAAGAACCTGCCATTTTTAACCCATGGAAAACACTAGAAAAGTTTTAAAAGGGGAAATTACCCAATTTTGTAACTTAAGTAGTTAGTAGAGGACACTGACAAAAAACAGTAAAGATAGAAATCCATTATGATCTAAGAGATATTCTAACACATATGGTCTTTACAGACATCTCCTCTAGGAAATGTCCCTGGTTGGGTTTTAATTCAATCGAGTACTGGCTTCAGATAGCTCTGAGCAGAGGGCCGGCAGTCAGAAGCAGCTAGACCAGGGACGTGAAGGGGATCACATTAGACCAATGAGGAGGAAACCTCACACGGGAGTCTCATGATTGGCAACTCTCCTGGTGACTTAGGTGGCTGTACTGTGCTCAAGACAGACAACTTTGTATAAGGACAGAAAAAAAAAAAAAAGAAGGTGTCAAGTTTCTGGGTCTTATTACCATCCCTGCCATGGTACTAACTTCCAGCCAAAATGCAGGCTGAGCAACCAACACGAAAGTGTCCCAATGGGGCACCTGGGTGGCTCAGTCATTAAGTGTCTGCCTTCGGCTCAAGTCATGATCCCAGGATCCTGGGATCAAGCCCCGCATTGGACTCCCTGCTTGGCGGGAAGCCTGCTTCTTCCTCTCCCACTCCCCCTGCTTGTGTTCCTGCTCTCTCTCTATCAAATAAATAAAATCTTTAAAAAAAAAAAAAGAAAAGAAAAGGAAAGAAATTGTTCCAATAAGACCAATAAGACCTTACTCCTTGAAAAGCCCCTGAAATGAAAGTAAAGGAAGAAAAGAGAAAGTACTCCCCAAGTTTGCACCAAGACTCATAGTCTGGATGAGAAGACTGTGTGTCTCCCTTTGTGGTTGCCAAATGATGTAGGAAAGAAGTTGGTGTTCAGAGCCCATGGCTAAGAAAGAATTCTTGAGACGTCTTTGGTGGGAAAAGGTGGTTTTATTAAAGCACGGGGACAGGACCCATGGGGAGAAAGAGCTACACTGGAGTCATGTGGAATGGCTGATTATATACTCTCAAGTTGGGAGGGGATTAGGGAAAGAGTAAATTTCTAAGGAATTTTGGAAGCAAGGTTTCCAGGATCTTGAGGGGGCCAACTATTGTTAGTAAAATGTCATTTATTACTGTCTAATAAATCTATTAGTCATGAAACCCTTTGGATGTATTTTAGTGGGCCATATGCTTGGGGGATGTTTGCCAATATGTGTCTTGGGAGGTAGAGATACAGGAAGTTTCCAAAGGAATTTTTATATGTTAAAGTAAGCTTACAGGATCCTGGGGGTCAAGCTAAGGTTGCTTTTTGCCCTTAACAAAGTATTAAGAGCTCTTTGCCCTTAGCAAAGTATCCTAGAGGAAAGTCACACTGCCTGTTTCAAGGACTTGTCAGTGGGTTGTAGGTAGTAAGGAAATTTAATTTTTCTTTTGTCTTTGTTTCCCACATGACTTAGTTTACTTATTTTTATATGTAAATAGATGCCTACAAACATACTGCATTTTATATGAAAGTCAATGTATGATAAATTAAAATATCTAAGGATATGTAATAAATAAAGAACTCCCTCCATTTCTGAGAAAATTGTCCATGACTTGGCCTTAGTCTGCATATTTGGGTCCAGTTTCAAGACTGAAATCAGCCCTGTGTGTTCTACAGATATTACCCACCCTCAACCCCTGCCACTTACAGCCTGCCCTAGGCAAAATTGCTAAAGTTGTTGAAGTTGTTTTTGTCAGTACCCCATTCTTCCAAAGACTCCTTTTTCCTTTTTTACACTTCTTGGCTGGTCAGTGAAAAACAATTATATTTCAGCTGCAAGGCCATTTATTGCCCAGAAAAAAAACCATTTAGGCAGCTATCCCCTCCAGAGAAACATAGGACAGGCTGACATTCTTCGTAATCTTCACTACTCAAATACCCGTAACTGTGGTTTTCATTACTACACTACTTAGGTGTCTACCTAAGAGTTGGACGGTGAAAACAGTCACCGTTTAGGCTCAGAATGTTCAGTTTGGGCCTTGGCTAAATCCAGTGACTCCAACCCTCCCCACCAACCGCCCCAAACAGGAAGAATGATCAAATTAATTTTGTCATGAAAAAAGAAAATCTTCCCTAATAGTTGGGATGATTGGCTAATGGACTGAGCAAATTCAAATAAAGTAGACCATGTACCCATTGTAGACTTTGCAAATCCTCCAGGCAAGCTCATTCGAAATGGCATTTTGGGCTGTACTAATGCATGTCTGTACTAAGAATTGTACATCAGCCTGAATAAGTTTCCCCGTGGTGCTAAGTTCATCAGCTATTGGCCAAATGGGCCTTGGTTGGCAAATGAATATTGCCACGGCCTTCAGCTTAGTTTTCTTGGTTTATGGCTTTATAGTGGAATTATTAGTAACTATTTCTCACTGTATATAAGCAGAAAGTGATAGAAGTTTTCTGCCTCTCTCCACCATTGCCTGGAATGCATCATTTTCCACTGCTATTGTCTCCCCAGTCTATATTAATGCCTCCTATTTAAATAAGCTTTCCTCAAATACCCATTATCCAAAGTTAAAAAAAAAAAAAGACACAAAGCTGCCTGCATTTGGCATATACTATCCCAGGAAATTATCCACAATCGTGGGTGCCCAAAAAAGAGGTCAACGACCACTTGCTTTTCATGTGCATTTAATTATTGGAGAGAATTTGATTTGCCAATTATGGTAGTATTTTGAAGCAACTTCATTTTACAATTGAGAATGAAGGCTTCCTACAGTGGGGATTATGCCAGTGATTTCATGCCAGAGCCATTGTGGATACTGAAAAGTTTAACTTGTGAAGAGAACCAAATCAAGAATGGCAGGAACTACCCTGCTACAGAGAGATAACCACAGCCTGTGCCTCAGAATAGGCAGCCAAGGCGGACAGTGTGATTGAGTGTTCACTGGGATGACTTCTTGAGCGAAATAGTTCTCTCATTGCCTAAAATGTTCACTATGGAAGATAAAAATCAAAGGCATTGTTAGAGAAGCAAGAGACCAACAGAAGACTAAAGATTAAATGCTGGATTCAAGGGCAGAGGGGGTCAGAAAGGAGCTATCACTTGGGTCAGGAAAGCAGGTCTGAAGAGAGAGCCTGGAAGTGTAGATCCATGAGTAGCTAAAATGTGCCAGACATCAGGATGTTTTAAAGAGAGAAAGAAGAGGGGCGCCTGGGTGGCTCAGTTGGTTAAGCGACTGCCTTCAGCTCAGGTCATGATCCTGGAGTCCCGGGATCGAGTCCCGCATCGGGCTCCCTGCTCGGCAGGGGGTCTGCTTCTCCCTCTGACCCTCCCCCCTCTCATGTGCTCTCTCTCATTCTCTCTCTCTCAAATAAATAAATAAAATCTTTAAAAAAAAATTAAAAAAGAGAGAAAGAAGAAAGAATGGAAACAAAGAAGGAATAGATGGATAGGAGAGCAAATTTTTTTTCATCCCATTTGGCCTATTTTGTGATTTAGAAATTCCTGCCTCTCCAGTATTTGTATCCTAATGAAAACCAAGGGGGTAAAACCAGCCTTCTGATGTGTCAGTTGAAGAGCAGTAACTGGAAATGTTCTTATAAATGCATTTCCATAATTTAGATATTGGAACACCAAAGAACACAAATAAAAAATTAATCAATTCTCCTGATTCTTTTTTATTCCATTATCCAGATTAAATAATAGAATGTTCTAAAACATTAAAATTGAAAAATAAATTGCAAAACAGTATGTGGGCATTCTTCCAGCCTGCATGCTGGAGATTCGAGGACTGATACACACTCTGGACAAGGCAGTTGCATTCTAGTTGAGGAAAATGATAATCTAATCACATTAGTATGACACCAAATGCAATCCAATGGGCTTTAAAGAAGTCATTCCTGGTTTGGATTCCATAATGGTGAGAGATATTTGGAGATATGGATTGTATTTTACATACTTGTCTCTGAAATATTGTTGAATAAATGCTTTGAATATGATGCCAGTAAGAAGATATTTATTCTGTCTATGCAGATGACTAAACAGAAATTTATGCTTTTGCTGAATAGGTTATTTTGCAAAGACCTGCCTAAACTATCACTAAAAATGCAAATTATGGTCAAGGGTTCCTTAACTGAGGGCCATGCTATTCCTCTCACTGGGAGAAACAGCAGATGGTTCCTCAGGCCATTCACTACATACTGAGAGAATATTTGCCAACTTTACAGTTTTTAAAAATTGATGTTGACTTGACAAGATCATTGAGGTTAATGATTCAATGAGATCATTGTCTTTTCCTCTTTTCCTGTGTTTTTTTTAATTCTTTTTAATAACCAGTTGCCCTTTCTATACCAGTTATGTTGTAGGCCTTTCATTATTTTTAAGTACATTTCCTCTTTTGTATATATTTTACAATGTATATATTTTAAAATACCTTTCACCTTAACTACCTTAACTTACAGCCAACTTAAGCTATTTTTCCCCCCCAATGGCATTTTCACAGAATGAAATTCTTCCCTTGAAATTCAGGAATGAAAAAAAAAAAACACAACACACCCTTCCAGATGTAGAGAAAATAAGCCCTATCCTGCTTTGAACTTCCTGAAATTTAAATGACCTTCTTTTTGTTTTGTGTCACTTTGCACCCCACCTGCTTTACTCTCTTCTCCAACACTTTGGCCCCAGCAACATGGATTCAAAGGCTTTCCTAAGTTCACTTGCCGAGTCTCTAAACTGGCCCGGGTGGGGTGGGGGATGGGGCACGTGTCTGTGTTGGCATCGGATTTGCTCTATCCCATTTTCAGTCAGCATTAGCAGAATGAAGAGGTGACACGGTTGCCTCAGAATTCATTGCTAGAAATTTCCACCTGAAATCCAGCGATATTGAGCCTTTTCATTTCATCGCTGCTCTTGATCTTACCAACTCAGGTAAGAATTCAAGTCTGGGGATTTCACTGTCTTTGCCTCTTATACAAGCCAAGGGAGGTTTCCAGAAGCTGTGTAGGAAGAGACAAGCAGAGTTCAGAAAGCCTCACTGAGGTGATTATATTAGACCGACTTGTCTTGTTCCCTCTTCTACCTTTCCACCACAAGTAGCAGCTGCGTCTTTGTGGGGTCTGCCATGACTTTTCCTTTTTAAGACAAGGTCGGAAAATCATGCAAGGAGTGGATCAAAGGGCACAATCCTTAAGTAAGTTTTAAATTAGCAGATAGGAGGAAATGAGATAGGTAATTTGGTCTCAAGTCTTGTTCTCTCCCCCCGCCCCGTTGGACTACATTTTACATCGGCGACGGTACAACTTCCAACTCTCTCCAGAGTACCAAGGCGAAGGAATAAAATGGTAAATACTGACGAAGTATCAACCCACTCCCATGAAGCCTTCAGTGGCTTATGCTCTGCTTCTTCTCCATCAGCGTGAGAATATTCTCTCAATAAGATGGGCTGGGAATCGGCTGTGGAGGTAGAGGAGGCAGGCAGTTAGCAACGAGAGCTTGTGGCAGTGCCTTAGTCCCTGTATGCTTTATGTTCTCCCACAATGGCCTGCAGAAACATGTGTAGACATACATTCTGGCAGGAAGGTAAGGGCAGATGTATGCCCTTGGCCCAAAGCGGTCTTTTTATGTTAGAGGAGATCATGCTTTTCAGATGAGCGGCAAACGTGCAAGATTTGCCCATGGCAGGCTGAGGTTGGGGCAGACTGGAAAGGATCATAGCAATTTAGTTCATTCTGGCTCACCCTTGCATCAGCTGTGCTTAGAACCGCAGAGATGTCAGTCTCCTTTATTCCTTCATTGTACACTCACTGAAAACTCACTAGATGCTAGGAGTACCTTTATAAAGTATCATAAACTCACAAAAGATGGTTTTTGTCCTCAGTTGGGTATAAACTTTTTTAGCATGGAATCACTTTTAGGTGCTTCATTAATCATTTGGAAATGATATGATTGTTTCCTTCACTTGTGTGAAATGTGATGATTTGTTCAAGAGGTAAGTTGTGTGTGTATGTGTGTGGTATGTCTAATATCTAGGGGGTTACAGTATAGGGTTGTGCAGGTTGCGTACTATACAATACCAGGGGTTACCGTTCACTCTGCAGTGCACGGTACAAAACCAAAGCCTCTGAGCTCCTAGTGGGTCCCAGACGGTATCGTGGTACATAGTTTCTACCGTTTTGGAGCTTGCATTCCATATGCACCCATGCAACGGGTTGGATTCTGCTCTTGAATCCCATACAATATTCCTAGAACTACTTTAAACGAGTTGACCATCTTTTGATAGAGCCCGATATGGAAATGTACTAAAATTTTGGTGTGTTCTGTGATTACACTGATGCTGAACTTACAGCAATATCTGTGTTAATCTGGCATTCCTGAAGAGTAAGTGAAAATCCAAAACTAAAAGTTAGCCTGATATATTTTGAAATTTTTACATTTTACTTTTGTAAAACATTGACAATCTTCCTTACTAAATAGAGTATACATGACACGATTAAGACCATCCTTCTTTGTAATGGGTTCTAACAGTTACATTTTTAGGGTATTATTTTGAGGTATATAAAGATAAGGTAAATAACTTGTGGTGGTGGTGAAGCTTTGTTTAGATTACCTGCTAGCATCAGGAACAATGCAAATAGGCGTGACATGCAAGGCCTTCTTGTCCCTGCCCTGGCTGCCTGTCCAACCTGGCCCCAGCTTCTCCAGGTCATCACTCTGAGTCTCCTCCTCTGCAGTCCGCGGAGCTGTGCGCAGCCATCCAACAGCCCAAGGCCTGAGAGACAGCAATACCTGTCGCCCTCTTCTTGATCTCCTTGTCTTGCAGATCCTGCTGAGCCATCATCTCCTTTGTAAAACCATTCCTGCCCCCACACCCCCCCCCCAGGCTGGGTGAGGGGCCTGCCAAGCCTGCTGCATTGCACAACCTCGGAGGGGACCATCCCCATTGCATACTGGGGAACCCCTCCTCTTTCTCCAGGAGTGTCCTGAGTATGCCTCCATGCACTTAGCATTCCGCTCTGTTCTACTCCTTCGCAGCCACCCCGAAGGGTGACTGCTTTGGGATCTGAAGCCGTATCTCTACTTGAATAAATTGGTGCTCCGTGGATAAGTACTTGAATTGTGGCTAAATACGGCACAGGACTTAATTCAGGGGCCCTTAAGCTATATGAGGCTGGGTTTTCACTCCCGGAATCTGCTCAGATTGTTCACTTAGCCTATCTGGCGGGTTTTTCTTTGTTGTGATTTCTGTCCTTCAGGTCATTTCTCCCATTTCCAGGGACTGTTGCTGCTGGCCGCTTTTTTCAGGTGTCCATTAGCACAAAGGAACACTGCTCCTTCTCCTCTTCCCAGCTGCTGTGTTTTTCTTCTCCCTTCTCCTCCCCTTCTCCCTCCTCCCAACTCCTCCTCTCCCTCTCCTACCTCCTCTTCTCTCTCTCTCACCCCTCTCCCCAATTCCGCATTCCCCTCTTGCTCCTCCCCTGCTTTGTTCTCTCCTTCTTTCCTCTTCTGAGGGCTTCTCAGCAGTAGGGGCTTTTGCCCTTCAAACAATTGCTTACAAAAGCATGCATGCGTTTTTAGAAGCCAATCTCTGAATCAGCCATTGACATTTTATTTCCCATGACGTTCGTATCTTTAGTGGTTCTCTCGGTATCTGTTGTATGCCATGCATTAAAAATTATTTTCGGGTGTGAAGTTATTACCAACGTCTGAATGCAATGTCTGAGAACTGTGTGTGTGAGGTGTGTATGTGCTGTTTTGGGATAGCGGTTTCTTTTTTGAAGAGTTGTGCAATGCTACCATGTCTCTTGCTTTCTAGGTACTATACTCTCAGGATTACATTTCATCACCTAGGTATAAAAACAGCTGCATAGCTGCTAAAGTTCACAAGGTGAAAGAGAATATTCAAAGGTCATTACTACACAAATAATCCTCAACTGTCTTTTGCTCAGCAGTGATGAGAACTTGGGTCTTTTATGTTCATGGAATGATCATTGCCTTCTGTGAAAATTATGGAAGAGAAAAAAGGTGGTTTTTACGGTTGTTCCTTTCCTCTGAACTTTGACAGAACCCAGCCAGGTACAGTGTTTCCTCTCACTGCTCTCACTGGCATGGACTTGAGACTCTCCTTGAAAATTTACAAAGTCATGGTCACGTCTGAAATGGAAAAGACCTTGGCGACTTAGTGTTGGTAACTCTAGGGGTGGGAACTTGGAGCCAGGTTGAAAGGAAGGGTCTGTGGGGAGGGTGGGGGTGGTCATTTCATGGTATTCGCGGATTGAAAAACCTTTGAGGTTTAGGTGTACATACTGTCCCTACTTCTTGGGAGAATGCTGTCCATATTTTTACGTTTTGTACTCGTAGATGGTTATTTGGTTCTGAGTCAAAGATGAGCCTAATACTTATGTATCTCAAAAGTATTAAATGGCATTGTTATTTATGAAAGAAAGTTATAAATTATGTAGATATCTTTGGATCTAGAGTAGTCAGTTCTAAGTGACTAAGTAAATCAGTGCTTCTGTGCCTATAAAGAAGGTTGGTTAAATGGTATTGGTTGTTTTCAGAATGAACAAATGCCTCAGCTAAAGATGTAAACGAGGATTATTTAGTTTTAAAAGCTTCTTAAACACTTTCAAAGATCACTGTCTCTTAAAAAGCTACCAATGTGAATTCTTGGGCTGTATCTCACTTCATAAAACCAATTTGGAAACTTAATTTAATGAGCTTAGCTGTTGATATTTGCCAAGTTAATTGGAGAGTATTGTATTCTCCCTCTTTGTGCTGTGTAGACACAGCCTTTTGGACTGGAACAGGCTTTGTTACTCTTAAGCCAATGAACTGAATTCTGATGAGGATCATGCTTTGACGTAGGATGTGAACCAATAGTAAACTTGCTTCAGGGTCTTGGAAGAGACCTTAAAAGTGGCAGCCAAAAGAGGTGGAGATTGCATCAAGCCCAGAGGAGACAGAAGTTTCTGCTGCTACTGAACATTAATGGATTTTTTTTTGTTTTTATCCTGACTTAGTACAATCAGATACCTCAGTAAATCATCGATCATAAAACTCTTCCTTGTATTTTGTAAAAAAATCAGAACTGATATATATTTAAAATCTTTCTACACCTTCTCAGAGTCTGATCACCGTATAAAATATATGTGAGTTACCTGATTCTTATTTTTTGTCAACTAGTTTAGAATTACATGGGGGGTTCAGTGGTGAGTTGAGAGTTGGATTTTGTGTTATGTAGAAAGCTTGTTACTCTTGCATCTGTGATGCCACAAAGCTATCTTGTAGATGGTTTGCAGTTGTATTTTTAGATCCAGTATTCATATAAGGTTTACCTGAGAGCTGTTGGAATTTGGAACTTTTTAAGAAATGCTAAAATTGTGAGTGAAACAGTCTTAAAGATTTTATTTATTTATTTGACAGAGGCAACGAGAGCAGGAACACAAGCAGGGGGAGTGGGAGAGGGAGAAGCAGGCTTCCCGCTGAGCAGGGAACCCAATGTGGGACTCGATCCCAGGACTCTGGGATCATGACCTGAGCCGAAGGCAGACGCTTAACGACTGGGCCACCCAGGCGCCCATGTGAGTGAAACAGTCTTAAAAATACTGTTTTGCTGGCTCAATTAGAAATACTTTCAAAAACAGGTTAATTAAAAGTGATGTTATGATCAGTTTTCTACTCATATAAACCCTACTTCTAAATATTTTACTTAAAAACTTTTGTTTCAAATTATAAGGGCCTGTAGAGGTTTCCATTCATTTAGTTGGAGGCATGTGAGCTCGATTCTAAATTCATTTTTACATGACCCACATTTAAAAGCAGTCCTCTCACTTGTCAATTTTATTGATATTTGCACATTAAAATATAAAGAAGAGAGTTATTTTCCATGGTTTTAAAATGATGCCAATGAGTAATAAAAAAATGGAAGTTGTTTTATTTTATTTGCTATAGTCTGTTTTTGGATTTGTTATTTGTAAGGGAAACAATGAGTTAACAATCTAAGCTCTTAATATTCTTTTATATATATATATATATTCATTCTATTAGAGTGTTTCAGAAAAACCTGTTTACTCTACATTTTTGGTTAAAGGGGGCCTTTCGATCTCTTTTAAATGCCTGTGCTTAAGTTCTATTTGAATTGCAATTCACTAGGAAATATGTCTACCTCTGCGGAGTTCTTAATGTAGGGCCAAATTCCTTGTTCAGTGTTCAGAAATCATTTATTATTACTGATAATGACAATAAGTCATTTGATTTTTTACATTAAGAAAAAAATTTTGAAGTTTAATTTTATATTACTCAATATAATGCCTTGTTGTTGACACTACTGAGATTTCTGATCATGGAATCAAAGAATAAATTATAAAATAAGGTCTTTCTTACACAAGTATGCCTAGCAAGAATAGTCTTTAGAGTACGCTTATTCACTTTTAGAGAAAACTTTTTTTTTCCCCCCAGAATGACGCTAACATATGTATATGCTTTATTGTTGGTTTTGGAGGAAATTACTCTTGGCCAGAAGAAATGAAGAAAATTTTAGTGAAACTTTTATTTTAGTCAAAATTACTTCTACTACATAGAAGTAATTATTAGTCCCATAATCCAGTCATTGTTATAATGCCAACACGCTGTGTCGGCATTGAGCACATTAAAATATAAAGAAACTCTGAGATAGCCTGAGAAGGGGTAGCAATGTTAATTTCTATGCTGACAGATTTAGTTCTCTTTTAAGAATTTTTCATGACGTGGTTTGATTTTTTTTACCATTTTCTTTATGTGTAATGATAGAAAATGAATACTTTCTTCTGTATTCCATGAAGGATGCACTTATAAGAGCATAGCAATATAAGATTCGTATTGATTACAGTCTAATTTTTAATGTTCTATGGTAAAATTATGGTTTTCAGGGCACCAAATGTAGGCTGCATTCTCCAAAGATAAATAGAAGGGAAGAGGTTGATTTTCTTTTAATATTACTGTCATCATCAAAATGCATTTATTGTTAATACATTAACAATGTATTTATTGACTTCCTCTACTGACAACTATCTGGTTAAGAAAAAACTATTAATTATAGAAGACATGTTCCCGCCCAACCCTGAAAACTTAGAAATCTCATGTAACTGAAAAGCTTTTGAGTAGATGGTGAGAAGCCCACGGATGATATCTAGACAGAGCTGGCCACAACATGCCAAAACTGCTGGAGTCATTTCTACTACCCTCAAGAACTTGGAAACCATAGGTCTTCTTGTCCACCTGATGTACCAGTTCTTTCTCCAACATATTGTGAATTATCCACTAGAGTTAGAATTAGAATATTGGAATATATTGAGAGCCAGTCTGTGATAACCTCTGAGCCACCAGAGAGGAGAGTCTTGCTGACTGCCCATGTAAATGCACAGGGAAACAGACGTTTTTAAGTATGTAATGTCAGAATGAGTTGGTGTGTCTGAGTACACTTGCCATCCCACCTGTATGATGTGGCTACACGCAAAGGTCACTAAGAGCACACAATGACAAGAAAGTCCTCTTTTACTAGAGTTACAACTTATATTCTCTCCTTCCTGTCATAGGAGTGAATTTTGAAACTACCTGTCCAGTGGTATTAACCCATTTTAAGAGATTCCTGGCTGAAAAGGCCACACCACAAAATTGGAGAGGCCTAGTGTACTCTGCTTACTGTTTTAATAGTAGAAAAATGAGTCAAATAAGATGTAAAATAAGTACATAATACTATCTTTATTATACCTATAAATGTATCCCCAACCTCAGTGTGAGATGGGATAGAGAACACAATTCCAACTGAAGGTATTGCATGCAAATAAATTTTGAATGAAATGTTTGCAACTTTTGAGCATCACTTTAAGGTTAGGGTTTTACATAGTTTACAACCTAGAAGTGTCAGAATCCTACTGTATGTGCTTTATTCATTTATTCAACCAGCAATGCCAGACTGTTACTTGGAAACAAGAAAAGGCCCTACACTTGTTAATATGTGTCCGCACTGCTTCCCCCCGACACCCTAGGTATTCAACAAAAACTTGCAGAATCGAATACTATATGGAACACCAAATACAAGTTGTACTTTTATTCATGTATGCCTTTTTTCAATTTGTTTTGGAAAACCTATAAACAAAACCACTGCAGAATCCTTTCATAAAACTGGTTTGGGAGAAGTCTAACTCTCATCTCAAGAATTATTTAAAGCAGTTTCAGATGGGTTAATGAACAAATGCACTTTGATTAAAGGAAGGGATGCTGAGTTTGTCCCTAACTCCTTCAGTATTCTCCGAGAGAGAGAGATGGCAAAGAATAACCAGCCCAAAGCAGCAAGTGAATTGAATTGCTATTTCAACAAGCATTACTGATATTATCCCTTTAGAATCCATGAATTTATTTGCTGAGGACAGTCCTAAAATGCGATATGAGTAGAATGGAGGGCCTGAACTCTCCAGTAAGAAAAACATCACATAATAACAATAGTAACTAATTAACTACCGTGTATAAGACAGTGACATTTGTCATTGACTATTCCAATTGATGGCTAAAAACACATGACCCAAAAGCAGCCGGATGACTTCTGTCAGGATGACACAACTAGAAAATAGCAGAGCCAGGACTGAAACAAAATTTTCCCTTTCTTCCTTTACACTTAACACCATATCTCCCCACCTGGCCTAGGAGAGCTCCAATGGACATGCTACTGGCTTTCCATCGAGCTAGAAATAGTTCTCGTGTTCACTCCGCGCCCTGGTTCGGATGATAAATCATACAATTGTGTCAGATATCAAATAATGTGATAAATATTATAAAACATAGGAAGAGGAGAAAAGTGGAGAGAAAAATGGAGAGGTTGGGTGAGATTCGTACGCAATGAATGGAGAAATAGAAGGAGAGAAGAAAAACAAGAAAAGATAAAACAATGATGGAAAATTTAGAGGAAAAATGGAGGTAAAGTAGGTGATTTCAAAATACAGAAGAAGAACAGAAAAAGAAATAACCCATAAATTTTAAGATGCAGATTATTCTGAGAGTCATGAGGATCCTAGAAAGCAAAGACTGAGCACGACCAGATTAGAAAGGGCCCATGGCTGGCCATCTAATTCAGGGCATCATAAACGCTCTTTAGCTTCTTCAGTAGCTTGTGCTTTCGTAGAACAATGCAAGATAATAGGGAAAAACTATGTTCACTTGAAGTTTATATAGACTCACTCCCTGAGGGGAGTTGTATCATTCAACAGAGATTTTTTTTTTTTTTTTTTTTTAGTTATGGCTTCTCTCTTGAGCATTGGGTATATTCCAAGCAGTTCTGCATTACCCCATTGTGTGCGATAAATCCTGGGGCTTAGGTAAAGAACCAATTGTCCCTCCACACACTGAACAATTCAAATACATCATTAGTCTGAATTCTTTAGCTATCCTTTGGGTCAGAGGTCTGACCTCGGGATTGCACACACCTGGAGAGTCGAAGCAGAAACCAAAGCCGACCAACAACAGCAGAACACCTGAGGAGCCAGCATAAGGTTATCATTTTTTTAAATCGTTAAACATGAAAAAAATATACAGTTTGAGAAGCCTACAATTTTTAATTCCATGAAATAGAGGCCATTCTAACAGCAATAAGGTAAAAAAAAAAAAGTTACTTCACAAAAACCCCCAATTTTAAATGAATTAATGTAACCTAATGAAGAAGTGCACTTTAGCAGTCCCTTCTCTTTCTTTCTTTTCTTTCTTTTGTATTTTTTTTTCATTTCACTGCACCGCTGACCAATTTTTAAGAAACACTGATCATGAACCCTCTTCTGCCTATAACTGGATCAGATTTAAAAGATACCAAGGAGGAAAAGATTCAGTCTATTTCAATGTAATTCTGTTAAATGAGATTCTTATTCAATCTTTAGCAACCTTTGCATTGATTCTTATAATTTTTAAACTACATTTCAAGTGCTAAATTGAAACCTGGTTTAGTTCATTATGTCCTCAGTGGAGGAAAAAAGTAACTCTCACCATCCTCCATATAATAATACAGGTAACTCTTGAAATAGTGTTAAACTCTCCTCAGTCTTGGCTGCTTTAGTCCTTATAGCTGTTTCTCCCAGGTCCAGTTTTCCATTCATTCTTTCTCTTGGCACACGGAGGTCCTGGGTCTTGGGCACACAGTGAGGAGAGCATTGAGACTTTGCACTCAAACATGCCTTGTGCAAAGAGGGCTGTGATAAGTGCTACTCCTATAACCCAGTGAGAGAGGGATGAGGGACAGCATTCTGACTTGTGTGAACTGTAAGAGATCTGAGAGAACCAGCTAGGACAGCTGAAAGTGTTCCTCAGGGCACACAGGACCCCATGGATGGTGCTGGAGAGTGCAAGTTCTGGGGTCAGACTGCCCAGATCCCCAGGACCTCGCTCTGCATGCTTGGGACTCCACCACACTGACTCTATTGCAGGAATTACAAAATGTGTATAATAACATACTTCTTTGGGGCGCCTGGGTGGCTCAGTCAGTTGGGCGTCTGCCTTCAGCTCAAGTCATGATGCCGGGGTCCCGGGATTGAGTCCCACATCTGGTTCCCTGCTCAGTGGGGAGTCTGCTTCTCCCTCTGCCCCTCACCCTGCTTGTGCTCTCCCTCCCTCCCTCCCTCCCCCTCTCTCAAATAAATAAATAAATAAATAAAATCTTTAAAAAAAATAACATCCTTCTTCAATTGGGTTGTTTTGAGAAATAGTGATTAAATGGGTGAGGTTCCCAGGGCAGTGGCTAGCATATAGCAGTTGCTCAGGAAATATGTGGCCTAGCTCTCGTGGCACAGCAAACAGCATGCATGCCTTCCGACTGGCTTAGTTCCCCACTACCTAATACAGTAATTTTATTATTTTATTTTTTAATTGAAGTATAGTTGACAGGCAATGTTACATTAGTTTAAGGGGTACAATATTGTGATTTGACAAGTCTATACGTTACCTTGTGTTCACAAGTGTAGCTACCATCCTAACACTAATTTTTTTAAAGGTTTTTATTTATTTATTTGACACAGAGAGACAGCTAGAGCGGGAACACAAGCAGGGGGAGCGGGAGAGGGAGAAGCAGGCTTCCCGCTGAGCAGGGAGCCCGATGCGGGGCTCGATCCCAGGACCCTGGGATCATGACCTGAGCCGAAGGGAGATGTGTAACGACTGAGCCACCCAGGCGCCCCACTAACACTAATTTTAACACAGTAGTTTAAGGACTAGCAATTGGCCACTTTGGTATTAGACTGTTGGTATTAGTTTATCTTTATTTCTATCAAACTATTAGACTTTTATGTTGGCCACAGTATCTTGCTTCTGAATAGTGGTTTAGTTATCACCCAAGCAGAACTGTAATATTACAGTCCTATCATAGGTCTTTGACCAAGAACACAGATATTTCCACGTGAACTCCTCTTGAAACTCGTTGTGGCATCGGGCGGCAAGGTTTGGGAGGCTGTAAAAAGAGACCATTGATGTGTGAGTTGCAGCTAAACTGAGCGCTAGTTCAAGGCTGGTAATAACAGGTTGTATAAAAGTCCCCCAAATTTCCCAAGTTCTACTCATATCAAAAATGAAAAATTTTTACCTAACGTAGCTGGATACCCGGAGAAAACGTTGTTACAAAATGCAAACAAACAGGAGTCCTTTCATTCACTCGCAAGACCACCCGCTATGCCTGAGGCATCCCTCATTGAGGCCCAGCGCTCAGCTCAGACAACGGGCACAGCCCTTGTCCTCAAGGACCTCCATCCGGTGTGCAGTACCTCATGTTGTACTGCTGTTTGCTTGAACACTGAAGATCGTGTCCCTAGTGTGTGTTTGTCTAGTTTCACCTCTTTTGGTAAGACAGTCGTTACGCTGCTGGGGTAGCAAAGATAACTCCCACCCTCTCCTACCAGGAGTGTCTGAATGCCTGGTGGGCACTCAGAAGCGCTCACTGACATGCGCCTCTCTTCTAATCACAAATCACTGAAGATGTGCAACATCCTTTTTAAATTGAAGATGATGATGGGGTGTGTGTGTGTGTGTGTGTGTGTGTGTACGCATGTGAGCCACCAAGGAAGTGTTCATGACACCCGATGGTATTATAAATGAATAGAAATGAGGCAGAGCACAGTCATGTTAAAGAAAATACCATCTAACTTCTCCCATGTAAGTCTTGGGGCAAAAAGTGTATATTCACATATAACACAAGTTAAGGATTTAAGACCATAGTAGGTTCAAGTTAAAGAGCCTGAATAAACAAGGCAATTAAACAACACATTAAGCTTCACTTTCACAAAAGTAAGTGCAACTTTTTATAGTAGGTGTTGCTTTGGCTTGAAAGCAAATACAAACTTTACTCCTTACTAGATATGGGACCTTCAGCAAGGTAACTGTCTGAATCAGCAAATACGGAAGTTTTGGTCTCATGAGCTCAAGCATTCCATGAACCATTGTCGGTACCATGCTTAGCATAGCACTTGGCAAATAGACTTTCAGTTAAAAGGAATTGCTGTTAGGGGCACCTGGGTGGCTCAGTCGTTAAGCGTCTGCCTTCGGCTCAGGTCATGATCCCAGGGTCCTGGGATCGAGCCCCGCATCGGGCTCCCTGCTCCGCGGGAAGCCTGCTTCTCCCTCTCCCACTCCCCCTGCTTGTGTTCCCTCTCTCGCTATGTCTCTCTCTGTCAAATAAATAAATAAAATCTTTAAAAAAAAAAAAAAGGAATTGCTGTCAGAATTATTATTTATCACCCCCACACCACTTGGGATGTTTGCAATTAAAAACCGAGTCCTTGGACAGTTAGTATGTTAATTCAATGAGATGAACTCTTGGTGATATAACTTTTAATACTATGGTATGGAATTAAAGGAGATATATAAATTTGTGTGTAATATATTTTGAGGAAAAGTGAATAAAAATCAGGATGACTGTAGTGATATGATGCACAAGTCTAAAAGTGTGTGTGTGTGTGTGTGTAAATTATACTGTAAATGACCACACAAATGGGAAAATTAATATAGCAACTTCTCTGCCTCTGTTCCTCTGATCCCTCACTTTTCGAATTTCTCCTTTAACTGCTGAAATTGTATGCTTTCCTCACACTCTCTTCTACATTTTCCTTTCCTTTGATTCCTGTGGCAAGCAGAGAGCCCCCGATACCTCTTGTGCTGGTTTGCTCATTGTTTTATGTTTGTGTATATAATTGCCCCAATGATATCCCAAATTCCAGGAGATCACCTTTATTATGTTTATTCACCCAAAGTGCAATTTTGGGCTGAAAACTGATAATATTTGTAAGTAATATTTCTATGGACAAACATCTGTAGCTTCAAAAAAATCATTATTTCCCAAAAACCCTCAGAGGAACAAGCAAGTGAACTTCAGAAAATAAGATTAGCAACTCAGGTAGAATTTTGAAGGTGACACTCTGAGCTTCCTAGAAAAGTAAGTTTCTTAATTTGTGCATCCATCATCTTCTTTCTGTGACATAAGGAAGAGAAAGAAAAGGAATAAAGCTAACACGAATGACTGAAGCCGTAGGCATCCCAGCGATGCTGAGTTTTAGAGGGAAGAATGCAGGGAGGTGGCTCTGTCCCAGGAGAGACAGGGGACACCCGTGACTCGTGTTATCATCACGCTCTGGAGTCGAGGCTGGCCTACAAGGACCTCCAGGAACAGACTCAAAGCTCTTTAATAAGTATTCCAGGGAGTCAAGCTTTCCTGGAAAAAACAAATTAGTGTGAGAAGCCAGTACTGTGCAATTTCAGTTTTAAAAATAGCCAAGTGTTGTTAGGGCTGCTATGTAACGAGAGAAAAAGAAAGCCCTTGTTAATATTTGCCTCAGCTTTCACATTAAAACGGAGGAGCGACCCTGAAATTCTTGCCTGGCAAATACGGCCAAGGTCATGAGGCTTGTATCCCTTGGAGTCACTTTTTAGTCCTTCAGATGACAAAGTTTGGGGGGACCATGTCCCTTTTCCTCAAATTGGTCTTGCAATAAAGGACAACCCAGCGATGGCCCTGCCTCTTTCACTTACGACCAGAGCTGCGCTTTGCTGTCCGGTTCTGCTCTCCATCCGCCTCATTGCCCCAGGAGGCTGGCAGGGACGTTGCCTGCAGCCGGCCGTGCCTCGGCCCTCTGCAGAGACCCTACCTGGCGCTCGGAGTTGGTGCGTCAGCATTTCAGGTAGAAATGAATGAAAAATCAATCAGGATGACTGCAGTGGTAGCATGCACAACCCGAACCTAGTTTGTCCCTCATTTTCAACTCTTCACCATGGACCCAAGCAAGGTTTAAGATGGTAAGTGAATCTGTAATAAATGTGTTGCTTTTGCTTCACCAGGGATTTTTTTTTTTTTTTTGGTCTTCTTTTTTTATTCAGAACAAGCAAATCTAACCTGCTCAGGAAGCTACATGTAAAATGAATGATGATGTCAACTTTCAAGCACGTATTCTTTATTTGCCCCGATTGAAGATTCTAATTCGACCGGGGATCACTCCCCTATAGATACATCAAACGGTTGTTCTGTCAAGTAATACTTCAAATTCAGAGATTTAAATATTTTTTAAAGTCTTTCTATATCATTGCCATAGCTTTTTGTAACCAACTATAACTCTTTATATCAAAACAATACTGATTTAAATTTCTAGATTTACAATTCTGCAGATATAGAGTTAAACACTGTTGGACTCTGGCTACATAAGGGAAACTGGAATTTTTCAAAGCTGCAGTCTTCAGCTCCCAAAGACAGCTACAGTAACTTTCTGAACAGATTGGGTTAAATATTTTTACAGACACATTCTATGATGATAAGGCGGTAATAGGTAGTGCAGTGCAATACTCCAAAGGGTTCCAAATCTCACAAGCCTCTTTGTATGTGATGCTCTCACAGTGAAGAAGACTCCCTGGGTTATAAAGATGAAGAGTCTACTTCTTCTGGTGCTGATTTCAATCTGCTGGGCTGATGATCATTCAGACAACTATACTCTAGATCATGACAGAGTTATTCACATCCAAGGTAAGAAAACACAGGTTCTCTTATGAAAGTCAAATTAATTTCAAGTCACTTGGAGTTCGGATGTTTGGTTGGTGCTTCTGAATTTTAGTTCTGCTGCATTGACTTTTTCTTTTCCTTTCTGTTAATTGGTGAACATGCTCTCCAGCTTTTGACTGCTATTGCATTACAGTAGGGTTGAGAATTGAGGATGATTAAAGTGGAATGGCTTATGAATGTCCAGCTGCAGGCGGGTTGATGCCATTGTTCAAGGCTTTGTAGTACAGTTGCTGTCTTCTAAGTAGAATGCAGGGCATCAATTTATTTAAATGTAAGCGAGAGGGGGGAGACAGAGGAAGTGAAACTTAGGATGTAAGGTTATTCTGTGAGAGTGATCATTAAGAAAAACAATGTGAAAACGAAAGTCAGACAAGCTAAGGTTCAAGAGAGATTAACTCACTTTCTGACACTCTCCTCTGCTAAAGCTTTAGTTTCCGATCCAGTATATTGCTCCTGCATATTTCTTTTTTTGTTGTTTTTTGGGTTTTTTTTTCTTTTTCTTTTTCTTTTTCTTTTTCTTTTTTTTAAATTTTGTTATGTTATGTTAGTCACCATACAATACATCATTAGTTTTTGATGTGGTGATCCACGATCCATTGTTTATTTCTTTTCAGCTCAGCTGAATGCTAAGCCTGAGAGCTGTAGCAAGATTTGAGGCTGCAGTAAAATGCAGCTGTCTCCTCAGTCCCAGCTTCAGATGAGGGACATCCTGCATTAAGAAAACTGAGAGACTTATGCAATAAGAAAAAGAGAGTTTTGTCGCGTCTCTCTTTGCCCTTGGATGCTGAATAATTCAAATAAGAATTATAGACCATAACAGCTTAAACATATGATGATATTAATTTTAGATGAACTCAGTTTGGGGACAAGAGGCATTCTAAGTTTGCCAAGAGACATAAAACATTAAGTTATATCTTCAAGGTCAAAAGTGTACTCTCAGAAAACTGCCATCCACTGTTGGAAAGTATGATTTGTGAAGGTCAAATGATAGTGTGAGTCTTGCTAGAAGTATTTTCCTGCCTACATTATGACTACACAAATAGAATTCTGAATTTGACACTGTCTAGCTATTTTAGACATCTCTCTTACAGTTCTCTTTGCTTCCCACAGCTTTATGTTTTCCAATGTCGGACCGTGAAAAGGAATTATATAATCATAAATTTTACTATGCAAGCTGCTGACTCAGCTATTTCTTTTAATGTGTATAGTAGAATCCAAGCGGTCTCCCAAAGGCTTTACGGTATTTACACAAAAAGATTTCTTGAGGAGGGATAACATCCTTTAACATCTAATCGCAGAATTCAATTCAGCCAAAATAGTAATACCTACTCATTAACAATAGCAGTTTTAAATCCTCTGTAAAATAAATTTTGGCTGTGGTTTCAAGTAATTATTAAATTCCTGTTACATTATTAACCATGTATAAAACATTTAGTCTACGTTGCACCCAGAGTATGAAAATACCATTTTTAAAATACTCCTGGGCAGTCTGTAAGTCAGACTCAAGTGTTCTCAGTGAGGAAAAGTTCTGTTGCTCCAGCCTTTCCAGCCCCATATACTCTGCTGAAATTTAGTGCAAAGGCATTTCTGACACAAGTGATCATAATTATCCAGATCATTTGCATATACTACACAATTTTTTTAAGTGACTTAATAGTCCACTTCATTTTAATTGTAAATTCATATGCTTAGAAAGTTACTCCCGGCTTTCAAGTAATAAAACTACAAGACCTATACCCTGCTTGTGGAAGTTGATACTGAAATGTGATTTGGGACAAGATCATGATGCTACGTCCATGAGTCGGAATTTATTTTAAAATTGCTCTAAATACCCATCATCGTTTTTTTTATTCAATAAAAAGTTTTCTTTCTCCTTCATGATTGCATTCAGATTGAACTTTCATATTCTTCAGTCCTTCAGAAAAATACGCCCAAGTGGTCTGCCATACTTTCAGTTGTCTTTTACAATGCAAAAGTGAACCATAGAGCACAGTAAATAATCACTGAAGCGGATGACCTTTACTACGTACTGAAATACTATATTATTTTCTCACATTTAAAACTGTTATTTATCAAACTTGGCCCAGAAGGAATTTAAGGGAGCTGAAATCCTCCTAAATTTTTATATGAATTTTACAGTCAGAAGATTAAATTAGTAATCTAAATCTCAAATTCCTGAATTGGACTGATAAGCAGTATGAGCTTCTCTCAGTGATAAGAAATTGTTCAAAATTCATGTTACTACAAAAACAATTTTTCTAGCTCCTGTTTAAATTTCTATTTTTGTACTATAAGTTCTCCAGGCCTAAATAATACCAGAGGAATAATGCCCATCATCCTCGAATTCTCCTTGGCTGCCATGATAAAGATGTTCAACACTTTAAGACATTCTTGAGTCACATGCGTAAGAGTTACCTAATTATTTTTCTGAGGGCTTCCTCCCAGTTTTGTTGTGGGAGCTTTCATAGAGATAGAGGCACAAGAATCTTAATCTGGGTTAAAAAATAAAAATAAAAAGGTCAGGTTAGAGGGGGGAAAAAACAGCAAGTGGGGGTCCCTGTGCAAAGTGTTTCTAGTGAAAAGCATTTTCTTGTGATGAGAACCCTCCCATCTTCCCATGGGGAAAAACACAGGTTTAAATAAAATTGCATGAGTACTAATTCATTCCCTTTATTTTTTTTTGTTGTTGTTCAATCAATTTGGTTACACGAGAAAGCAAATTCCACTTGTCCATGAAGTCTGTTGAAAATGCGTAGTCAGTATATTCACTTGTATATCATACACTGTCCTCAGTGTAGGGAAGGGTAATTTCCTCAATTACTTCTACAGGAAGAGATAGCTTTCGCTAATGTCTTCTCCGTAACACTCTCAACTAATGGATTAGACTCCTCATTTCATAAGGTGCCTCGTCAAACAACTTCTAAATCCTTTGAAACTTGAGATCATTAGGAAGAATTTTGTATGGAGTGCCAAATCACACAAAAGCACAATTTTTTAAATATTTGGATCGGGTCCAAAAACACTTTGTGTAGACTTTCAATTTCCAATAGAAATTCAGAGATGATGAATATACTTTTCAAAATACAAGTCTTAAGACAACAGAGAAATGTTATGACCACTTGCCCATTAACCAATGTGAAAAGCAAAGTAGTTACAGTTACACTGAATATTGAAGTGCTTGACCTTACCCAGATTGGAGAGCCAGCACTTCCTGCCTCTGGTGTTCAAGAAAAGGGGTTCTGATGGCAAGTTCAAGGTTGTTAGCCTTACTGCCACTTACTGGTTTTAGACCTTGGACAACTAACTTCATCTCCTCAAGTCTCAGTTACCACATCTAGAAAACTGGGCATGATCACAGATTCCACAGAGCATTGTGAGAATTAAATTAGATAATACATAGAAAAGTGCCTAGTACTGAGCCTGGCAAACAATAAGCTCCTGGTAGATAATAGTTGTTGTTGTCATGCTTATTACTTCCTAACCATCATGGAAAACTGACTTTTATGGGCTTGGGGGGGATGGGTTAAATGGGTGATGGGGATTAAGGAGGGCCCTTGTGATGAGAGCTGGGTGCTGTGTGCAAGTGTTCACTAAATTCCACATCTGAAACTAACATTGCACTATATTTTAACTAACTAGAATTTAAATAAAAACATGGGGAAAATATTAATGAAAATAATACAGCAACAAAAAAATGACTTCTAAACATAAAAGGGAGACCAAATACTGGTGAAAAGATGTCAACTTGTCAAATTCATTTGTTAACAGAACCATATCATTACCTTAGTTCTAAGGAAGTAAATATTCTCTAAGTTGCCTTCTTTGTCCTCTTTAATTTCACAATTTAAGATTTCCCCTCATCTGATCATTTTTACTTTCCTTGTGGAAACTGACGCTTTCCAAACTTAATATTTAAGGTGAACACATATAAGCTACTTTAAATTTTTTGAAAGAATAATAAGAGGAAAAAATAATGTATATCTGGAAGCCCCGCGGGAAGTGGACACTCCCACTCAGTGTGGTTAGCCCCTCCAACCAGTGTGTGTCCCAAAAAACCCCTCTGTTCCAGTGTAACATGTGTCCCTTTATGCTAACACACCTCCCTTGCCTCATCACACTGTGCGCTTTGGAACACCCCAACTGTATAGTAGTGCTTGGCATACAGTAGGTGCTTAACATGTTTGTCGAAAAATGAATGAGTGTAATGAGTACTATCATAATGAGGACTTCTGAAATCCTGTGGCATTCACAGCATTTAGTGACACATGGTGAGGGCTGGATGAACATTGTATGACTGCTTCCATTCTGTAACGTTGGCATAAGTTAAATCATCATTTATGGGATTTAAGAACTTAAAAGAACTAGTGTAGATCATCTAAATCAATATCCCACCATACCAATGAGGAAATCAAGACCCACAGCTTTTATGTTGCTTGTTCCAGGTGGCATGGCTGATGAGGGGAAGTTTCTCTCTGCTAATCTCCTCCCCTTCTTCAAATCTGGGGTCATTTCCCACTTTCTTAATGAATTCTCCCTGTCAACTGCATTCTGCCCCTCCTCTGGCACCCCAATCTCTCTCATACCTTCCTTTCCTTTTCTCTACAGCACTGGGGTTATCTATTCCACTTATTTTTATGTAATTGTATCCATCTCTGCCACGTGTGTCCCTCACCTCCACAAGGGTAGGTAGGGATCTTTGTCTGTGTCCCAGTCACCTAAACGATGACCTGGCACATAGTAGGTGGTCGATACATGTTTGTTGAATAAATCCAGGACCAAAATCCAGGTACTTTTCCTAATCAAGTCCTAGTCAGAATTCCAAAGCTCAGAGATGTCTTTCTAGTTCATGGAATGAGATGAGGAAGAGGATTATGAGTTTGGTAGCAAATTCGGTTGTATGCATGGTTCTCACACTGCACATAGCATCTTACACTCCATGAGAGTCCACCCAGGGCAGGAGGCAGCAATCTTCCTGATGTGTGCATGAAGCTTTGAAGAGTATCCAATTTACAAATGGCCACTGCAATGCTATCCTGTTCCTTGTATTATCCGCAGAGTCGGGATCTGGTGGTGCAGAGTGGATCAAAGAGGGTGGAGTGAATTTAATAATGTATGATCACAAATGATCCACAGAGCCAAAATTTCATGTGAGAACTAGATAAGTGTTACTCCAGCTTAATTTTCTCTCTTCCACTTAAAACTCATTTGGACTCTGAGTCTGTTTTGAAAAGTTAAATTAATTCATTTTTATATTTTTGAGGCAGGGTAATGCTATTCGCCACAAATGCAAAATCCACAAAGATCAAGTATATTTTCCAAACTGCATTTAGAACATATACACTATTAGTAATTAATATTAATAATTCAATCTAGAAATTATTGGCTATATAATATCAACTAACTTAATCATGAGATTATAAAAATTAGCAACATCATTAAGTATTAGATGACCTTTCTAAAATCTACTAGTTTATGACAGGACATAAAGCCAAATACGATAATAAGAACCAATTATATTAAACACAGGCTTATCATTTGATCAAACTAAGAATATCACCATATGAATATAATAGATGAGTCCCCTGATGCAGGCAAAGTATATATAGGCATACACATACATATGTAAAAATACTCATACACTGCACACATACCTATATACATTTATTTGGGCTGCTATGAGACAATACCATAGACTGAAGTGGCTTATAAACAACAGAAATTTATTTCTCACAGTTCTGGAGGGTGAGAAGTCCAGAATCATAGCTGTGACAGATTTGGTGTCTGATGAGAGCTAGCTTCCTGGTGCACAGATGGCTGTCTTTTCTCTGTGAACTCACATGATGGGAAAGAACAAGAGACCCCTCCTGGGTCTTTTTTTTATAAGGGCACTAATCCCATTCATGAGGGTTCCACCCTCATGAACTAATCACATACCAAAGGCTCTGCCTCTAAAAACCATGACATGGGGATCACCATTCCACATATGAATTTTGAAGGAATACAAACATTCAGGCTACAGCAAGCTCCTCCTCCATTAGGCACTGGGGGTAGAATGATGAAAAAACACCTGGTCTTTGTCTTCATGCAGCTTTTAATCTAGTGAGAGACAGACATTACTAGGAATATGGAACTACTGACTATGATAACTGATGGAAAATTATGGAATGCTACAGAGAGAAGACAGCATTATCTTGTTATTACTTTTTTTTTAAACAGAAACATACAAAATATCAGTTTCTTTAAACCATAGATATAAGTCAAACATGACAATACCTTTCTTCAACTACATAGTTGCTACATTAGATACACACCCATATATAAACATATGTGTATATATATATATGCATACATAATGGTTATAAATAGAAAAGGCAAGGAATGAAATGATTATAGATTAATATACAATTTCTCTAAATTCCTTCATCTGGATTCAGAAATATGTATATTTTCATACCAACTTTGCATCTGCTAGCCCTGCCCTAGTCTTCCCTGCATTTGTGTGTCCTTTTGAGAAAATCTGCAGTCACTTAATAAACATTGGCCTCTTTCATGCAAAGCATTGGGTTACTCTCTGAGGAAGGACAGACCATCTCCTCAGTGAGCTTGCTGACAAGAGTATCAGCACAAGAAAAAGGTGACAAAAAGGAGTAAAATATGTAGTAAACAGCTACTAAACAAAAAAACTCTTACTATTTAGAACTTTATATCCATACTCACTGAACTTTTTTATCACGTAGATTTAAATCCATAAAATACATCTTAAGAACATTTCTAAACTTGTTATTGAGTACCCTAGAACGCTGATTCTGTGTTATGCTATAAAGCATATTAAAGCAATACATTTTAGACTATTATACTATTTCCAGGTATAAAAACCTACATTTAATAATCTCTTCGGGTAACAAAAATTCATACTACCAGCTATTGCTTTCTCTGTTCCATTCTGGGTGCTGAAATGGGCAAATCATGCAGGAAGCCAATAATTATTTGGAAACTTTCCCAAGTACCCAGAAAATCCATTAAACAGAGAAGCCTTTCCCTTTGGTTGCAACTTTGCAAGAACCAATGTTGACTCAGCTAAAGCACTGACTTACAGCTTAATGGCTTAACGTTAATTTTAACATGCTGTTTCTCTGACTTTACTAGATATCAAGAAAAAAATAGATTTAGATTTCTTTATTGCTTTGGCTCTTTATTTTAAACATAAAGTGGAAAATTACTGTTTCAGGAAAGTCTTCTGGCATAGGAAAATCTACCAAAATGCTAAGTTAAAATATTCAATTAAGAGGTTATCAAAGTGATGATACACAGGGGGGATAAATCTTGGTTTGGAAATATTTTTATTTCAAAATGAAGACACTGAAAACATAAGAAATCTAAAAGTTCTATAAAACTTCTTCAAAAATATTTTTTGTGTGTTGTAGTAGCAATAAACATGTGTGCCCCCCAAAATGATTATCAAGTAGCCAATACAAATAGTAGCCATTTTAATCTTGTTTTAATTACACATGTTGGTTACTTGACTTCAGCGTTGACTCCGTGACTAATTAACACATGTGTGAGTTCTGAGCAGCATGTTTTCCCACACTTACAGATTACTCTGTGAAGTTTACTGAACAACTTAAACAAGAATTCTCCCTACCTTTCCAAACACTGTCAACTCAAAAGGGACAGGGACATTACAGGTAAAAACACAGCAAGTCCACAGTCCATCGCATTAACAAGGCGTCTTAGAACAGGGAGCGTTCACTACAGTCAAGTGTGTCGATTAGGTGAAGAAGGTGGGAAAAAGAGGAGTGTCTTACCTTGTTTCTAAAAGAGACTATAAATTTAAAATAAGAATACCGTTGAAAACATATCCTTGAAGTGAGCAGATTCCCACTTCTAGATGATTCTATTTGTAATGGTGCTCGCTTTGCCTCCTTGCTTTGCCTTGTTCCTGGAGAGCACTGGGAATGATGTTTGTGTATTTGGCCCAGAGTTACTGAATGCTGGTGAAGGCACAGGTGAACGAGAGATACGGCAGTTAAAGATAGGTGTCTTTACAAGTCGCAATAGGCATTACGTAAATTTCTTACGTTCTTAGTTATATGACTGTATTTTGTCACTATGGATTTATGATTATCTGTGACTAATAATGTTACTAGGAAAAATAATTAACATTTTCACACAAGGGTCTCTTTTTTTCTGGTTTTTTGCTTTTTTTTTAAGAGGCGAGGGGTAAATTTTAAAATTTTCTTCCCTAGTGTAATGTGGGTTATGAGTAATTCTTACTTTCTCTTGAAAAGTGTCATAAATTATGCTGACAGGCTTTAAATCTCCAAAACCTGCATATGAATATTTTTAATTCTCACTTTGCTTTGTCTTTTATGGCATAATCATTAACAAAGGGTCTTATGGCTTAAAGTACTGAAAAGCTGATTAGATGATTAGTACTGTACTTCGCTGAAATTATTTTCATGTAAAAAAAACACCTTATCCTAAAAGATGAATAAAGTAACAGGTTTTTATAGACTGCCCACAATATATTAAGATCAACCTTGCTTCAAGACCAAGCTTCTTAAACTTTTCTTATATCTATTTAATATTGGCCTGTATAGTAATTAAATCAGTGAAACAAATGAACTCATAAACAATTAATATAAAAGTGTTTTTAAGGGAAAAAATGTTATGAGGGGGGCCCCAAAGGGTCATGGGATGAATCGCTTTAGAGGGGAGTCAGGAGGGGTTCTGTGAGGTGAGATCTGAATAGTAAGCAGGAACCAGTCACATCAAAAGCTAGGGACAAAGCTCTCCAGGTAGTGAGTGAGAAATGAAAATTCTCTGAGATGGGAGTAAACATGGTGTTTTCAAGCTGGAAAGAAGCTGGGGGTACTGCAGTCTCACCGTGACAAGAGTATGGTTTAAGATGAGGTGGAAAGAGTAAGCAGGAGGAGACCATAGTACTTTATATTTGGTCTATAGTACAGAGGTCAGATTTTATTCTAAAAACATTGAAAAATGGTTAAAGATTTTGAGCAAGAGAGTGCTGTAAGATGATTTACGAATACAAAAGACTACATGACTACTGGATTATGGTGCGCCAAGAGCAAAGGTGAGATCTTTCAGAGGGTTTTGAGGTAGTTTAGGTGAGAAATCATAGTGGTGTGGACCAGGATGCTAGCAGTAGAGATGGGTGGTAGAGACAGATGGAGATCAACCAATTAGGGGGACAAAGAAAAAGGAGGTAGAGATGGCAGCACGTGCTGACAGACTGGATATAGAGGTTAAGGGAAAGGGATATATCAAACACACCTTCTAGATTTTGCCTTGAACAAATGCATGGATGATGGAGGCATAAATAAATTGAGGAAGATCGGGGAAAGGACAGGTCTGGGCAGGGGAAGAGGGACTCAAGTTGTCCCTTCGGCATCCAACATATGCCCAGCAGGTAGATGGATTTACTCATTTGGTACTCAGGGAAAAGTACACTGCTAGAAAGTTTTGGAATCATCAGCACACAGTGCTATTTTTGGCCATAGACCAGCTGAGAACATCTGGAGAAGGAGGAAATGAAGGTAGAGATAAGAAGCTAGCCTGGTCTGAGCTTTGGAGACCCTTAGCACCAACAGGTAAGGTGAAAAGAGGATGCAGAGGTCACATATTTATTTTTTCTCACGTAATTTTTTAAAAAAATCTAAATTAATTGCAAGCATTTAAAAATAGGAGACATTTGCATGAAAATCTGCATTTCTGGCATCTGTTGTAAAGTCCAAAGACCTGCTATTTTTCCACCGGCATTCGCATTGGACAACATCAGCGGGAACCAATACCCTGCTCCCCTTCAGAACAGAGCATGTGTGCACAGCACTGGCATGGTCTGTTCCACTCCCTGGCGTTCTCAGCCCCGTGGTGCATCCGTCACTTCCCTCAGCCCTGCTGCCCACCTGGGTATTTGCGTTCAATTTAGCTTTCATTTGTTTCGGTTCTCAACACTTGACACATTATAGGTTATCAATTTCATTGTTTATTAAGAAGCAAAAGATCCCTTTTGCCTCCACGATTGATTCTGTGATAGTATTATCTTGATGTCTTGCATACTGAGTGAAGACATTAACCATACCAGTGTATAAAACCAACAATGTCTTTTCTGCAAATTATGGATAACTGGACCTTACATCTCACCACAAAGTGGAAGTGGTCTGAGCAGAGTCAAGTAGATCTGAGCTCTAGCTCTTTACCACATAAAGACACATTTCCAATAATTAAAGAGTGTGTGGTTAATTACAGCCAAATGAAGAAGAATGACTCATGCGAATGTTTTGGTTTCCCCATACCCTTTGAAAGAAACCTGTATTACAATTAAAATCTTGGAAAGTGTGTTTATATTAAGAATGCCATTGACCATATTAGTGAAATATTCAAATTTTATTTTTCATTTTTTTCCTGTAACATATTCCTTAATCTATCACTGTGATAATCCAATTTGGTTTTTTAGTCTAAAATTATAAGAATTAATTACTATTTTTTATGCATAAGTCTTTGATAACATAGATAAATTTAAACTCTGAAAACTATTAACCAGAGCAGATAACCCTGAGTTGACAACAATACTGTCTCTAGTTCTGGGGCAAGTTATACTGGACTTAGCAATGGCAATAATATTAATTAGTGAATATTAACACTTAAAACCACTATGTGTGATGCCCAAGAGAAAATGCCCTACCTAGGTCATCTCATTTAGTCCCCACTACAGTTCTGTATGAAGGTGGTTATCCCCACTGAAGTTGAGAGAGGTTCAAAGCTTGCCCCTACTCATATGGTTATTAAGTGGAAAGCTGAGATTCAAACTCAAGCAGGCTGATTCTCATGTTCCTAATACAGCTTCCGCCTAAGCCTTTTCTTAGAGACTGTTGAGTCAATCAGTGGGTAAAAATGGCTCTCATTTTATTCCATTCAATTGATATAAATATGTCTCAGAAGAAATCAAATCACTATAAAAAAAAAAAGTTCAGTGTTGGACCTTGGAGAAACTATTCTTTTTTTTTTTTTTTTAAGATTTTATTTATTTGACAGAGAGAGAGACAGTGAGAGAGGGAACACAAGCAAGGGGAGTGGGAGAGGGAGAAGCAGGCCTCCCGTGGAGCAGGGAGCCTGATGCGGGGCTCGATCCCAGGACCCTGGGATCATGACCTGAGCTAAAGGCAGACACTTAACGACTGAGCCACCCAGGTGCCCCTGGAGAAACTATTCTTATGACAGGTATTCCTATTTCTTTTTTTTTTTTTTAAGATTTTAGTTATTTATTTGAGAGAGAGAGGGAGAGAGAGCAAGAGCGATTGCACAAGCAGGGGGAGAGGGAGAGGGAGAAGCAGGCTTCCCACTAAGCAGGGAGCCCGACGCCGGGTCAATCCCAGGACCCTGGGATCATGACCTGAGCCAAAGGCAGATGCTTAACCGACTGAGCCACCCAGGCGCCCCTAAATTCTGTTGTCTTTTAGCGCCCCATACAGCACCTTTCTTCTGCTACTTTGTGAGTAGTTGGTCTTACAATTCAAGTGAGACAATTTGCCTGGATTCTGTGTTGTGTATGAAGATACATGACCGAAGGCAGACACTTAACTGACTGAGCCAGCCAGGCGCCCCAAGAACCATTCCTATTTCTTGGAGAAACCTGACCACCGTGGTGATTCTTAGGAGTTAGAGGAGCAAGGTGGGGTGGTGACTGCAAATGAATACATGCCATCCCTATCCGCAAATGAAGACTATCTGGAACCCCCAGGGAAATGGAGGAGACATGAAGAAGTTGGATTATACAGATATAGATTTGGGGTTTTTTGAAAAGTCTTCAAGGTGGTGTTCCTAAAGCCACTCCTGTCCTGTTAAGCACTAGTAGGTTAGAAGAATCATCAAAAGTTGATGAGATGTGGATTTCTCAGGAACCAATGCCTTCTAGGAACTGACTTCAGAAAGAGCACAGGAAAGAAGTCAATGTCGAAGATAGAAGCCGGTTCGCGTACCTGCCACACTCTGGACCTCTGTAAATGTTGGGCAGTAAGAGCCACTGGGAACTCACGGTGTGCCAGGCACGATGCTAAGTTCTCAATGAATCACCTCACTTAACTCTCATAAGAAACCTAGGCAGAAGGTGGCTTAACTCCATTTTACTCATGAGGAAACTGAGTCACAGAAAGGTTAAATAACACAGTTCGAGAGTCCATAAGCTTAACCAGTAAATTATAACTGCCAAAAAAACAGATGAAAGAATCATGAACGTGGAAAAACAAAACCCACAAAGAACTTAGCAGACAGAGTTAAACACCCTCATCACACTTTACTTCTTCCTGCTAGAAAAAAAAAGTTGAAGAAGAGACGGAAAATCTTTCAGGATACTAACACAGCTTCAGGTTTACCTCTGAGAACAAAGAATTTTAAACAGTGGATCCCCTAAAGCTGCTTGGAGGCTCCCAGTGCTTGTTTCAAGCAAAGAAGCTCACCTTTTATCAGATTTATGTGGCAAATTTTTGTCTAAGACATCCTGTGGGAAGAAAAAGTTCTACCATCCCAGAAAAAAAAAAAATCTTTTTTTTTTCCAAACAGTGCCATAGATCAACCTTGAGGCTCCGAAACAATGATAACATTTATCCTTATTTTTTACTATGAAACTTGGATAAAATAACATGGTCCACATTCATGATAAACATCACTCAAAACAATACTATAGTTTGGTGTTAGGCAGTTTCCCATTACAGAATCAATTTAGCTCTAAGGCAAGGAAGGCAGATGGATATGGTCAATACCCAAGAGCATGCCGTGAGTGTCTTCACCACAAGCATTTTTGCTGCAAACATTTTCATGGTCTGATTGGTGGTAAGGCAATTGTGCCATAAAAGATAAAATCACAAAAAAAAAATGTTTTAAAGGGACATTCATGGGGTGCCTGGGTGGCTCAGTCCGTTAAGCATCTGCCTTCAGCTCAGGTCATGATACCGGGGTCCTGGGATCAAATCCCTGCATCAGGTCCCTGCTCAGTGGGGAGCCTGCTTCTCCCTCTGCCCCAGCTTGTGCGCATTCTCTCTCCCCCTCTATCAAATAAATAAATAAAATCTTTTTTAAAAAGGGACATTCATTTAAAAGGATATAATGAAACATGAAATATGAATACTAAATTAAAAAGATTTTATTATGAAATACAAAATATTTGAATACATTTAAAATGTGTGTAGAGTCATGGCAAATCTGAGCAAAGAACTGATTTTATTCTGTGGATTACACCTAAGCACTCATCTTCAGAGTCTTTCATTCATGGTATTATGCCTTTTTGTGTGTGTGGTATGTATGTATGTATGTATGTATGTATTTTGCTCTTGGTCCATTTCCTTGTTCAGCATCTTACTTTTTCTTTCTTCGATAAAATGTCTTCCTTCATTAAGAGACTGACCAGTTTCCAAATACTTGGATGCATATTTGTAACTTAGGTGTTTTTTTTCTAAAGACTTATTTATTTTATATATATATAGAGAGAGAGAGTACACGAGCAGATTCCCTGCTGAGCACGGAGCCCCACAAGGGCCTCTATCCCACGACCCTGGGATCATGACCTGAGCCAAAATCAAGAGTCAGCCGCTTAACCAACTGAGCCATACAGGCGGCCCTGTAACCGAGCTTTGTGTTGCATTGTAAAAGCCTGCTACATTGTTGTTAGTTCTTGGCATATTGTTACCTGTCCCTTAATAGACATTCCAAAGTTCTATGGGAAACATGGGTTCAAACTCTGTGTCGCTGTACGAAGGCTAAGATTTATATGACATAAAATGGAAATATTGCGTCAATGGAGAAATGAAACCAAACTGTCCACCAATTGACAAAACCAACAAACTATCAAACCAAATGGGCAACCAGTTGTTTTGTTGTGTTTTGTCTTGTCTTATCTTTTATGGCAAAATTGCCTTATGGCCAATTATTTATGCAGCTAAAGATTTGCCGCAAAAATGCCTGCTGGCAAGCAAGGCTCCAGTGAAAACCCCCTAGCACCAGTCTGTCTACCCGCAGGAAACTAGCACCTTCCACAGTGTGTCTTACACATCCAAACCCGCCATGTGGCAACAAATACCACAAAAATAAGGAACCATTTTTAAACCTGGTGCAGTTTTCTCAAATGACTCATCATGAAGCTGACAATTGAGTCTCTGCCTACCAGTTTGGAATGTCAGGAAGGAATTAGCTTTTTCTTCAGAGTGATGAAAAAATTTTGGTAGTTTCTCAACACTGTGAAAGTAATTAATGCCACTGAATTCTACACTTAAAAATGGTTAAAATGGCAAATTTCATGTTATGTACATTTTTACCACAATAAAAAGAATTCAAATGATGTTGGCAGAGTTTTTTTCTTAGGAGAGGAGTATTTTTTTTTAAAGATTTCATTTATTTATTCGACAGAGAGAGACACAGCGAGAGAGGGAACACAAGCAGGGGGAGTGTGAGAGGGAGAAGCAGGCTTCCCGCTGAGCAGGGAGCCCAATGCGGGGCTCAATCCCAGGACCCTGGGATCATGACCCGAGCTGAAGGCAGACACTTAATGACTGAGCCACCCAGGAGCCCCAGGAGAGGAGTATTTTTAATGTCCTTGTTTAGCCATCCAAAATATATTGCCCACTTTTCTTTTTTTTTGCGTTTTACATTAGTTTAGGAAATTCAAAAATCTTGACCCTAATTCATCCATACCCCAATGAGAAAGTAACCAACACTAACACTGGTTATTTTGCACAGTCCACAATTCACTGTAAAAAGACAAACTTCAATCCATAACACCTTCTCTTTTTTCCATCACGTGTATTTCTTTGGCCATGAACTGCCATAAAAAATGATTATACTTTTAAAAGAATTAAGAACAATAGATCATAGTCCAATACCATATTTCTACATTGTTTTTCTGCAGCTAATTACTTGTATCCTATTGTCTGAAAGAGTTCATCTAAATGACACAGCAATACAAAGATGAGTTGTTTGGTCATGCAGTTGCTTTCATAATTTGGTGAAATTGAGTGATGTCCTCTGGATTTCACAGCAGAATTTGTAAAATAATAATGAGGCCCTGCTGTTTCCCCTGGAGACAACTATGGTCTTTGAAGGGTATCAAATCTTTCAAGTCATGGTCACTGACACTCACTAATAGAAATATGAAATTTCTGTGACTTACAAATTAAACTTTTAAAAAATCCAGTCCTTTAAAAAAAAAAGAAGGGGACGCCTGGGTGGCTCAGTCGGTTAAGCGTCTGCCTTTGGCTCAGGTCATGATCCCGGGGTCCTGGGATCAAGTCCCGCATCGGGCTCCCTGATCCGCGGGGAGCCTGCTTCTCCCTCTGCCTCTGTCTCTCTCCTGTCTCTCATGAATAAATAAATAAAATCTTTAAAAAAAATCATTTAAAAAAAAAAGAAGAAGATAGCAGGAAGGGAAAAATGAAGGGGGGGAAATCGGAGGGGGAGACAAACCATGAGAGACTATGGACTCTGAGAAACAAACTGAGAGTTCTAGAGGGGAGGGGTGGGGGGACGGGTTAGCCTGGTGATGGGTATTAAAGAGGGCACGTTCTGCATGGAGCACTGGGTGTTATACGCAAACAATGAATCATGGAACACTACAAAAACTAATGATTAATGTATGGTGATTAACATAATGTAATAAAAAAAACAGTAAAAAAAATAAAAAATAAAAAATCCAGTCCTTCCAAAATGAGCATATGTATGCTGCCTAGTTTTATTTATTCTTTTATATTTTTTGTTTAAAAAAACAGGAAAACAAGCAGTGCTCATTCTGATGATCGAGTTGTATTTTTATCTTTTGCATTTTATTTGCTTTGCAACTGCCTATTGATCAAACAGGTTGATTTAAACATTACTTTCAAACTGCTTAAGTTTTTGCATCCAGAGATGAGATTTGAGACTGACTCTAGGCAAGCCGGGTGCAAAGTTGGTCATCGGCATTCATGCTCAGTTCCCTTTTCTGCTCTTTGTCCCTGTGCTCTCCCCTCTCCAGCTGATGTGTTTCCTGGTTCATCCCCATCATGACTACCCGCCATGGGGAGCTTGACACAAATTCCAAAGTCAATGTTTCCATGAGGCAGACCAGTCAGTGAAACACCCAAAGATCCTGACTCACTGACCAGTGCTCCCTCCTATGTCTTTTTTGTTCTGCAACAGGCCACGCTCGCCAAAATACTCAGTGTTGTATGATCTGCAGTGTCAATCTTCTAAAAACAAGCAAACCAACAAAAAACATTGTTCTCAAAACCATGCTGGTGGTTTAGATTAATGAACACTGATGGCGCTCAGTCACTCGATGTGTTACACATTACACATCTTTCTTAGGCTTTCAGCCATGCACTTCTGGCATTGATTACTTCCACGCCACAGCCCCCCCCCCGCCCCCCCAAATAAGAATGGTAGAATTTTATACATTCTGGCAGGCTTGTTAGAAAAGTTATTTTGTGGGAAATCAGTGGATTTTTGGTATCTGCTCTATTCTCAATATTATACCACGTAAGTCATCATCTACTCATAAAAAAAAATCACCTAAAAAAACCAGAAGCCTACACTACTAAAATACTACAAGATGAGGTACAGTAAACCACAGAAAAAAAATTAGAAGTCCCAGTGCCTTGTACAAGACTTTTGATCTTTGCTTTAACTCTTTAATTTATGAAACACTCAGACCTTGTATTCATTCTGGAACACCTTATGATTATGTGAAACCACCGAATAATTTCTACATCTCCTTTATAACACAGGTGGCATTTTATGTATTTTTCACCCCGCAGGATTCAAAGCTTTATAAGAAAGTAGAAGGTTAACGTATGCCAAAACTATCCTCGTTATCAGGCAGTATCATATTTGAGAAAAACTGGAAGATCTATACAGTAGGAACAGTTAGCCAGGAGTGCATGCTCAGCTTTTGATCAGATATGATTCTAAGTGCTCTCTGTGTCTATGAGGTCAGCTATATATGATAGATGCTCCTACCCCTAATTCACAGATAAAGAAATTGGAGCTTAGAGGTTGCACAACTTGCTCAAGGCTACAGAGCTAGTAAATTGAGGAGGTGAGGTTATAACAAGGTGTCACATTGCAACCCTTGTTCCTAACTACTATAATACCCCTTATCCCTGTGGATTTGGACATTAGTTTTGACTTTAAAGTAAAAATCTTGTGAGAATCATGAAACCACAACCTCCTGAAGCTCTGTGTCGGGTCTCAGCTCAAGCCTTGGAAGTGTCCTTCCAGGTACAAGGTAGAAGCTGTTCCCTACAACCTTCAAGCATTACTGAGCAGTCTACAGCACTTTCCTCCTCCTGGAAAGAGGACACGTGGATGCAGTCATTAGGGATATTGAAGGGGGAAGATAACAGGTAGGGTAGAGTTGGAGAGATTTACCTTTCATCCCTTAGGATTCTATGATCCTAAATAAAAAGATAAAGAATAAAATATAAAGGAGATGCCTAATGAGCTGGATTTATGATTCATTTTAATTAAGCCATTATCCTCTTATTTTATTATCTATTCCAAGAGGGGGCATTAATGGCTTTGTTAAACTTTTCAGTTTCTGAGGATTGGGGCTGACTTATAAATGAAATATGGCCATTTTAAAATACTCATTCTGATTGCCGTATGTTAAAAATATAACCACTTGTCTATTTTTGGACACTTCTTATTTTAAAATCTGAATTCTGTGTACGCCGTTAACTAAGTTAAGTTATGGGATCTGTCCGGAGCTCTTCCTGAGCTGTGTATCCTAAATGATTCACGGCCAAGATTCACTCAGTTCCTACCTGCCCCATGCAGGAAGGGCTGCAGGGCTTCATGAAAGGCAGCTTTTGGCAAGCTTCGAAAGCTGTGTGTAGATGCGAAGATGTGTCTGTGTCCGGGAGTTTTTATATTGCTTTCTCATTTTCAAATCTTGCACATCCCCAGGAGACCCTGTCAAGGTCAAAAGCACAGTAAGCTAACCAGGGGAAACCCCAGAGAAAGCTAAGATGTGACAAGCAGAGCTGGCTCCCTGGAGAACGGCAGCCCCGCTGACTTGGCAGGATTGGACTATTGCAGTGCTCTCTGGAAAGCTAGCTCATTCTTGGAGGAGGGAGGAGGGAAACGAAAGGGCAAGGAAGAGAAAGGTGGGAGCGAGAAGATAGACTATAAAACAAGATGTAGCGGAAAGCAAAGACAAGAAGGGGTAGAAAGAGACTTAAGGGAACAAAGAAACAAATAATTATGTGGTTAATCAGGAAATAAATATAACTTTGGATATACTTTCAGCAATTAAGTTTTGAGGAATATATTTCAAAACCTGGAGTTGTTCTTGGTTGTTTTTTTTTTTTTAAGATTTTATTTATTTATTCATGAGAGACAGAGAGAGAGAGAGAGAGAGAGGCAGAGGGAGAAGCAGGCTCCCAAGGAGCAGGGAGCCCGATGTGGGACTCGATCCCAGGACCCTGGGATCATGACCTGAGCCGAAGGCAGACGCTTAACCATCTGTGCCACCCAGGCGCCCTGTTGTTTTGGTTTTTTTTAAGCATTGGCTAAAAATACCTTTCTGATGTCTACTCTTTGTGTGAAAATAAAATACATACATACTGCTTGAATTGCTCCAGAATGACATATCACAAGTGTATATTTGAATAGAAACCACAAATGTGAGGATACTCTAAGTTCTTTGGCCAGAATAGGATGAAAATTGATCATGTTGCTTTATAATTTTGCTGTAAATAAAATAGAGATTTATCGTATTAGAAAGCTCAAGTGGGAAGAGAAATTTGCCTACCTTGAAATTTTTTGGTTTGTATTGATGAAATTCATCATAACCTATGTCATTTCACTTGGTCTTGATTCCACATTTTTGATATTTAAATGTAGGATAAAACAGAATTTGTTGTTAAGTTATCAAACTTTGATGACTGTGGAGTTTTATATTCAGTAATCTTCAGTTATTGTAATTAACATCCTTCTTTTTTTTTTTTTTTAAAGATTTTATTTATTTGAGAGAAAATGAGAGAGAGAGAACACATGAGAGGGGATAGGGTCAGAGGACGAAGCAGACTCCCTGCCGAGCAGGGAGCCCGATGCGGGACTCGATCCTGGGACTCCAGGATCATGACCTGAGCCGAAGGCAGTCGCTTAACCAACTGAGCCACCCAGGCGCCCAACATCCTTCTTTTTATCAGTGGTTTACAAGACATGACTACCTTGTAGGTGCCCTCTAGGTATTCAAAATTCAATATTCAAAAAATATTACTGTACAAGAATGCAGAGAAGCTTATCACCCAATGCTACTCTTTGTCAGATACCCTGTATAGGTAGCATATTTCATTTTATTAAAAAAAAAAGCCTAAAAGCATATTAATGGTTCTTCTTCTTCTTCTTTTTTAATTATAGCAGAAAATGGCCCCCGTCTACTCGTGGAAGCAGAACAAGCCAGGGTGTTCTCATACAGAGGTGGCAATGTTACACTGCCATGTAAATTTTACCGAGACCCTACAGCATTTGGCTCAGGAACCCACAAGATCCGAATTAAGTGGACCAAGCTAACTTCAGATTACCTCAAGGAAGTGGACGTTTTTGTTTCCATGGGATATCACAAGAAAGCCTATGGAGGCTACCAGGGTAGAGTGTTTCTGAAGGGAGGCAGTGATAACGATGCTTCTCTGGTGATCGCAGACCTCACCCTGGAGGACTATGGGAAATATAAGTGTGAGGTGATTGAAGGATTGGAAGATGACACTGCTGTGGTAGCATTAGATTTACAAGGTAGGTATCTATAAATCATTTTAAACTTGGAAATGATAATTAATCATTTTTCACGACAAGTAATGTCTAGTGGTTACCATAGTGATGTGAGAAATCAGAAGTCCATGCATAGCGGGTTTCTTTTCTTTTGTATTTTGCAGTCTGTCAATGATTCCAGCTTTCATATTTGAAATGTACACACAATGGTTATACACAAAATTGAAGCTATTTGCAAGTAGGAGAAACGTGCAGTGGAACTGAATTACTAATATTTGGAAATGGCCTTATGCTATTCAAAATTTAAATCTTATGACATGGTTATGGAGAAATTCAGATAGGATGCATTTTTATTATGCTTCTAAAATTATCTCAGTTTCAAAATAATGGCAACTTTTGTGAAGGACATCTGCTAACTAAAATACGTGTAATTGTATTCTATAAAGTAACTGTGAAATCTTAACAAAAAAGTGCCCTCCAAGTTTATTTAAATAAGTAAGAAGTAAACTCTTTTAATGCTCCAGAGTCTTTTAGACACCAAATACCAAACAATATAGGCATTCTGGGAGAATTATTTTTTAAGTATGTAATCTACTCAGTAGGTTCAAAAACTAAAATGTAGAGAATGCTAAACAATAAAGTGTGCTCGCTGCCCAAAGCCCACCCTCTATATGCCCCACCAAGAGGGAAACTCTTCTCTGTTTCTCACGCATCTCAAAACATCTTATGTTCACGAATTTCAGTGTTTCTCTACACTGAAGGATGAATTTTTTTGGCTACATTGATAGAATACTTTCCTTCCTTATGCACATAAACTATAGGTGTGTGTTTGCTAGACGCTCTTTTCACATCCTAGGACAGATTTGTGCCTTTGGGAAAGACTCTGTTTGGTCCACTGGAGTATCACTGAAGAGTTGACCTTCTGAATCCCACAGAATCCCATCACACGTATGGAGACTTATTAGCTTTATGTATCTAATAAATTGCACGATGTCATAAAATACATTTTTGTGACCTTCTCCTGTCTCTCCTTTTTTCTCTTGTCTCTCTTAGTTGTAGTTCTTGGCTCCTGATTACATACCACCTTGTACTTTCAGTTTTTATTGAGTCACGTGAATATCCATAAACATTGGCATTATTCAAGATGAAAGAAGTGATGGCCTTAGAGAAAACAGTTAATTATCAAATATTAATGACAGCCGATTTTCCTGATCGAAGGGGCATCAGGCAGTGGACAGACCCTCAAGCTAGTAGTACCAACCAAGACTTTTATGTTAGTACCAACTCTACCAGTATGAGTTTTGTAACTGGTGCAAGTTATTTAATCCTTATACCTGGCTTCCTCAACTATGAATAACAGGTTGAATGATATTACCTGTTCAGTTACTTTTTCATCTAAAGTTCTGTTTATATACCATGTATTTCCTAAACCTAAGTAATTCACCTGCCATATTTACTGTCTCCCTACATTTATTTTAAAATGAAATTTTAAGTGAATAGAAAGCAGTAGGACTTGCCAGAAATAGAAGGGAACCATAAAAATAAATACAACGAATATAAAAATACTTCCATATTCCACCTGGATACCTGCTTGCTAATAGCTTTAAGCATGGAGCCTGCTATACCTTTGTTTAAAAAGGAGATTTACAATGTGTCAGAGGATGATGCACTCCAAGGTCAAACTGCATTCCAGAAATAATTAGAGGTGTTGAAGAGAAACTATAAAGAGTAATTTTTTTCCTGCCTAGGCCCTTCACCATCCCAAATCACCACGCTTTCCATGCTATTGGTACACTTCCCTACCATATAACCCATTAGCATATGAGCCAAGGAAATGTGTCCAAGAAACCAATTGAACTGATAAATATTTTTATAAGTACTGTTTCAGTGCCAGGAGATGTGAAGATTTCCAAATCTTGGTTTTTTTCATTCAATAGTCTGACAGGCTACTAAAGATTCTAATATACTTTCAAGAGTAAGAATCTTAAAATAAGGCAGAAATTATTATCTTGTAGGTCAACTACACTTCAGATACAATAAATAAAGTAAATGAGGTAGAATTTGGTTATAAAGTAAGCGGGTACAAAGCAGTTGCTATAATCCCATGCGCTGTGCTTGGCTCACTTTCAGGAAACTCCCCCCCCCCCCCCCCCCCCGACAGATGAGACTCAGGGAGGACTTCTTTTCTAAGGCAACATGGCCAGTAGTAAGAGCTAGAACTGGAATCTGATACCAAGGACACTGGAAGAAGCCTACGCTTTTATCCACTGTGATCTGGGGGCTCACGGGAAGGATTCTCCGGTGGAGAGAAGACCAGAGACCTCGAACAGGCAGAAGGGCAGCCACCAGCTGCAGGGGATTCTTAACGGCCCCACAGGGACTTGGGTGACAACCTACAGGCTGTCTTTTGGTCACACGGCATTAACTGGTGCGCTCATGGTAGCGCTTCCATTCCCCTCCCTGCAGGTCGTGCATTTCCGTCTTTCTTCTGTGCTGCAGAAAGTGTAGAAGCAGCCATTAGCCAGAGGGCCTGCCTTGAAATAGCTAACATTTTAACATGTAGCACTATACACACAAATCCGTTTCTGAACAACTGAATAAAATACAAATCTTCAAAGAGTAAGATCCGAGTTCCGCTCCACAGCTGTGATGCTCTCCAAGCCCCTTACAGAGATTTCCATTATAGCTCTCATCACACTTTGTTTTGTAAAGGTTTGCCAACTTGCCTTCTCCACCCGTTAACTACAATCTACTCGAAGGCAGTCAGGGGCCAAGAACAAAGTTAGTACTCAGTAAAGAGCTTACAAGTGATTGAATGTTGGATACAACGGGTTAAAACTTTCGAATACACAAAAAAAGCATGCACACCATGGAGAGGCTATGGAAAGGCCCGCAAAGGAAGGAACACTTGATTGGGGCCACGGAAGGTGAACCTGGTCCTTCCAAAGGTAGAGGGCATGAAAAAGCAAGGGACAGGACATCGTGGGGTTGAGAGAAATTTCTCAAAGGGAAAAAATGTGAAAAACAGATGCCATAGAGAGTCTGCATCCACATGGACTGGTTTAAGGCTCTCAGCTTGGCAATAGGATAAGATAAAAATTGTTATCATAGCCAATTTCAAGCATTTGGAAAAATAGACTCATATACTGAATCCCCGTATACCATTGTCCAGCTCAAAAGTTATCATGATAAAGACACCTTATTTTATCTTGCTTTATATAATCCCAATTGCACTGAATAATGTTCAAGAAAAACTCAGCCTATTATTTTCTCTACATATGCTGCAATATGAGATAAGGACTCATTTTTAAATGAAATTGCAAAAAAAAAAATTTTAAGATAGTCACTGTAGAATAGCATTTGAAGAAGCTTGGTTGCTAACCTGAGGATAAACATTGAAAGTGACTTGGTAATTTCCACATAGTCTGAGACAGATGAGCAAGGTGCAGTGATTATATACCTAAGAGTTTAAGGGCTATGTGGCAAAAGAGATTTTGTGGTTATCCCTTAATACCTTCAACCCAGTTTTTTACTTTTTTTCATTATCAGTTACATTCTTACATGTGACCATCAGGCAAGTTTCACTCAAACTCCTTGTCAATCTTCTAATGTACATAAATAAGGCCAGGGAAGCATATCATTTTAAATGTCATGATGATGGTTTTTCAGCTGTACTTGTACAATGTTTTAAATTATATTGGTCCTTTAATAACATGCTAAATGCTATGTTCTCCAAAGAATTTTTCCAATTAGGAAAAAAATCATTCTTCTTTAAGATGTCCAAATTATATGGTTTGTATTTATAGTACAAGATTTATTCTGTCTTGGATTCAAACTAATATATATATATATATATACATATATATGTATAGTTTGCATATCAAATTATGGGCCCTTTGAAGGAACAGGCCACACCCCAAACCTGTATTCTAGAGCACCCAGCACAGTGCCTTACTCTTAGCTGTGACTTAAGAATTGTTTCTTTTTTTTTTTTTGAATCATACTGATAAAAAAATTGTAAGATTTTTTGAAAGACTGAGTTGGAGTTAGCTGCGGAAACAATTTTTTCATATAGAATCTCCGATAGGGTAACACCCTCTGATTACTACCAATTACCCACACTGCTAGAAACAACACCCAACAAGACTAGCCTTATGTGACTATAACGAAGAGATTCAGGTCACTGGAAATTAATGAGTAGCTTGGTCTACAGAATTCATTCCAGCAATTAACAAATAAATAAGGATATGAAAAACGTGATACTTTTTTTCCAATCTCCCATTGTACTGGTTTTCTGCTGGTGAAAATGGGGCTAGATACACAAAAATATAGTCTGAGAGGTTTTAGAAATAGAAAAAAAATCAGATATGTGTATAGCACTGATAGGCAATAGAAGGGGCACTGAAGAAGGTAAAATTATACTCCATGGTGTCTGTCTTTCTATTACTCAAGTTCCTGAAATTTACGTTAGCTTTACATGGGCTACGGTATGGACATCTTTTAGATGTCTAACAAATTGATATTTGCCAACAACTAGGATGAACTGAACTGTGCAATTATAAATATTAAAGAGCGTGTTTTCAAAACATATTTCTACTGACTAAACTACTCACATTCTTTTCCATACAATAGATCATCCTTATTAATTCCCTTTGTCGTGATGCATACCAGCTCTTCATGGGAAAAGAAACAACTTTTGATTACATTTTGACATAGGAGTATAAAATAATCATACTTGGAAAATAATCACATGTCCTTCGTTTTCACCGATGGAAGTTTAACTTGTATTTTTGTAATACTGGATGAAAGCAATAAACATCCGCTCCATAATTCAGCTGCAGGAAGTGCACGTTTTTCCACTGAGACAGGTTTCTGCGATTATAGTCTTAGATGTTGAAATCTTAACTCGCTGAAAGTAAAATAAGTAAATAAATAAAATACTAACAAACATGCAGTTCCAGAAATGCCCCTGCTTGTAAGAAACATCTGATTATTGAAATCTGTGCACCAAATGTGCACAATACAGTGAAACTTTTACAACTTTGGCTGAGACACAGAAAATGACCTCGATTTACTTGGGATGTATTCTTTCCATAATCATCAAACATTAATTAAAATTCAAGTAAATATTTTGAATTAATATAATGATAAGTTGACCATTTATTTCTACAATTGAAAAATAATGAAGTTTCAGTACTGGGTTTCACTGTGACTTTAAGAAATGTTTGCATGAAAATATGTTAAATTTGAAAGGAACTTAAAAATACATTACACTGAATTTGGAACTGAATCAATCATGGTTCAGTAACATTCAATGGTTAATCAAGAACCAACTACTCAAGAAAATTTTTTCCTAATGCCCATGAGAGTCCACCAAATAACACCACAGTGAGTTCAAACCAGAAAGGCTGTCTAGGTCTTGAAAATCATTGTAAATTAAAATATCCTGCAGTCTCCACTGTTCCCTTCTTGAGACATTTGGGAAACGGAATCCAACCCAAATGGTTTCTCTCTCCAGACTGAAACACTTTGAGATTTTTCTCTCACTTAGGGTCTAGCTGCCAAGGAAATCTCAATTGGATAAATTAAATATTTTTATTTTCATTGGCATTGCTGGGGTTCTGAGGAAAGAGGATGAAAGGCATGAGGGGACAGGGAGAGCTATAGCAGTTCCTTCCCAGCGCTAACTGGGTTCTTAGCTGGATGCCTGGAAATAGCTCTTCTTAGATAGAACCATCTCAGGCTCCCCTCCACCCCCATCACTGCAGGGGGCAGTGGCAACTGAGAGAGTCTTTTCCTCCTTCCTTGTGGCACTGATTCAGCTTACAGATCCTTCAGCCAAGAACCTGAGAAGGCAGGATGAGATCAGGAAGCCTTCCTGGATCCCTGCCTCTTACGGAACCGTGCCAGCTGGACTACCCCAGAGGGACAAACGTGTCCTGCGGAGGCCTTGGGGGAACACGACTTGATTTAGGCTATTGAAATTTCTTCTGGTAGAGTCTTCCAGGACAATTTATAAAAGAAAACATTTCCTGTGTCCTGGTTACACGATGAGTGAATTGTCCATTCATCTTGAATAGGGTCTGCGGTCTCATAAAACAGCACTTGCGATATAACCCACCAAATTACTGTGTCAGTGGGACAACTGTTTATATTCCACAAGCTAAAGTATTAATTATTTCTAATTATAACCAAAAATCCAAGGCAAGGCCTTGACTAACCACTCTGAATTAATTGTCTTTTACGGGGAGACATTTTGATGCAGGGGTCCTTCTGAAAGTCCAGCAAATGATACAAGTTTGCTTTCTGTTGATGTAATTCTTAGTGGTTCAAGAAAATGCGCCCGAAAGTCAGGAGGTGGCTCAGTCACCTCCAGTGATTATTTGACCAAAAAGAACGCTTTGGGGAAGCCATTGCATCTTCCCAGGCAAAGTCAAGTGCCAAGTCACACTGTTCACATTTGTTAAGGGTTTTTGCCCAAATAGTTAACTTAATTCTTTGGCATTAACTCAACTGATGTTTATGCTGTATCCACCTTGTATAGGACAAGCTTTGGGAAGGGTTTTTTTTTTTTTTGTAATAAAAATGTTTTTAAAAGCTGGTTTCAATTGGCAACATATGAATATGGAAGCTGAAGAATTATTTTTAAATGAAAGCTCTCATTTTGGTTGTGCTGTTCAAGGACAGAAAAAAAATAAGATTAAGGGCTACCCTTAAAAGTTGAAATGGATAACAGAGCCAGGATACCCTTAATGGAATATGGAGTGAGGTATGCCCCCACTGTAAAGAACTGGCTTATTAATATGAAATAAGGCTGCTTAATTAGGTTTCTGTTAGATATGTAAACTCACTTTGGAGTTTCTCCAAGTAAGAAACCTCCTAAGTGAAAGTTACTTAGACAAGTAAGTTTTTAGGAGCATATGTAAAAGAAAATATGTATCTACATTTGAATCATTTGTTACCATATTTGTTTATACATTTAAAAGGCTATCCTAAGTGGGGCACCTATGTGGCTCAGTTGGTTAAGCATCCAACTCTTAATTTTGGCTCAAGTCACGATCTCAGGGTCTTGGGATCAAGCCCTGAGTCTGCACTATGCTCTGCACCATGGAGTCTGCTTGAGATTCTCTCTCCCCCTCTCCTTTTGCTCCCCCACCCATGGTACTGTCTCTCTAAATAAATAAATAAAGTCTTTTAAAAAACAGATAAAAAATGAAGGCTATCCTAAGCTAATTACTAATTATATAAGAATAACTACTAAGAAAAAACATGGAGAATCCTGATAAATACCTTCTCTCTGAGCACTGTTTCTACATCCTCTACCACTATTAGTATTCAATATTGACTTTTTCCTAGCTGAAAAGGACTCAGTAGTAATCCATTTTAAGGTTATTAACAGAAGTAGCAGAAGGTAAATTCTCAAGGAGGCTATTTGAAAAAGATAACCTATGGGTGAATCATTCCAGAAAGGAGAAATTTAAGGCTTGTATTGAACTCTTAGCGAAAGGGTAAATCATTGAAGTCATCAAACCGCCTATCTCACTGTGAGATGCTCAGAGCCGAGAGGCTGTTTGTAGGGGAAAGAGATCACAAGAAACCACTGCAAGTTGACCAGAACCTGCAACTTCTTCTGCTGGAGATTCTATTATGTTTTCACCAGTCAAGCAACATTTGCTCACAGTTGGTACTTTCTGTACCACTAATCCCTCGGTCTCTCCTTTGCACAGGTGTGGTATTCCCTTACTTTCCACGACTGGGGCGCTACAATCTCAACTTCCACGAGGCACAGCAGGCTTGTCTGGACCAGGATGCTGTGATTGCCTCCTTCGACCAGCTCTACAATGCCTGGCGGGGCGGGCTGGACTGGTGCAATGCCGGCTGGCTCAGTGACGGGTCTGTGCAGTATCCCATCACAAAGCCCAGAGAGCCTTGCGGAGGCCAGAACACGGTGCCCGGTGTCAGGAACTACGGGTTTTGGGATAAAGACAAAAGCAGATACGATGTTTTCTGTTTTACATCTAACTTCAATGGTAAGCTGTTAACTGTACCGCCTTCTTTCCTGTCCTGGGGACCAATACGTGCCATAACACCACACTCCGTTTTTAATCTTATCTACTTAAAAAAGAAAAGGACACGGCTTTGATGTATCGCCCTTAGTTTGAGAAGATGCAATGTTCTTTAACGTCATAAGTTTCAAAAATACCCACGTGAGCAAAAGTGCGTATTTCCACTATTCCTAGGTGTTATTGCATCCGATTATAGTTAGAAAATAGTTTAAACTGAGATATTCTATGGGGTATGTTTCTTATTGACGAAGATGATGCTGCCGCTGTGTGTGATAGAGATGCGTGCCCTGGGATACAGATCTCTTAATGGAAGTGAGAGTAGTCTCTATGTCACGCTCTCCTTCTCTAAATTACAAAGTCGATTATGTTCATAGCTGATCAGCAAAACTCAAATAAAGAGAAAGCTCAGAGTAGTAAAGACAACTTTGCAAAAAAATAAATAAATAAATAAGTAGCAATAACACCGGAGATGGAAGCAGAAGAAAAGAGATCCAGGTTGCCTCCATGTTGACGACTGATCTGTTGCCTTCAGTGTAACTCCCAACCCTGTCCTGCCCCAACCAGAACCAGCCACACAACTTGTGGGGCCCAGTGCAGGATGAAAACATGAGTTCCTTGTCCAAAAACTATGAATTTTAAGATGGTGACAGTGGCACATTCAACACACGTGGGGCCCTGTGCAACTGCCCAGGTCACACGCCCACAAAGCAAACCCCGGCCCCATCATTTTCTATTTCACTCCCCTGGCGACATGCTTTGGGAAAAATAGCAAGGGATCAGGGATGAACCAACTTTCTGTAAAGGGCCAGATGATAAGTGTCTTTGGCTTTGTGGGCCACGCGGTCTCTGTCGCAACTACTCAATGTAGCTCTGTATGTTGTAAGGCAAAACAGCCACAGACTGTATTAAACGGATGGCTACGGCTGTGTTTTAACATAACTTCTGGGGACCCCTGTGCTGTAGTTTGTGGACCTCTGGTATGGACGATAGAGCCAACCTTCTAACTCATGTTCCCAGTGGCCTCTACCGATCCTCCAAATCACATTGTCTTAGTCTTGCCAGAAAGAACTGGCCAGCATTAACTTATACTTCAGTCATTATACTATATGTAATGGAGGGCGAGGAGACATCCCATTACAATGTGTAATCAGGTAAGAGAGTCTGATGATAGTCTACCTGAGACTCAAGTCTGAGGAAATCTTCAGAGCACTTCAGCCAGTTGATGCCATACTTTATACACTGTCTGCATCTTTAATATACATGGAAGGTATGTCAGGAATTAACTTTATTCAGTGAGTGGTTAAGACTCATTTGCTCTTTCTTGTGCAATCAAGAAATGGTTAGGTGTCAGGGCTCCCACTGAATAAATAAATTCATCCCCTTTGCTAGTAACTGAACAGACTGGGTTCACATTCTGGGTCTGCATTACTTATGGCAAGTGACTTCCTGTATTTTTTGCATTTTCATACTGTAGTCTTTGAATCAGAATAATGTCTTATTGATACCTGTAATGAAAAGGACTTGAGGGCTTTTGATTTTTTTTAAATGGACTTTTATGTCAGGAATGTTTTTTGATCTTTTCACATTCAAATTTTGCCTCTCCAGAAACTTGTGCTAGGGTTCAGTCTTGCTACAGCTAGAATTTAAATAGCTCTTGCTTTTAACATGGAATTCTGTCTTCTCTGGTACTACAGAAGGGCCCTTTTAGTCACTAATTAGCTAACAGAAACCGCATCTGTCATTTCCCTTCTCGGTTTCAAAGCTATAAAAGGGCATGTCTGAACACATACTAAGGGGCAAGGAAAATGGGAGAATGACCGAGGGGCGCTAGGTTTAACTGACAAGCCTATGTTCCCCGAACTTGACAGACACTGCATCTCCCCCTTCCCTGAGAAACACTTCCGTTTGGGCTCCTTCCATCTCTGGGCTGCTCAGGGGCAGACAGGCCCCCTGACTCTCTCTGCTTCTCTCCACAGGCCGGTTTTACTACCTGATCCACCCCACCAAGCTGACCTACGACGAAGCGGTGCAGGCTTGTCTCAACGATGGTGCTCAGATCGCAAAAGTGGGCCAGATCTTCGCCGCCTGGAAACTTCTAGGATACGACCGCTGCGATGCGGGCTGGCTGGCGGATGGCAGTGTCCGCTACCCCATCTCGAGGCCGAGGAGACGCTGCAGTCCCACCGAGGCTGCCGTGCGCTTCGTGGGGTTCCCAGATAAAAAGCATAAGCTGTACGGTGTCTACTGCTTCAGAGCATACAACTGAGCGTGCCCCTAGAGCACATCAGTTTTAAAGTCATTAAGAACATGTGAAAGGGGTTTTTTGTGTTTTTTGTTTGTTTGTTTTTCGTTTTTTTTCAACACGAACTCATGCAAGTTACCAAAACTGTGATAACCCTTTTTTACTTACTGGAAAGAGTCATTTTCATAAAGACCAATTCATGAATTTGTTTTTGTAAAGCTATCATTCAATATATATTATAAATTAATATAATTTTAAGGGAAGCGCTAGATAAGGAGGTTTTAGAGCCCAATTGTTTAGGCTACATTGTTCCCAGTGAAGTATCCTTTCATGAACGGGGCATGCAATAGCTTGAGGATTGTGAGGATTAAATTAAGGAAAGTACAGCTACTCAGAGCAGCAGTTTCCACAAGCACAAATTTTACACATTTGTACAATTTTGAAATGCACTACAATCTACAAATTAGAGCAACGGATTTGAAATACAGGCTTCTTTACATAAACTGAGATTCTGAGAGGTTGCACGAAACTCAGTTTCACAAGGGAACAATCTACACTTTTCTAAAAGGTATTATTTCAAGACTCCAATAAACAGAACGTTTTAGTCTTTAAAATCCTGCCTTTTTGACCAAAAATAAATAAATAAATTCATATGGACTCCAATGCATAGTAACAGGCACAGTTAAAACTCCTTAATAACCCCATTTATATGAAGTATGAAACGTGAATACGCAGATAATATTTAACCAATGAGAGACTCCAATCTTCTTTTAATTGAAATGACACATACCTGAGAAGAATCGTTAAATCTTTTGAGTAGCTTTACTGAGTTATATTTAAATTCTAAGGGCCGTCTGCTAAGCAGCATTAGCATCTACTCAGGGCAGTTATATAGATAAACTGCTGGACAGAAAAATTGTAAAATTTAGCAGCTTGATTTTATGTTAGCCTATGAAATATATTGTCCTATAAAAATAACTTTAAACTATTTAATATTTCCTTCTTATTTACCTTCCATGAAAAAAATTTAAATCACAAAAGGAATGGATAACTATACACTTGCCTAACCAAGAAATACAGACCCAACTTTCAAAATTCCCATTACTCTTCTTTGTATATCTACTAGAAAGCCCAACTGGTGCCTGTGTGAGGGCAAATGAGTGAACAAAGTCGTTCTAAACCTCCCTCCATATAGAAAATGCGGTCAATGATGTCACTTTCCTTGCCGGTCATCATTAGGCTTAAATGAAATGCAGAAGCTCCCATCAAAGAGTTTACACTAAAATCTTCAGGGCTTTAAATGAAAGGGTAAGGCCAGCTTCAGAAAAACAACTTTAGACATTAGCAGCTCCAATATTAAATAAAGTTCTGTTTTCCTATATTTTTATGACTGTTGAGACCCTGCAGGGACCAATATTTGTATTCAAATTACATTTCATGGTTTCCCATTGTTTTACAATGAATTCTAATAAATGGGCTTTAGTATAAGAATCCAAGTATGACATAGCTGGTATGCTTTCATCAATGTTTTTATGTAGATTTTCCTCCCATGAACATGAGTAAATAAATCTGTTTCCTGAATTGATTGTGGTTGCATTGAAAGCTCTGTAATAATTCTAATAAATTTACTCTATAGATATAGAGTTACATGTGTGGAAGGTATAAGAACAATTGGAAGCCCATGAAACCATAATTATATCCATACATTATCTAGAGAAAATATTGTAAATAAAAGCAGATCATTTCTTTTATCGAAGCATATCTGGGAAATTTCAGATGCATTAATATTAAAAGAGGACAATGTATGCATGTACATTTTTACATTAGGTTGGATATGCAAATTGTACAAAAATATAAATCCAAAGAGATTGTAAAGTTTAACTCAAACACTGCTGATACAACTAGAACTCAAATTCTAAATTAAAAATACCTGAATGGTCTAGGATAAGATGGATACGTGATTTAAAGAGGGGACTATCTCCAAAATACCAACTTTAACACCTCAAACATGGGGGTTAGCATATTGGAGGGAGCCCATACTTGAGATTAGGACCCACATTACAAGCATTTTATCGGAAATGCAAGTGGGAACACATTTCTATTGAAGCAGATATGTAATCTTTAGTTATTGCTGCAGAACTCTACCTTTATAATATTAAGCATAGTAGCTTTTCTTAACTTTTGAATACTTACTAGTATTGGAATTGGTGCTGTTCAAAATCTCTGGAGTGACTGTTAGCTAATTAAAATCTATACTGATTGCACACCATTTTTCCATGCTTGTAAAAAAAAAAAAATCTTAACAGAATGAATACTGCTGGGCAGAATTTTTATCTTCTGACTTCCCCCAAAGGATCAGAATCCCCTTACTCCTTTGGACTCCTATCTGAATAAGGGTTTTTTTAAATGTTCTTATTTTACCATTTTTCCATCAATGTCTATTTTCCTACTTCATTCCCCAAGATATCTCACTGAGGATTTCTAAAAAAAGAAAAGCTATCCTAATACATACAGTTCCTAAAAGAAACTCATTGCAGCACTGGCAAATTCAGAAATTACTCCTCAGACTTGGGTTCCAAGAGTATCAGAGGGATAAGATGGGAGTCTGGGTTAGGAAATCTTGTTTTGACCATTTTGTCCATAATTAACAGTTGTGGCCCATATAAGGAACAAAGTTGACTTGCAAATTTCACTGAGATACCTCCATTTGAGAATACCAACAAAAAGAAATGATTCACATGGAAAGAAGGAATAGGAATGAAAATAAGTCATATTAACACTGGAAACCACCTTTAAATGACTGCTGCCATATTTTATCACAGTAATTTTTAGTCAAATACGGTATTTGTAAATTTAAACCTTCTGTCATAGAAAGGGGGCCGGTACCTGTTTAAGCTTTATTTTATGCAATAATATAGTCACTTATTATTTTGGCAATTAGAAGTAGACTCAAAGGAGATTCCAATTTGGTTGCTGGCAGCCATACTGGGTTTCTTGATTTCAGCGCTCCAAAGAATACAGTGGTCCCATGGAGTAGCTGACCACTAAGGAGGGGAGGAGTAAAAGGGAATTGCCTATCAGTTTGCAGCAGAGAACACATCAAGAAGGATCAATGGATAACTGACAAGAGTTTTGCTGAGAAGTGAACTGTAACAGAGCTCACTACTGCCAGAGCAGCTCTGATGTACAACAAAAGAAATGAAAAATTCAGAAGTCATTAAACCACCTGATTAAAAGAAAAACCAGTATTTAAAGGCATTTAATACCTACTGAATACAAATCTGAGGAGAAGAACCAATCTGTATTACCAAAAAAAAAAAATGTTTTCATTTTCTGTAAGATACAATGAACTGGTAAACATTAAAAGGCAATTTTGTGTTACCACAGTATCTTTTGATTCGTCTGAGTTGTAGAATCTTAGCTATTAATCTTTGGTCAAACTCTATAAATACATTATTTCAAGAAAAGACATCTAACCCATCCTTGTTTTGATACATTTCAGTTCAGACTGTAAACAACATAACAAAATTTCCATTTCCTATTATTATTGCAAAGTTAAGGGGGGAATAAAGTGCATATCAATGGTAATGCTAAATCAGCCATAGTATATCCCAAAATCTATTGGCTTTTTTTCCTTTTTATATGATTCAAATCTTCATTTATTTTGCTCACCAGGTTAGCAATCCCAGAAATCTGTGGTATTGTTAATTAAATTAATATGTTTGACATGCTTTATGACTTCAATTATTAGCATTGAATTAAAAGAAAGATTCTTATTTTCATAGTAAAGTCCTATACCCCAATAACAAGGAATATACCTTCCCTGAATTTTCAACATGGAGAATACTTTCTGGAGATCGCTGCCATATAGAAATCGCTTCTTCGGTACATGAGTCTATAGCTGGTACAATGACTTGAATGCAAACACACCCAAAACAGTTTGAGTCATCGACATTCAAACAGAAAAGTACACTTTAAAATTTCTCCCATACTTATTTGGAATACAACGAACAACCTTGGAGAAGAAAGTACAAGAGTAAATATGAAATTAAATAATCTTTAAGTGCTTAAGTTCTGACAGAGATGAAAGATATCATCTTCGACTTTGCAAGCAAATTTCATGTATGACTATTGCCCGGTCAAATACAAAGCCTGCTTGGTACCAGTATCAAAGAGTCGTATGGAATTTCAAAGTGCTTAAATAAAAACAAGTTAAACTGTTCACATGTGATGCCCTTAGTTCCATACCAAGTGATAACACCTAATACTGAGACTATTCTTGAGTAGAGCAGACCCTGTCCAGGATGGTCAGATATTCAAGGAGACTAAAGCCAGTAAAGGATTATGGGGTAGTATGAGGGAGATAAGTAGGCACTAAGAAGAAACTGATACAAAAGTGTAAGAAAAGGATCTTTTCCTTTCGTGTCTCGATTTCTTGGGCTCTCTATTTAGAATTACTTAGACGTGCAGCTTTAGACATCTCTATAGTCTTTACTTCTCTGTAGATGATCTATTTAGGAAACTGTCAGCAGGCTATGCAACCCAATCTTAGGGAGGAAATTCACTACGCACACTTTTTTTTCACTAAGAAGCAAACAAAGCTTATTTATTTTCTCTATATTTCTTTCCAGCCAATAAATTTTGTCACCTCCATAGCCACTCATCATCTGAAACAACCTGGGTCAGCCCAGAGGGTGATTCCATGTCTTTCTTGAAATCAACCGATTTTCTTTCTCAGCTTATCTCTGTCCACTGGGGCTGTTCAGCATCACGGGCTTCAGCTATTAAAAGATGGCTCTTTATTTAGTTGGTGTCTGACTACAGGCTGAGCTCTGTTTACTTAGGGGAATACTCCCATGGTGGAGAGAAAGCTCAGATTCCCCAGTACCTAACAATGAAAAACTACTGGCTTTAACAACAAATATGATTCTTGGATGGCAAAAGAATTCTAGGAGTATTTTATTGCCATCTTTTTTCTAAGGGCCCTAATCATCAGCTCTTCATCCTGCTTAAAATATCTGGGTTTTTAAAATTTGTTTGTTTTAAAGTGTTTCTCCTGATTTTGATCAATGAAAATTCTGCCTGCCAAAACTCATATGTAGAGAGCAGAAAAAGATAAAAAGCGATTGAGTTTGAGGTTTTAGAGTCTTTGAAAGGCTCTTCTTTGAAGATGCTGGGAATCTTGCATGTGAATCTAAAATGGAGCTTGCAGAACCACTCATTTATTATTCTGATAAATAAACATATTCCCGTGTAATGATTGCCATGAGCCCAGAGAAAAGATAAAGTCCTTTGTGGTTCTTCCTGTGTTTGAGTTCTGCCAAACTGAATATCCTTATTCCATGGGAAGATACTTAATCCTGTGATGAGAGCCAAATTTCAAATGGCTGAGAAGCAAGTTCTATTGTTCTGAAAGAAATAATGTTTTTAGGGGCACCTGGGTGGCTCAGCCAGTTAAGTGTCTGACTTTGGCTCAGGTCATAATCCCGGGGTCCTGGAATCAAGTCCCGCATCCAGCTCTGTGCTCAGTGGCGAGTCTGCTTGTCCCTCTGCCTCTCCCCCTGCTTGTGCTCTCTCTCTCTCAAATAAATAAATAATAAAATTTAAAAAATGTTTTTTAAAAAAAAGAAATAATGTTTTTAAAAGCCAACCTTTAAGTTCAATATACATGAAAATTTAGTGATCTGTTAAAACAGTTGTATTCAGCATATTGCAATCACCTGGGGGAACTTTAGAAAAACACTGAGATCATGGTGAAGCAGCAGATCATGGTGAAGGGTGCTCTCTGGACTTTGGAAATTTTTAAACCACCCTCTCAACCCCAGTCAATTCTAATATGCAGCCAGGGTTGAGAACCACCTGCCTTTTTTTTTTTTCTTTTATCTTTGTTAAAGATTTATTTATTTATTTGAGAGAGAGTGTGTGTGTGAGAGAGAGAGAGGGAGAGAGAAAGCAGGGGGGAGGGGCAGAGAGAAGGGGAGGGAGAGTTCCAAGCAGACCCTGAACTAAGCACGGAGCCAGATGCCAGCCTGATCCCACTATCTGAGCTGAAACCACGAGATGGATGCCCAACCGACTGGGCCACCCAGGTGCCCCTGAGAACTATCAGTCTTAACAGATTTAAGATGAAAAACCAAAGCCATTTGATTAATGTATGATTCAATTGATATTTATAGCTCACAATTAAAAATGATTTTTAAACCAGTATAATTCGTTTGAATTTACTGAACTTAGAATAGTCTTCAAATATAAATATTTAATTCATTTGACTTGTTTTTCCTTCTAGTGATGGTTCCCATCATGTCAGCAAATGTGTATCTAATAAGCTATTTTTCGGCCTGCCTGCCCTATTATTGTCACTCCTCCTATAAAAACGACTTGAAGCCATTTACATGTTATCCTGAAATCAAACTCTAACCTACCTAAAGTACTGATAGTCAGGGACTATAAAATAACTGTGGAGAACATTTTGGGGACAAGAAACTCCATGCTGAAGTCAATGGCTTTTGAGATTCCAGTTCTATCTCAGGAAAAAAAGACCAATGTCCACCACGAACTTTACTTACTTTACAAACATGGACACTCAGATTAAAAAAAAAAAAGAAAGAAAGAAAGAAAGAAAGAAAGAAAGAAAGAAAGAAAGAAA